>NW_015090767.1:2844602-3118269 GCF_001431845.1 Calidris pugnax | reverse complement strand
TGGAGGTCCCTTCCGGCCTGGGCAATTCTATGATTCTATGATTCTATGGGGCACATTATGGGATGCGGGTGAAGAGCATTTTGGAATAGCACAGGACTTATGGGACGTTTAAAGGAGGAACCAAAGATGGGGAGGAAGGAATTAGGTGATTTGGGGAGGAACAGGTGTGAAAAAACAGAGGGATAGAGGGACAAAAAGGGCCAGTCACATGTAAATAGTTGTCTAGTCAGTCCACTTGTCTGGCCAGGTACTTTGCCTGATCAGCACAGCCTCTCCTCTCTTCTAATTTATATTATCATCCCCTGTCAGCCCATTCTGCCATAACTGTGTAGCTTCTTGAGAGATATTTCAATATAAAATGGTCAACCTGCAGTCATAATAACATGGTCATCTAGTGATAAAAGCAAGGAAAGTTGTGTAGTGAGAGATACTGTACTTTACTATGTATGTTTGGGAAAATGTACATGCTTTTTGGAAGCTTTTCTTGCTGGCTGAAACAAGCATAATGGAACTAAGATAAACTCAGAGCAGTTGTTCCCAGCCTGCTTAGACTGCAATGTGCTCCATCTGCTTCAAAACCAAAGAAAAGTCCTTGTTAGTCCCAGGGGAATGTCTGTTTTTCCATATTTATATAGGTTGGTTTAATAGAAGTTACTGCCTGTCCTTAAATTTGTCCTTGTTTGTCATATTTATGGTAGCCCTATAGTGTTTTTTTCACTTTTAGAATGTTGTGCATTGCCCATAAAATGATGTATTTTTAACTCGTTGTGCCAGCATTTTGGTTTGGGATGTGCTTGGTTACTAAGTAGCACGCACTTGGTTACTAACCTTAATAGTACAGGCAATATTAGGTATATCCTAAGTGGGAGATGATTCCTTAAAAATGCATGTACCCACACTTTAGATTTTATGGACTATCTCCTTCTAATAAATTTATTAACAGGGCCACTCATTTTTTTTATTTTTAGAGTAAACAATTAAATTTTTCATCTGTTTTGGTGGGAGATGATTCCTTAAAAATGCATGTACTCACACTTTAGATTTTGTGGGCTATCTCTTTCTAATAAATTTATTATCTGGGCAACTCATGTTTTTTTATTTTTAGAGTAAACAATTACATTTTTCATCTGTTTTATAATATAATTGACCTTGTTCTTCCATGGTAATTAGGCCAATCTATCATTATCTTCAAATACCTCACCAAATGTATGTCTTTGCTGCTGCCAGGGCTACCCCTAAGGCTGCGCCCAGCATTCTCTGCACTGTGGCTCTTCCTCCCCTCCGTTCAGTTTTAGCACACGTGATAAAAAGGCCTTTTGCAGCTCATTTTGTTTCAATGCCAAGTTCACCTTAACAAGCCTTCTCTCTGTGCTCAGCTTATTTCTATTCCTTCTAAACTCTCCAGACGCACTCCAATAAAATAATTTTTCTTATTCAATATTTTTTTTATGTTGTGGGCTTATTTGCTCTAGATTTATAATCTGTCATGTGAAGCTGGGTGTTCTTCCCTGTGTTGGTCCAGACAGATTTTTCCCCTTATACCCAGTAACATTTCATTCTTTTCTGTCCTTTCAAAGCTCTGTAGTCGAATCAAGTTACCTTCTCTCAATTTAGACTCCCCCAATTTTCACTCAGACTCTCAATTTCTACTCAGGTAACTACAAAGGGTTATGGAAGAGCCTTATTGAAGAGGGAAAAAGCGTTAGATGATACTCAGTGTTGACAGATGTAAATTGAAGTAGATGACAGAAACAGTCCTAGCCTTGACACAGAACTGTGGGCTCTCAACGTCAGCATTCAAAGAGAGAGGTGTTAGGAGTTTTAATAATCAGTTTCATGAAAACGTCAGCGTATTCGTAAAAGGAAATAGAATGGCAGAAGTGGTTAAGAAAAGGACAGAGAGTAAAACAGAAAAACGTCAAACACCAGTATATAAAGCAGTGCCATTATCACATCTTGAATATTGCGGTCAGCTCCGGACCCTAATTTTGAAGAGGATGCAGTGGAACTGAGAAGGAACAAAGAAAGGCAGCCTGGATGACTACACATGGCTGGGGTCCCAGAAATGACTGAATCAACTTGGACTATTAAGAAATAATTTTGGGAAGGTTATAATAAGGATAAATATAAAATCGAATCAACTTGGACTATTAAGAAATAATTTTTGGGAAGGTTATAATGAGGATATATATAAAATGAGGAGAGGCATGGAGAAGGTCAACAGGGAAATAGTCATAAAACATAGAACGACTCTGAAACGTCCTCAAGCACAGAAGCTTGAGGGATCAATGTCATTAGCAATTGGTGCATGTAAGCAAACAAATGAAAGGACTTCTTCACAACCTATGCACTTAAACTCTGGAACTCTTTGCCATAGGACGTTGTGTATCAAGTTTACATGGACCCAAAGACAAATTAGAGAAGTGCATGGAAGAAAAGAAATATTTCAAGGGCTACCACAGATACCAACCCCAGCACATGAAGGTCTTGTGCTGCTGCAAGTTAAGTAAGATTACCAAGGAAGTATCATACATGTTTCATACACCTCCCTACATATTTGCTGTTGGCTATCAACCATCAGAGTTAGTTGAAAACATGGATAAAACATAAATGTTCATCTACTGAAAATTTTGTACACTAAAATTTCAATTAAGAGGTAAATTTGTATATACTATGAAGAAAATGGCAATGTAGCCTTTGATCCAACCTGAACATTGCTTAATATTTACTTTAAAAGGCACAACATATGCACTCCCAAATCAGCTCAGAACCAGTGATTATTTTCTATATGCAGATTTTTTTCAGTCTTCTCTTCTCGCTACATTGAGTGTTAGGGGAAAAGAATACCTTGGATGTTCACACACAGGAATTTCTGACCTAGAACAATCATTATAATCAACACTTGAGGAATAAAAGCCCTTCATATGATAATATTAGTCAAAATGACCTATTTACTTAGCTTTATTAATTTCCCTTCATCCCAATTCCGGTTTCAGAGCAAAGCACTTGGTAACTTTTAATTTGTTCCTCCTTCTGACCTAAGAAATTAATCAAATTTTATTTTATTTACAAAATGTAAAAATTAATGCTTCCCTAAGTAGAGGAAAAATCAAACTAGAGGGGAAATTATTTTCTCCAAAGGAGCTCTCAATCAAATCTCTGTCTCAGCTTTTCTCCAGGTGAATTACTAAAAAATCAGACACCACCTGGTATTTCCTAGCTTGTCTACTCTCAACTTCTTTGATCTTATGAAGCACCACATGGGGAGGATGCTCAGCTCAGACATTCTTGGCTTGTGGCTGGATTTGGGGCTGTGTTTGCAGGTGGGGTGACGGTCACTTTCAGAGTTTTGCCTTCAAAGCATTTGACTTGTTTCTCACCACGGCGTCTTGACTGATAGAAACCATGGCCAACGCATGAAGGATAAGGTTCTTACCATCACTGCAGAGGATGCCAGATCTTCCGTACGGACAAAGGCAAACAGCATCTCGTCTGGACTTTGGAAAACACGTAGCACCATTTCCACATGGATTTTCATCACAAGTACACCACACGGGGAGGATGCTCAGCTCAGACATTCTTGGCTTGTGGCTGGATTTGGGGCTGTGTTTGCAGGTGGGGTGACAGTTTTGCCTTCAAAGCATTTGACTTGTTTCTCACCACGGCTTCTTGACTGATAGAAACTATGGCCAATGCCTTTTGCAGGTGGGGTGACGGTCACTTTCAGAGTTTTGCCTTCAAAGCATTTGACTTGTTTCTCACCACGGCGTCTTGACTGATAGAAACCATGGCCAACGCATGAAGGATAAGGTTCTTACCATCACTGCAGAGGATGCCAGATCTTCCGTACGGACAAAGGCAAACAGCATCTCGTCTGGACTTTGGAAAACACGTAGCACCATTTCCACATGGATTTTCATCACAAGTTGCAAACTGGCAGAGTTTTCCAGAGTAGAGTTTAGGGCATTCACAAAACCAATTTTCTGCATCACTGACAAATTTAAATTAAAAACAAACAAAAAAATACGTGTAAGTACCAAAATGCACTTAAAAAAACCAGGATGAGTTTTACACACACAGAAAATCAGTGACATTTGACTTATGATTGTAATATATTTCTACTGGTTTTACTCTCTTAATTTTTTTTTTGCTTGTGTAACTGGTATTAGAGATGCCAGAATGCTTTATGGCTGACTTGAGTTGACGGGTTCTTTTGGGCTTAATTTTATATTTTTGTCTTTCCTTTCATGACTTTTCTAATGTCTCACTAGTTATTTGTGCTGCTGCTTTCATAACAGACAAAATAACTGCTACAGAAAAACAACTCTTCTATTATATCTGACAAGGAAGAAAGAAAGTGAAAACAAAAAATGTAAAGTTACTAGTTTACTTTGCAAATGGAAACGTCAATTCTACATTCAGGTGTTGCATATAGCTTGTGACAACACAGTAAGATATAAAGAAAAACTGAAATATGAATACTTACAGTAGTGATTATATTGAAATTGAATCAGAATAATATCCCTACTTTCAGACATCTTCTATTGTCAGCCATAGAAAGAATATTAGAATAAGCAAGGGAAAAAATAAGTTGTAATCAGTCTTGAGGGGTGATAAATACAAATGTGCATATTCTGTTTGTATGAACTATCTTTTTTTTTAGTATACAAAGATAGCACGATGACAGATATGCTAGGAAAATCAAAATCAGATAGGAAAAGCAGGAGTGTAAGACATTCCCATCTATCACTTATAATAAATACAATGTCATTAAAGGTCTTAACTTGATTTTCCCCTTGTTCTATGACTGAAATTAGATGACAGCCAGATAGGTCAGTTCCTGTGATTACTACACATCCTCAGTATTGAACAGAAACATGTCTGTCTTATACTTGATAAGGTCACATGTGCAGAAGACACGATGGGAGCTGTATCAAAGCACAGCCATTATGTTTTTCCCCAGATAACACCATCATCATTAGGATGTTCAGTGATAAAATGTCGAATACGTGTGATTTCTAAAAATCCGTTGGCTGCTTATAAAGTGCATGCAATCAGGTTAGAGAAAACAACCTGGAGCCCAGAGAACTCCTGTATTTTCTACAAGAGGGAAATAAGTTAAGTCTTGTGACAGTCTTTGCGGGCGGCGGTTGATTAGTGTGTTTCTAAACTGACCACCCGCAGTTCTGGGGAGCCAGAATCTCAGCTGGAGAGTCTACCAGAACCAATCTCATGAATAATGCCTCCAGACACCTTTGCAAAAGAAAATTGCTATCAGCTGCAATAATAAATTTCTGCGTGTAGCCTATTCTATTTATAGATCTGCTGCAGACACCAGCAGAGGAATGTAAATGAGATATTGGGTTGCTTTCGTTTGCGGAGCATGGAGAAGCCTGCTTTCAATGATTTTAACATCAGCATTACACAGTTTAGCTAATTAAAAAAGCAATAATAAACCGGATTATTCCTGGAAATCTAGATTTGATGGTGATGATCTCTAAAACTAGTTATTAAATGTGTTTGTTTACAGAAGAAAGACAGAACATTGCTGCTGACTGCCAAAATACAGAGACTTTAGTCTTCGCCTTTAAAAAAACGATTTTCATACATTCTTCTATTGAGCTGTATATGTCAACATTGGCCATTTCTTTTTACAGTCTTACTTTTGCTACTGTGGAGAGGATTAAAAATAACAGGCCTCATAACAAATTTTGAGGAGTTTATTGTTATCAAGATGAGCAATGTTCTAACATTTCACTATTGATGCCGTAAGACCCTCATAACAAAGAAGAGTGATTCCCAATGAGGCAAAGAAAAGAGTTTTTTAAATGTTCTACAAAATAATACAAAGCTTGAAAACGTAACAGCTAACCACACAGAAAAAAACAACACAGCCAATAACAAGAATTAGTATACTAATTAGTATACAAAGTCCCAAATGACTTATTGTTGTCTCTCAAAGCAGTCTGTCACTGTACTTGGTTAAGAAGAGGGTAAATTCTCCCTTATTCTGCTGAATTAATCTCAGCTGCAAGAAACACATAAATGCTCGAATGACCAGGGACTTCTCTTCTCCCAAGTGGATTTCACAATTTCACGATATCCTGCTATCCTTTATACATGCAAGAAGCAAATGAAGGATGACAGCAAAGCAGAACAGCAATACCTTTTGCCTAGGCTGTACACCTGTGAATGGCCCCAAGGAAAAGGCACTGGATAATTACATACATGAGCTGGAGAAAGTGAATAATGCATGAAAGAAACAAGGAAAATATCAGAATTCTGAGGCTGTAAAATTAGAAACAAATTTGGAATGTGTTGCTGAAATGTGTTACATGTCTATATTGGTGTTTGAGTTGAGATCCGGAGCGTGGTTTTGAAATAAACCACCTTGTTGGCTCCAGTTGAAATGCCTTGGTTCACATCATGGAATGGTCTCAAGAGTAAATGAACTCCATTTCTTTCAGATGAACCTGCACCAGAAGGCTGCCTCATGCCTCAGGTACTCCAGTTGCTAAGGGGCATTCAGGCCACGGGGCAAGACTAGGCCTAGTGTGAGTAAAGCTCCTTGAAATATGAGTAATGGGATGTTGGGTCCTCAGCACTAATCAAGTTGCCCTGCAACTCCTGTAACTCCTATGAAACTACATTATCTGCGAATATAGATAGAATCATAGAATTTTCTAGTTGGAAGGGACCTTTAAGATCATCTAGTCCAACCATCAACCTAACTCTGATAAAAACCATCACTAAACCATGTCTCTAGGCACTATGTCTTTTGAACACCTCCAGGGATGGTGCCTCAACCCCTTCCCTGGGCAGCCCAGTCCAAGGCTTAATAGCCCTTTCAGTGTAAAAATTTTTCCTAATATCCAATCTGAACCTCCCCTGGGGCAACTTGAGGCCGTTTCCTCTTGTCCCATCGCCTGTAACTTGGGAGAAGAGACCAACCCCTGCCTTTCTACAGCCTCTTTTCACATGCAGATTTATAAGCCATGAAAAGAAAATCAGGAAGGTGTGGTATATATTTTAAAAGGCTCCAGATTTTAATCTGGCGTATACTGATAAACTCCAGAAAATAGGGAAGAAAACCTAATCATCCGGAATCATATGAAGGAAGAATGTCAGAAACAGTAAGAGAAAATGGGAGAAGACAGAAACAGTGTAGAAAAGGAGAAGAATAGACAAAAATAGTCCTAGAGCATCATCACCTCAGGTCACCAGCCTTATGATATATGAAAAAAAAAGTGTAGGGAAGATGAACTGTTCTCTGGCATTCTTATAATCCTTCCTGAAATGGTAAGAGATACACTTTTCATTACCATTTTCCATGTTAAAATATTCCTTTGATCTTTGCTCTAGACGGGAGACTGGAAAGAAAATCATCAAGAGGCATTTGCATGGTATGACATCATATCGGTCAGTCAATAATCCAATCACTTCTCCTTGAATCAGTACTACATCAGTGACCTGATTTAATGAAATCGAAGTTTTGTGTACGATTGACACCTTTGGGATGCCAACACAGGTTTTGATAACATTTTTTTTTTTTTTAAATCTTGCACGATGCAGAGTAGACTGCATTGTCATTAACCATACAGCCACAGCTGTGCTTAACCACAGATTTTTGACTTGTAAACTAATTCTGTTTTTAAAAGAAAAGATAATCCCCCATAGACATCATTTGTACTCTAGTGATACGGTGCTGGTGTTCTGCAAAGCTTAGTGTAACTTTCTATAAGCCTGTGCTTCTTTCAGTGCTCTCACTATATTGTCTGGGATAAAGCTACGGGAGTCAGAGGGAACAGCTTCCCACACTTCTTCAGTTAATAAATAGTAGATGTTATTCAGTTGTTACCATTACTTATTTCTAGTGCCATTTTGTTTTATATTACTGGAAACTGAAAGGAGCATCATACTTTATCAGTTTAAACTTTACGTTGAATTACACTTCATGCAAAGACTCGTTAAATCTCTTTCTAGAAAATACCAGGATAATGTAAAGGTGATTAGGATCTTCCTTTGAAAGGTTTGTCCAGTAGCCAAATCCACAGAAAACTCATTGTGGCCAGAATGATAACCTTATTTCATCAATAATCTTAAAAATATCACAGGACAATTGACACTATTCCCTTCCCCAGACTCCCCAGTTTTCTCAGTTCAATCTACATTTTCTCTTTCCTTGTGCAGTATGGGAAAAATAGTAAATAAATGTCTGCTAAAGTTTGCACAGTGGCTGGTGAAATGTAGCCCCGTGTTCCATCTGCCTATGCATTACAGCAAATATGGTTAAATAATGCCATAAACTAATATCTGTTTAAAAATGTACTTTTCTTTTACCACATTATGGTAAAATTAATATATTAAAAATTCACTGCTGACCTAATCAGTAAAGATGGCAGCACAGGACACCACAGTGGGACTTTTACACATTCTTTGAAAGAGTTAACTTGAGATATAACAAATTTCGTTTCCTTTCACTGAGAGCACTCTCTAAACTGCTTGTCTCTCTATAAACAACCACTGACAGGCTCACTTTAAATCAAGTCTAAATCACTCGTGAACTAAATTGGTTTTGAAAACTCCTAGGAAAAATATTTCCAGATTGGCTGGGTGCACTCGTGGAAAAAAAGCTTTTGCTTTAAATTTTCTTTGAGGCAGGCTTAGACTCTGAGGGGTCCATGGTTCTAGCAGGGACTAAACAGGAGTTCACATTTAAACGATGCTTCCACATTCTTTGATGCAGGTTGAAAGCACTGGAGTGGGAAGGTCCCAATTCCAATTCAAAACAGGAGAACAGGAGTGACAAAGATGTTCCAGCACCTCACTTGCCTGCTGCCAACGTACAAGAATGCTTCATCTCAAACAGAAAACTCATTTATAGGACCAAACTAAGAAATTTAATCAAATAGATGCTTAATCCATCCCAGGCATTTTATCATTAAGCATACGTATATGAGTTTTCTTGAACAAGAATCCACTCCTGAAACAATATCTGAACAATATCTAAACCTTAGAAATATCACTGGAGTTGTGTTTGAGTTAGTTTTGACTTGAAAAGGACAGAATTTGGTTTATCAAAATGATGAGGGAGGAAGAGCTCTTTCTTATTGGCAGAATATTTATTTCAGATCCGTAAAGTTGTCAGCATTTTCAGGAATTTAGGATTGTCATAATTTATCTTAAAATATAGCCATTCAAATATCTCACACAGTACTATCTAACTTTTCAGGATCATGTAGCGTCTTCTGGAGTCTTCTATAAAGCCTCTTTAATGCCCATTTTCCACTCGGATGGTGAATATACAGGTGATTCCCCATCACATGAAGGATACACATCCATTAACTTATAAGATGCATAAAAAGTCCTGTCCTGTAATGTGACAATTATGACCATTCCTGTCACACAGGAGGATACACAATTGTGGTATCAAGCACTTCTGAACACCTAATGGTGAATGGTAAAAGATCCCTCAGGAAAAAGTACAGTAGCAATGGTTGGTGAGAACAACTTCTGTGGGCAACAATCCATTCCCTGGTGACATCTAGGAAGAGAAATAATGTTCTCTCAGCCTGGGCCCATTGCAAGGGCTGTAATTAGCAATGACACTATTCCCTTCCCCAGACTCCCCAGTTTTCTCAGTTAAATCTACATTTTCTCTTTCCTTGTGCAGTATGGGAAAAATAGTAAATAAATGTCTGCTAAAGTTTGCACAGTGGCTGGTGAAATGTAGCCCCGTGTTCCATCTGCCTATGCATTACAGCAAATATGGTTAAATAATGCCATAAACTAATATCTGTTTAAAAATGTACTTTTCTTTTACCACATTATGGTAAAATTAATATATTAAAAATTCACTGCTGACCTAATCAGTAAAGATGGCAGCACAGGACACCACAGTGGGACTTTTACACATTCTTTGAAAGAGTTAACTTGAGATATAACTAAAAGTCATTTGCCTACAGAAAATATTTTTCCAAGCTCCTGGTCAAATGACGTTAATGGCTAATGACATAGGAGGCTGTAGCCTCTCAAATATCAAATCCTTGGAATGTCGTGAGCTGAGTTTATTTCTATTAACACCTGAGTATAAACCTATTATGAAGCTTGAGGTGATATATGAACGGCATAAGCAATTGGCACTTACCATATTTTCTACAAATGTAGTGCTTGTGGAAGGTGGGAGATGAGCCAAAACTCTCTGGTTGGCACAAACTAGATCATGTAAATTTCCTTACCAATGACCGAGGTAATTGCTCTGCCTCAGAAGATAATTCACACCTCTGTGCCTTTTCAATCTGTGGTTTCCGCCCATTTTCCACTCGGATGGTGAATATACAGGTGATTCCCCATCACATGAAGGATACACATCCATTAACTTATATGATGCATAAAAAATCCTGTCCTGTAATGTGACAATTATGACCATTCCTGTCACACAGGAGGATACACAATTGTGGTATCAAGCACTTCTGAACACCTAATGGTGAATGGTAAAAGATCCCTCAGGAAAAAGTACAGTAGCAATGGTTGGTGAGAACAACTTCTGTGGGCAACAATCCATCCCCTGGTGACATCTAGGAAGAGAAATAATGTTCTCTCAGCCTGGGCCCATTGCAAGGGCTGTAATTAGCAATGACACTATTCCCTTCCCCAGACTCCCCAGTTTTCTCAGTTAAATCTACATATTCTCTTTCCTTTGTGCAGTATGGGAAAAATAGTAAATAAATGTCTGCTAAAGGTTGCACAGCGGCTGGTGAAATGTAGCCCCGTGTTCCGTCTGCCTATGCATTACAGCAAATATGGTTAAACAATGCCATAAACTAATATCTATTTTAAAATGTACTTTTCTTTTACCACGTCATGGTGAAATTAATATATTAAAAATTCACTGCTGCCGTAATCAGTAAAGATGGCAGCGCAGGACACCACAGGGACTTTTACACATTCTTTGAAAGAGTTAACTTGAGATATAACTAAAAGTCATTTGCCTACAGAAAATATTTTTCCAAGCTCCTGGTCAAATGACGTTAATGGCTGATGACATAGGAGGCTGTAGCCTCTCAAATATCAAATCCTAGGAATGTCGTGAGCTGAGTTTATTTCTATTAACACCTGAGTACAAACCTATTATGAAGCTTGAGGTGATATATGAATGGCATAAGCAATTGGCACTTACCATATTTTCTACAAATGTAGTGCTTGTGGAAGGTGGGAGATGAGCCAAAACTCTCTGGTTGGCACAAACTAGATCATGTAAATTTCCTTACCAATGACCGAGGTAATTGCTCTGCCTCAGAAGATAATTCACACCTCTGTGCCTTTTCAATCTGTGGTTTCTTTGACTGACGAGAGCTTTAACTCCAATATAGGTAACTCCTAGAGAATTGAAATAAGGCTCTGGGAAGTCACCACAGAGCTTTGTACAGTCCTCAGACCAGAACATCATCAGTCACACGATGGCACTGAATTGGTAGGTGAAGTTTGTAGAACGGGGTTTTTCAGGAATCACCTCACACACACTGGGTGACCAAGTCTAGAACTAATTCTTATCTTAGCCCAACAGTGGTGCTTCAACACGGGAGAAATATTTAATTATATTCTAAGCATGGAGGGTGTGCTGCTGCAAAAGCAACACAGACCTCTCTTGAAATCCAGGAAAAAGAAACACATCTAAGCACCCTAGATTTTTGTGGTTATTAGAACAAGAATAGTAGAACTGGCCTCCACCAGGCATTGTATTCTCACGTTGAATGTAGTATAAAGACTTCTCACTACAACAAAATACCATTTTTTGACCTCTAAAAAAAAAAAAATCTCTCAAAACTTCTGTGTGTCTATCATCTGACTGTCTTTTTCTACCTGTTCCTTTGAGATTTACTTACTTTCTCGTTGTAGTTCAGATATCTTCCTCTACTGACAGGAATAAGAAAGAAGAAGAAAGCCACAGCACTGATGACTTCTACAACCTTTCTTTGGGGTGCCGTCAGCTCTCAGAATTTCTTCATTCTCTAAGAAATCACTGCACCACAGAATTTCTGTTTATACATTAACTGAGCTGTTGGAGATTAAGGAAAACTTCATAGATCCCCTTTGCCCATGGCTCCACAATTTACAATTCATTCTGACTAAGCTATTCTTTAAAAGACATCAGAGGTAAGTCACAAAACCTGAAACCAAAAAGCAGCTAGGAACATAAACGCATTTGAAGGACCAAACCTCGACCTGTCTACCACACCTTTTTCCTCCTACAAATTAAAGATAACATATAGGAGGCTGCACAAACCTTTTTTGAAGACTAATTGCTTAAGCTTGCACAACTATTTCAATATGAGAAGTGCAAGAGAATTGCTGAATGCTACAACTACAGACAACCCTGATTGAAGTCAAAAGTTAGCAATCACTGTGTGCTTTCAATTTATTTTTACAGTATACCTTTATCAATAGCTTGAGTTGTTCTGTCGTGTAGGTTGACCTTTTACTTTCATTGCTGCCTCAGCTCTGAATTTCACACGTTTCTGGATGATGGCTATGACTTATGAAGGATATAAGGTGCCCTAGAAACTGTGAAATCAACTGCTATAAAAATGACTGATGGCATTTTTCAAATGTGCAAGAACTGTTACTGTTAAAGAGTTTTTCAGTTGTGAAGAATTAGGGTAGTTGGGTGACACACCAGGCTAAACCAAGGCAGAATGCAACGGTAAAAGTCTGTTTTGCAACTCACCTTTATAATTGGTACAGAAGGCCATTTGTGTACTGTTTTCTCAAAGAGATCGAACTTAAAACGCCATGAGATCAGTCTCTCTCTAGGTTGTACCCGAGAGGTCAGGCAAGTCAGGTAGTCTGACTTATTTGCAGCAAAAGATAAATGACTGTCTTGAAAAAGTAAATTATGGGAGAATTTATCCTAGAGATAAACCACTGCATTGCAGCATCATTAGCAGTTCTGTTATCTGCTTCCAGATTTCCTTCAGAGAAACAAGTCAGTTCCTCTTCCTTGATGCCACGATGCTGACCCTTTTCTTTACATTTATGTGGAAGAATAACCCAAATTCAGACTGGAAATACATAGGTAATCATTTACAGTTAATCATAGCAGTGTTGAGAGTAGTTTTGTGGGAAAAGCAAGTTTCAGATTTTACATTGTTGTCTGGATATAAGGTGTCTATAACTAAGAATAAGCAAGATGGTGACTGTGACAATGTAAATGAGCTTCTTCACTAAGAATAAGCAAGATGGTGACTGTGACAACATTTACCTTTGAATGTAAATGAGCTTCTTCTCGTCTTCTGAACATTTTTTATTTTCCAGTGTGCATCAGTATGATGTCTATCCCTGTAAGATCAAAATACTGGAACAACTGCTAATGACAATCTGATATTGCACTGTCTCATTCTAATGTCTGAATATTTTACAGACCCAGTTGTTTCTTGCTGGGTGGAATGAATGGCTTTAGTCTCTGACATACTATGCGCTCTTCTGGCAGAAAGACTTCTACCCCAGTGATTCAGCTGTAAGGATGGTGCTTTGAAAGGTCTATCAGTATTTTTGCAAGAAAGTTTCAAGGCTATGTCTACACAGCAGAATGAGGAGATCGTGGAATTGGACATATGTGACTGTCCAGCAGTATTTTTGCAAGAAAGTTTCAAGGCTATGTCTACACAGCAGAATGAGGAGATCATGGAATTGGACATATGTGACTTTGCTTTAATAATTAGCACTCCTAACCACCTGCAGTGAAAACATGGCAGGATGTTTCATCCTGACTGCTAATCCTTCAAGGAAAGCAAAGCTTTTGTTCAGTTTACTAGCATGTAGTGATATTACTACTCATTCTGCCTTCACGAAAACCACCTTAGTTGCGCCTTTTCTAGAACGAAGTATCTCTTTATTTTGCTTTATAGGCATGCCCTCTGTGTATCCATAGAAACAAGCAGAGAATGAACTGTGATGCCTTGTAGTGGCACATTTGCTTTGAAGATGCCACATAATGGAAGTGAGAGCACCTTAAAAAGAAAAGAAAGGCAAAAATAACACAGAGGGCTAATGCAGCCAGAAGAAGGAATATGCTTTAACCCTTCCCATTTACTTCCTTCCTTAAACTTTTAATAAGCGTAGTTGCCAAATTTGTATCATCTGCAGTATTAATGTAGAAATGTCTTCCTTTGGTATCAACGCTCCTAGAAGTGGACCTCACATTAGAGCTAGTAAGCATGATTGACTGTTCCTACAGTTCAGTTAATAGGTTGGGGAAGGAAGTTAAATAACCTGCTTGTGGGTACACGTTGATTTGGTAAGGACAGTAGGTGCTTGGAATTCTTCCTAGGCTTCTAGGTTCAGCTGGCTCAATCAGGATAGCTCTACTGAAATCCCTGGTGCTCTTGCAAAGTCATAGCTTTTCACACGCTGTAACACAAACAGGCAGAACTAGAATCAGAAATTTCATTTTGGTGTGCTCAGATGGAAGAGGGTAAGCTGGAGTCCCATTCTCTACTCCTGACTGCTTGTGCTTTAATATTAGAAATTTATTGACAAACAGAAAGAGTAATCCCAGAGTACCAACTAGACAGACCAACTAGAACCTCAGGTCTCTCTATTTCTGTTACATGTCTGATCAAAGGCAGGGGCAGGTCCCCTATGATTATCCCTGGTCCACAACAACAGACCCTTTCGCTCTCGCATTGCTGGCTGCAAAGAGGAGGTGAAAAATGCTTCCAGAAAGCTTCTGAGGGTTGGGGAAGGAAGTTAAATAACCTGCTTGTGGGTACACGTTGATTTGGTAAGGACAGTAGGTGCTTGGAATTCTTCCTAGGCTTCTAGGTTCAGCTGGCTCAATCAGGATAGCTCTACTGAAATCCCTGGTGCTCTTGCAAAGTCATAGCTTTTCACACGCTGTAACACAAACAGGCAGAACTAGAATCAGAAATTTCATTTTGGTGTGCTCAGATGGAAGAGGGTAAGCTGGAGTCCCATTCTCTACTCAGACAGACCGACTAGAACCTCAGGTCTCTCTATTTCTGTTACATGTCTGATCAAAGGCAGGGGCAGGTCCCCTATGATTATCCCTGGTCCACAACAACAGACCCTTCCGTTCTTGCATTGCTGGCTGCAAAGTTCTTCACTTGTGAGAAGGTGATAAATGCTTCCAGAAAGCTTCTGAGAGACTTGGGTACTTAAAGACTAAACCTAGAACAGGGTCTGGAGTTCAAAGGTTATTTGAGACCTGTGCCATGAATTACCCTAGAATCATGAGAACTTCATAGAAGCTGAGGTTATGTAGCATTTTTATTTTACAGGTATAAAAATTAAAAACACAAATGTCATCTGTGCTAGCCAAATGCTTATACAACTATTAGTTAAAGGAGAACAATGTCTTTGTTAACTGATTCCATCTTCTGATGTGCTTTGTAAAGCCCTTTTAAGAACTTCAGGACTGGAAGGCAGTTCCCTGGAGTTGAGGTCCCCCAACAACTAAATAGCTTTCACATCAAAGAATATGTTTCTCTTGAAACTCCTACCTGTGACTGAATTTCCAATACAATAGCTTTTAATGTGTTGAAGAGTCAGACCATAGTGTGAATGTTCAGCTTGTGTCTGAACCAGATAACTGCTTTCATGAGGATCATAATCTTCAGCACAGTGGCAGATGCTTCAATGCAAACAAAGATCTCCATGAAACCACTTAGCAACTACAGAAACCAGTAAAACAGCTGAATTCTTTGATGCATGTCGTTCTCATTGCAAGAAAGAAAAAAAAAAAAAAAGAGTTCTTGATTTACTCAAGGTCATGTAATACTGAAAAGTTAATACTTAAAAGATATGCTGTTGTGTGACAAATCAAGATGTGATAAAAATCAAATGCCTCCAAAATAAAAATAAAAAATATTTGATTTGTATGCAGAGTTGGTCATCCATTTTTTATGCGTGTGTGTTTAATATTGAAGAAAAGTGTGACAAATCAAGATGTGATAAAAATCAAAATCTCCAAAATAAAAATAAAAAAAAATTGATTTGTATGCAGAGTTGGTCATCGATTTTTTATGCGCGTGTGTTTGATATTGAAGAAAATCATGGAAGAAGATGGGAAGTCCTACTGCTGCACAGCCATGATTGAATTGTATTCTCTGCAGTACATAACCTCTACTAAATAGAGGTGCATTCAGGGGTAAAAAATTAGTAAATGATATACTGTGGTCACAAACAGGTACAGTTTGCATTTGTTTTCTTTTTCAATTTTTAATTTTGATTTGGGAAATCCTGACTTTTTTACCATTCACTTGGAACACATTATATGTGTTCTATGTAAGTATGGAATATCATAATCAACAACATAAATTGTTACGTCAGTTTGACATTGTATCATCTATGAGATAAGGGCTTTAACAGAACTTTAACTGCAACTGATAAATAATATGGTTGATTATAAACATGTTTTAACTATTTTTCTACTGAACTATTTAAAATGTAAATGCCTCCAAAATAAAAATAAAAAATATTTGATTTGTATGCAGAGTTGGTCATCCATTTTTTATGCGTGTGTGTTTAATATTGAAGAAAAGCATGGAAGAAGATGGGAAGTCCTACTGCTGCACAGCCATGATTGAATTGTATTCTCTGCAGTACATAACCTCTACTAAACAGAGGTGCATTCAGGGGTAAAACAGGGTAACAAACAGGTACAGTTTGCATTTGTTTTCTTTTTAAATTTTCAATTTTGATTTGGGAAATCCTGACTTTTTTACCATTCACTTGGAACATTTTATATGTGTTCTATGTAAGTATGGAATATCATAATCAACGACATAAATTGTTACGTCAGTTTGACATTGTATCATCTATGAGATACGGGCTTTAACAGAACTTTAACTGCAACTGATAAATAACATGGTTGATTATAAACATTTATTAACTATTTTTCTACAGAACTATTTAAAATGAAAAATCGACAATCAGTATCTTCTATTATATTATGAGCAAATTCCTTTAAAATCTCACTTTCCTTTTGTACCTACACTACCATTTCTTTTTAAAAGTCTCAAAGAGATGAGTGACTAAACCGTTTTAAAATATGTTAATAATCATCATCTTTTAATTTGTCAAACATCAGTAAAACTCGTGCCACAGTGGTATTTGTGGGAAGGGAACCTCTGGCAGAGGTTTCTGCTAATGCAGTGAACGTGAAATATCTTCCCTGGGATTGAGCTGTGACTGCAAAGCAAGCAGGGTAAGGGCAATTTGTGTTGCAGTTGTAAGAAGCCGGTTTGAGTCCTCCAAAGATTTTTTTGCAGTGCACAAGATCTTTTCTGGCAGAAAATTCCGTAGCTTGGATGAGTACCCTTCAATGCATTTTCTGTGTGTAAAATAATTCTGTCTTCTAGTATAATCTAAAGCAGTGTTTAGGCCAAGCTATCGCTTACGAGTTTCCTGTGTTCCAGCAACTGGACTTATGCTCGACTGGGAATTGGAAATTGCAGTACTGGAAGAAGGAGTGATTCATTGCCAGGGTGTTTCCACCCTAAGTTTTTCCCCTGCTGTAATTGTTCAACTCCACAGGTGGGAGCTACGGCAGCATCACTTGTGCAGACAGAACACCATGCAGCTTCTGATGTTGTAAGGAAGGGTATATTTTTTACTGCTAAAAGCAGTCCTATAGAGCACAATTATTGTATATAGTCTTAATTACACTGTTACTATTAAAGAGTAACTCCTGCACAGTAAGAGAATCTTTAATAAATGCTAGAAGCAGAAAAAAGATGTTACGGAGTGACTTGGTAAACAAAGAATATTTGAAGCCGTACAAATAAAGGTTATAAGTAGAAGACATAAAAAGTGGCTGACATGGCTTTAAAAAAGTCTATAATATACGCAACTGTAACTAATATTTTTGGTATATTTGTCCATTTTACCTAAGGGTCACCTTTTGCTCCAAAGTGCTGCAGTTATGCTGCGAGCACGCAAGCTAATCTATTTCACACAGGGCCCCATAAATCTCAAATTTAAGTGAAGACAAGAAAAACAGTTTTGCGGAGCCCCTTTAGCACTCTATTTGTTATTTATCAAATACCTTGCTGTATACATAGCTAAGCTGAGGCGATACAGTAGGACACGAGGAGCACTAGAACTATGAATTCATCTAAGGGCCATCAGGATAAATCACCCAGGATCACAAGCCGTGCATCAATCACTCCTCCCTCCTACGTCACCACCTGCCAGGGGACGGCCGGTGATGTGCCCTCTCTCCTTCTTAAATGGTTCCAGGCAGTGCCTGAAACAGCATTACGTCCTATTTTATGAAGGTTAAGTATCCCGGAGAAAAGGCATTGTCCTCTTCCTACCCAAGCTATTAAAAAGCCTCATCCCCCATCCATCATCATTTCAATGAACCCACTGCTGTGTGGTCACTGCCCACCGGGGGACACAGCCCTCTGAAGAACACAACCTGGGGCATGTTCCTACCACCTCTCACGTTGAAAGGGCAGAGTTTTTCCAAATGCACACCAGAGACCTTGTGAGAAAGACCCAAACCACACTTTCTTGCAGCCAATCTGATGACAAAAAAAATATAAATTCCTTCCCAGTGTCCCAGAAGAAATTAGCACAATGTTCAGAGCAGCTCACGAGATCCACAGTTGTGCCCTGACCTATGTGTGAAAACCAGAGATCTCCCAGCAGGAGAACTGTGGCTGAGCAGGCAATATCACACCCTTTCTTTTTGGAGAAATGAAAAAGAACTGGTGATCTACCTGACTCGCTTCTGATGTGTCTTATTAAGTCACGGGAGAAACTCAACCCCCTTTTTTCCTCCAGACAAAGCCATACTCCCCTTTGGCTTGCGTGACAGGCATTCCTGGAATGGAAACTTTTTCCTTCCTAGACGTGTCCTGTGGCCAGGACACACGGACACCGGGTGATGCCTCCTCACCTGAAACAGCACAGACTAGTAGAGACACAGGCCATTTTTCCTTTTGCTACTCTGGCAATGTTTCCAAAATTAAGAATTTTGAAATATTATGAGTGGCAAAGAGAAAAAAGGGGTGAAAAATGAAGGAGCTAGACATTACACCACATTCAGGAACAAAAAAAGGATTTTTTTTTTCCCCCAGAAAATGCTTTCAATTAGAAATGCTGATTTTTTTAAAAGCTAACTTTTACTCTTATTATCCTATTATTCCCACCATGACACTTGTAATACTGCAAACACTTCACGCTTATGAAACGCTCTGCCTTGTGACAGATATTAAAAAAAACCCATTAGTTTAATTTTATGCTGAGTTGAATTTTATGCAGGATTTGAAACGCATGAGGTTTTTTTTTTTTTTTGTTGGGAACTAGTGTTTGCTAGAGACTGGCTAGATACCTCAAGCATTAGATTTAGGTCAAAACTTGTGCTTCATGTATTCATAGTCTCTTACTCCTGTCAAAGACGACAATTGTTGCTGAAGGGACAAACAGTGAGGACATTCATGGAATCACAGAACTGTCAGAGTTGGAAGGGACCTTCTAGAGACCATCCAGTCCCACTCCCCTGCCAAAGCAGGGTTGCCCAGAGCACATCACTCAGGACTCCATCCAGGTGGGGCTTGAAGATCTCCAGAGAAGGGGACTCCACACCCTCCCTGGGCAGCCTCTGCCAGGGCTCTGCCACCCTCACCCCAAAGAAGTTCTTCCTCACATTGGAGTGGAACTTCCCATGGTCCAGCTTGTGCCCGTTGCCCCTCGTCCTGTCACTGGGAACCACTGAAAAGAGTCTGACTCCACCCTCTCTCAAACCACCCTTCAGATCCTTGTCAGCATGAATAAGGAAGGTCCCTTTAAATCCTGAACAAGACACAAGGCAAGTGGATGTGGACATTATTTATGATTTTACACATTGGGCTATTCCTGAAGTGTAATCTACTGGATATTTCATAGTTTGCTACTGGTGCAACAGATCAGAGAATGAGGCTTCCAACATCCAATCCCGCTAGCTGTACTGGGTCTGCCTCAGAAAGAGTTCATTTTCTTCATAGCAGCCCATACAGAGTCACAGAATGACATGGGGTCGGAAGGGACCCCTGGAGACCATCCAGTCCAACCCCCTGCCAAAGCAGGTCCACCCAGAGCAGGTCCCACAGGAACATGTCCAGGTGGGTCTGGCCCTGTATGTTAGAGAATGCTATGAGAGCTCAGAAATTAAGTATAGTGATGACAGGGTTGAGAGTGTTTGGACTAGGATAAGGGCCAATAAAGGTGATATCCCTGTGGGACTCTGCTATAGGCCTCCCAACCAAAGCAGTGAGGTGGATGAAGCCTTCTATAAGCAACTGGGAGAAATATCACAGTCACTTGCCATTGTTCTTGTGGGGGACTTTAACCAGGAGGTCATCTCTCCAAAGGAGCTGTTGCTTGGAGACTGGCTGGGCACTGGTCTGCTGGGGGTAAATCACTGCTTTTCTATCACTTAGGTTTTTCTCTTTGTTTTTCTTCACTTATTAAGCTGTCTTTATCTTAACCCCTCAGTTTTCTTGCTTTTGCCCCTTCCAGTTTTGCCCCTCCTTGCAATTCCTGTTGGCAATGACTCAGGGGGGGCTTACCTGCTGGCTGAGGAACTGACAAATTCCAAATGGGCCTGGGAGATATGTCAGTCCCACTGGGGGTGTCTGCATTCAGCATTCTATTCAAGGACGAACGATGTGGCCCAAAGACTGGAAAATCTGGACTTTGCAAGGGACATTAACTTCCTGCAATTCTTCCCCGCTTTGGTAACAACAAACATTTGTCAGGGTGAGTTCACTAGCAGGTCAGGATTTGCCTGACAAGCTGGGTGCAGATCAAGAAATACAGAGCAGAAATCCTGCCCATCCTTAAAGGCTTTCACACTTCATTTTTGACTCCGCTCCTGCTGGCCCACAGAGTCCTTGCCTGGGTTCTCTTGATGGCAAATACAGACAACCCATTCCCCTGGAGTCAGTACAAACTGCAGTAACGTGCCCACAGAGCTGTGAATGTGTCCTTGGAGGTGACATTAAGAGGGGCTGAGCAGCACACCAAAATATATAGACTTTTTGGTCTGGCCTAGTGTAGTCCTTGAAATCCAGGAACAAGAAGGACCGCAAGGGGAGGCGGGCTGCATGCCACCAAGGGAATCATGGGGAACATATATCATTAAGAAGCTGTCTGCTTAACATTGGTGATCTCAGAAGGACCGCAAGGGGAGGCGGGCTGCATGCCATCAAGGGAATCACGGGGAACATGTATCATTAAGAAGCTGTCTGCTTAACATCGGTGATCTCAGAATAGAATCATTTAATCATTCAGGTTGGAAAAGACCCTTGGGATCATCGAGTCCAACCAGCAACCCTACTCTACAAAGTTCTCCCCTACACCATTATCCCCCAACACCACAACTAAACGACTCTTAAACATATCCAGGGATGGTGACTCAACCACCTCCCTGGGCAGCCTATTCCAGTGTCTGACCACTCCTTCTGTGAAGAATTTTTTCCTAATGTCCAGTCTAAACCTACCCTGTTGGAGCTTGAAGCCATTCCCTCTTGTTCTATCGCTAACTACCTGAGAGAGGAGACCAGCCCCAACCTCTCTACGACGCCCTTTCAAGTAGTTGTAGAGAGTGATGAGGCCTCCAAATAAGAATAATTGTAAGCGTTCTTGTACAAAGAAGTACTGGAGGGTGAGACCCAAGAGGATGGACTAAAGCACACCAGAGGCTTGATTCTGCGGGGCAAGTTGTGATACTTCTAGAAACCAGGTTTGAGAAGGAGGTGGTGTTACTTCACATGGTATTCGTAAGGGTATTTCAGAGGATTCAGAACTAGAAGATCGCTTCCACTGTTGGCAAAAGATGGTCAGGCCGAGTTCTGGATTCACTGATCTGCACTGGATGCTAGGTGTACTCTAGTGTCTAGGACTGACAGCATCCAAAAGCAATTCAGCATCGTCTCAAGATTTTTAAGCAGGCCAACCAGCAAATGACAGCGACTTGCCAGGAGAAACATCCAGGAATGCTACACCTGGGGCAATCATATAAGACAGGAATATAAGAACAGTTGCAGCAGGTCAGACCAATGTGCATGTGTACCATTAACCTGTCTCTGACGATGGACAAAACTTATCTCACAAAAGAGGACAGTTACAATGCAACATTAGGTGACGTTAATCTTCTTGTGACCTGCAGCAAAGGACTTACTGAATCAGATCAGTTTCACAGCCCTTAAATATTTTTTCTCCCTGAACCTGTCTGATCCCTTTCTAAACCCATGTCAGCTTCAAATATCTACATTGTGTGGCACTTTTCCACTGCTTATATATAAAGTCTTACCTAAGTAGCTACCTCTGCTCTGTTTGAATTTGTCTCCTTTTTAAATATGATGCACACAAGTTCTTCTATTAGAAGAGAACAACTACTGTGTATTAGCTTTTCTCATGTCTCTCCTGATGTTGTAGACATCTTTCATAACAGTCTTCGAACATCTCTTTTCCACACTAGAAAATCCCAAGCTAATCTGTTGAATGGAGATATTCCATTTCTCCGATCATCCTTCTCAACTTTTTTCCTTTGTCCTTTTTCCTTATCTCCTTCTTGAGATAAGAGAATAAAATGACAAAAATAATGTGGGGTAATGGAGTCCTATCAATTTATATTTGTGCATCATGATGGGTTTTTCTGGGTTTTGGTTTTTTCCTTCCCTTCCTAAGGATTTACTCTTTGCTTTCTTAATTGCTACTAAGCACAGAGCTGGAATATTTCATAGATTATTCTAAAACTGTTTCAGAGACTATTAGAACCTATAAAGTCCAAAACCTTTCCTGAGAGGTAGCTGCTGATTCAGAGCCAACTCTTCCATTTGCAAAGTTAAGACCTTCCCCTCTTTTAATTTGTTTTACCTCTCAGTACGCATTAACTTTCTTTATATTGAATTTCCACCTACATGTACTTGTCACCCAGTCATTGCTGTAAGAACTCTCATACAATCATTCAGGGATTTCTCGGGTGGCTACGGATCAGCCTTTAGAGATAAAGGATAAGGTAATAAGAGCAAAGGGTTATAGTGGACCTTGAGCAGGGTCAAGAACCAACTTGCAGCAGGGAATATTGTAAGGATGGCTTACTTACCATGTGCTTTGGGAAAGAGAGGAAAACCTCTGTATCTAGCGAACCACACGCCCTAATTCTTTGCTGTAAGTGGAATAAAGCTTTTTTTTTAATATTTCAAATTGTAGAGTATGAGGGAGAACAGGTAAACAGCATCCATGCATAAGATATGTGCTTATGGCTGGTTAGAAGATGTGTCTGCTATAACGCAATGGCAACTTTCCCTTTTAATTTCAGGTCATCTTTTACGTCTGTATTTCAGTTAATGTTTAAAGGCATTTACAGAATCACTGAAATGCATATCCAATTAAAAATAATGAATTAAAGAAAATTAGGAAAAGGCCACATTCTGTATAGCGAAAGCAGTGAAAATGACATCTTGCTTATTACGTCACCCTGTTGGCTTTAAACCGTTAAAATGCCTATTTTAGAAAGCTATTAATTATGTTCTAAGATGTTCTGAAGTAAAATCATATTAAGTCTGTTTCTAAATGCGTTTCCATCCAAGGCAAATTACGGCAATTTATCTCAAAGAGCTGTTATGCAGAGATGATAAGGGTACAAACACGTCCTAATCATAAAGGGCCATTGGCCATTTCTGGAATATAAAGGAAAACTATTATCAGTTAAGGATGAAAATGGTGATAAGAAACCACGGCATTCACCTGGAATTTTGTAAACTTACATTTTAATCTATTATGTCAATTTTTCTAGAAATCAGCTAGCAGAACTGCTAAGGCAGACAAAATTAATGAAATCTAAAGTAGAGTTTCTGCTGTCTGGTCTCCAAGTGTCAGTAGCAATACATCCAGTGTTACGAATGTCCTGAAGGTGCAAGTGTCTCCTGCTCTGATCACTGTGATAGGTTTCATTTCTCAGGAAGAGCAGTTGCCATTGAAAATTACATTTTAAAACCCATAAATCTCTCGAAAGCGAAGAATCAAAACCATCAAAGAACAGACGACTGCCAAACAGTCATCTGCATTTTGAGTAAATGCTTCTCGTGGTACAAGGCTCATTGCTGTTCAGTTCCTGAGAGTTCTGCTCTATATATGCAGAAGACATGGTAGGATTAAAATGTGCCAAGAACTGTGGTATGGGAAAATCATTGATCTTCCCCAGATTTTCAGACCTTGGATAAATCTCTTAGATGTTTTCACTGAAGAACATACTTTAGACAGCAACGGCTTCACTATAACATACCACCTACAGAGCAGCCTCATGAGATCCCTCTGCTGGCACAACCAACTTGAGTTAAAAGACCACCATACAGGAATTGTTGGTAGTAAAGGAATTCAAGTTAGAGACAAGACTCAACTTTGAGTAATTTTTCACCTAAGGGAAGACAAGGTTGTTTTCTATGCTAAGGTTCTTCCTCTGTAAAATTTGTATAACTTTATTTTTCTGGGTGGGTTAAAATGATCAGCATAAAGCACTGTGGAAATATCATCCAGATTAGTCCTTAATGCATGTTTTAAACAAATTCTGCTACAACTTATGTTGTCTGTTCATAGACTCATCCAACACTAGTGATTCAAGGGAATGAACTAATATTTCTACTCCCTTTTAGCAATATTTACTCCTTGGCCTTAGTTTCAGCCTGTCAGTATACTGGCTGGAGAGAAACACCATCTTATTGTCTGTCAACCCTGAAAGAATTTCATTTGCAAAGGAAAGCTGAAAACTGCTGAATGCAAAATTACCCATTTTATTCTGAATTAAGGAAATTACTCCAATTATTTTTGCATTTGTATTTGAAGTCAGGCTGATAAATGCAATGTTTCAGAAGCAAAACCAATAACCTCATAGCTTTCCTAAAGTTTTGCAAGGTAAACTTGCTGCAGATACTTATTTTTGCATTTGTATTTGAAGTCAGGCTCATAAATGCAATGTTTCAGCCTTCTCATAGCCTTCCTAAAGTTTTGTAAGGTAAACTTGCTGCAGATATCTACATAAAAATGTGTGTGGGCCTTCCTTTGCATTAGCATGCTGAAAACAGCCACAGTGCCAGCCAAACCAGCGAACATCACTGGTATAATAAGGGCTTCAGGACATTCTCTACAAGCCTGACTGAGTCCTTAGTACATTCCCAGAAAACTTTTCTGTACAGCTGTATTCCCTTCAGTGAACTTCATACACAAGCTGTCTAGCTTTGATGTGTCTACTTACATTCCACCACTTGAAAAGTGGAACTTTTGCTTCCTGAAAGAATAGGAACTTGAGTTATTACGAGCATATTTGCTAAAAAAATAAGCTTATACAGAACAACATAATTCTGCTTACAAACAATCAAAAGAAATCCCCAATAGTCTGAGACTTTTAACTCCAGGCCACTGCTGGTATCTAATACTGATCAGAAGGAACAAAAGTGACAGTAATTATCACTATCACAAGCAGAGATGCAAACTTATCAAAAACCCAAGTAGATAAACCTAATAACTACACATGATGATATACTGGGTGTAACACTGTAGGAAAAGTTTCCCTTTTACTGCTATAATAACTACACATGATGATATACTGGGTGTAACACTGTAATAAAAGTTTCCCTTCTACTGCTTTTTGAATAGCTGCCAGTCATTTACAAAAAAACCCCAAACCTATAGCGGTTTGAAAAATGCCATAAATCCTGTATGCAGATAATAGTGAAACCTCTACAGAAATGAATTGCAAATAAAGATTGACACTAGGTAAGTGGAAGAAAAAAAGCTCACCTCCTGAAGGAATAATGAAGTTTATCTTTCAGAAGTTATAGTTTGGGAAATCCAAATTAAAAAGGCTGCTGGAAGCAATTGTCTTAAGTCTGTTTTTAGACTCTCAAAAGTGAAATTAAAATAGATCTGAAAAGACTGTAAAGTTAACTAAAATCCTTGCAGTGGCCTACGGATATGTTGGGCTTCTATTTACTCCAGGTTGTCTGCTGAGTGAACACAAAGATTATTGGCACCGTATGCATTTAATTCCTTTTGAGAAAACTATGAGATGCTATGCGTCATAACAGCAAATCCCCCCTGTAATAGCCTCTTAACATTGTTAAATATTATTCTTTTATGCCTTAGTTTTCTTTCTGTCTTTCCACATTTAAAACAAAACACATCCACCCCCCCCAATCTGAAGTAGTGTTAACAATGAAAGGTTATTTACATTATACCTTCATGGTCACTCGGGGAGTGCCTTGTGAAACCACAGAGGATTGGGTCCCAGTATAACAGGCATTTAACACACAGGAAGAATCAGATCTGGCAATCTAATATTTGAACGCCATGGTAACAGAGCTGTTCGTGCAGCTGCTCAAATGCTATGAAGATAAAAATGATATAAACAGAAAGCCTGAAGATGCTAATAGCTTGATAGTTTTTACCGTTCCTGTGCTCCTTTCTCTGTAGGCTGTAAAGACTGGGGGGCTCACAGAATCATAGAATCATCTAGGTTGGAAGGGACCTTCAGGATCATCCAGTCCAACCATTAACCTAACTCTGACAAAAAAACCCCATCACTAAGCCATGTCCCCCAGCACCGTGTCAACCCGGCTTTTGAACACCTCCCGGGATGGTGCCTCAACCACCTCCCTGGGCAGCCCATTCCAAGGCTTAATAACCCTTTCAGTGTAAAAATGTTTCCTGATCTCCAATCTGAACCTCCCCTGGGGCAACCTGAGGCCGTTTCCTCTTGTCCCATGGCCTGTTCCTTGGGAGAAGAGACCGACCCCCCCTGGCTACACCCTCCTTTCAGGGAGTTGGAGAGAGCGAGAAGGTCTCCCCTCAGCCTCCTTTTCTCCAGGATGAACACCCCCAGCTCCCTCAGCCTCTCCTCACAAGACTTGTTCTCCAGACCCCTCACCAGCTCCGTTGCCCTTCTCTGGACCCGCTCCAGCCCCTCAAGGTCTTTTTTGTGGTGAGGGGCCCAAAACTGGGCACAGCCCTCGAGGTGGGGCCTCACCAGTGCCCAGGACAGGGGGACCATCACCTCCTGGGTCCTACTCACCACAATGTTCCTGAAATATCACATCTCACTGCTGCCCCACTCCTCAAACTTATCGGTAAGCAGGCGTGACCAACCTCACCCAAAAATCCCTCAATACAGTTCAAACTGCCGAGCATTTTTTGTATATACTAGGGGTTCTCTGTGTCTCAAAAGCCTGAGACCCAGGAGTTGTACCACTAGACCACAATTTGTAAGAGTATTTCATTATGTATAAATGGTTGAAAAGTTAAACGACAGCCTGGTAATTCCATTGTAGGTACAATTGGGGAATGAACTGTTTTAGCAAATGAAAGGCTGCCCAGCAGGTTACAAATGTTTGGTGTATCTGCAATTTGTTATCAGCGTGTAACTGGCTGCTTCTGGCTTTGGCACCCAGAGCAGTGGGCTTAAGCACCAGGCAGCACAATCAAGAGCCTTCATCAGTCAGGTTTCGGAATTGCTTTATGACAATTTGCAATGTTTATGATGCTGACAACTGTCTGTAACGTAAACTCGGCGGCCATCAGGATAAAATAATGCTTTTACACTAATATGATAAATCAAAGCTACTATATAGGATTTATTACATATATTATGATGCCCTTGGTTTAGCATTATCTTAATGTACTCCCCTGCAATAAGGCTCTGCACATTTGCAGTAATATAATGCAATTTTATACAGTTACATAAAAAGCTTTATTGAAATAATACTGCACAGTGTTTTTACGCATTTCTTAAAATAGCAGAAACATAATGTAACCCAGAAATCATAGGTTATTTAATAATGCATGAGATGTTAAAATTATGCCACTTTTGTATTGTAAATTGTCCTTTTTCCTTCTTTTTTTGTGTCTCAGATATTCTCTTCAACATTGTGCTACTTCACCCTCCTTCACCGGTGTCAATGCAAAGAGGTATCATTTAAAAGCACACTACTGGTGTATATTTCCTACCAATCCGTAACACATGATAAGAAGCAGTTAAAGTATAAAGGAGTTCCTTTTGGCCCTGCTTCCCCATTTTCTTTGCTTCATTTGCATACATTCAGGAAAAGCTGGAGGAAGCACTGTGTTTACTTTGCTGAATGCTATTTCAGGCTTTATGGAATCAAGGGAGAGAGTAATGGATCATGGTAACCTTATACATAATTTTATTGTCTTTCAGAACCCCTTAGATGTAAAAAGCTGTGTTCACAGGAACTAAAGACTTTATCTTCCTGCCTAGCAGTCTGTTTTTGTCAACATAAAGATATCACAGACGACAGGGCTCACATAGTTTACCAGAAAGGAATACCCTTGCCTCTTCAACTCCTGAAGTAGGCAGGCATTGTCTCAAGTGTACGACAAATTTCTGTCGGGAGGGGACCCTACAGCAGTACAATCCTGTTGCTTAGCAATATCAAGCAAAACAAGATTAAAAACAATTCTCCTCATCCTATTTCCCTCTGCCCCGCACTTGTTCCTTTTCTGAAATATCCACAGGCATTTGAGACTAAGCCATACTAAGCTTATAGTCAGTAGGATAGCTTATATTTTTTAAATAGCAATATCAAGCAAAACAAGATTAAAAACAATTCTCCTCATCCTATTTCCCTCTGCCCCGCACTTGTTCCTTTTCTGAAATATCCACAGGCATTTGAGACTAAGCCATACTAAGCTTATAGTCAGTAGGACAGCTTATTTTTTTTTTTTTTAAATATGAAAAAGGAACTTTTATGAAATCCTTGAACAGAAGTACCGGACTTTACTGAATGTTTAAAATCAGTTGACTGCTACTAAACCAAAACAATCCACTTAATGATATTTGTGGCAAAGAAAAACAACTATCAGATTCAGATTCCTTAAAAAACAGAGGAATTAATACTGTGCCAGAAGCAGATCTTCTCGTTCAAAGATCACAGAATCAGAGAATGGTTGAGGCTGAAAGGGATCTCCTGAGGTCACCTGGTCCAAACCCTCTGCTCAAGGAGGGTCACCTACAGCCTGTTGCCCAGGACCATGCCCAGATGGCTCTCGATATCTCCAAGGATGGAGACTTCACAACCTCCCTGGGCTGTGTATCAGCATATGTTTTGCTAATAATGTAGGATGGAGACTTCACAACCTCCCTGGGCAATGCATATCAGCGTATGTTTTGCTAATAATCCAGTACAAAGCAAATTTTAACAACTTCAGAATACTTTTTTTTTTTTTTTTGCTCATTTTACTCCTTATCAAGATAGTTATAAGGAAACCCCAAGAAACACAGACACTGGCAACCTGACAAACAATCACTTTAATTTCAAGATAGGTCTTAGCTATTACTAATTACAGCAGTCAGTCAAATGGAAGTTGCTTACCCAGGTGAAATAACATTTGAGCAGTCCAAACAGACAGTGAAGGATGTTCCCTGGGTTTTGAGCATTTTTCAGTGCTGAAAATGCTTACTTGTCAGTTGGCTAGCTTGCATGTATAATCAAATTTTCAGACTCATTGTGCCTTGCAAGCAAATGCCAAGGAAGAGATATTTTTCAGAAACTGCAACAGCCAGCCATTGAACTGAATGCTTGTCATTTCAGAATGTTCCAGTTCTACCGCATTTTATGTTTATCCAACAGTTCCGATGATAATATTTCATATTCTACAGGGAACTGGAAGATTAAAAGACTATTAATAAATGCATATCTAACAATTAAAAGTTTGCACAGATCACAGATGACTCGAATGACTGTAAAGAACTAGAAGAATTTTTTAGATGAGACAAATGATGCTCAATAAAGAGGGAGAGTCAAAAGAGCTGAACAACGTTCAGGAGAACATACAGAATGGCATGTTACACAGGGAGAAAATCTTTACTGTTAGAAAAATATAGCTTTTTTTTTTTTTTAAGCCTTTTATATCATAAATACAACTCTAATCACTTTTAATGACATGGCCCCTTTTACAAAAATTTCAGATTTAGCTCGGCTACATACCATAAAATACACTAGGTGGCAGCAAAAAATAAGCTAACAAATTTGTAACGGCAACGTACGTACCGAGATTTAGTACAGAAAATCTGCATTATTTCAACAGGGAATGAAGGTGAAAGGATGGAAACTCTAGTTTTCTTTTGCGCAGGCATTTCCCATTAAGCAGTGCAATGCCTGAGTTGTCCATTGCCCTATTTATTACTCTACAGCAGAGCTGAGATGGTCTTTCAAGGAGAATGCAGAGCGGAGCCTGTGCAGGGCTCAGCGCAAAGGACGGCACTATCAAAGCTAATGATGCTGCTAATGGGTGCACAAATGACTACTCCAGTTCTCAATGCTGTGGGTCAAATACGTTAGTTCAAATGATGTGCCACACTGAAATGGGAGAAAACGCTGAGAATATATGTCAGAATAAGGCTCTGTTTTCCAAATTATTTGTACTGCTGCCTCCTCTGCAAAATATTTTAGTTTTTATAATTAGGATTTCAAACTGCAGTCATGCAAAAGACTCCCAGAAGAGTTGTGGCTCGACCAGTATAGTCTGATTAAAAATCGATCTCTTCCCTAAAAAAAAAACCCAGCTCTGTAAAGCTATATCACTTAAATCTTACCTAAAATGGCTGCCAGAATATTAGGTATAATACAGAGGACAGCTGTAATGACATGATACTCTGAAAAAACATTTGGAAGCTGTTGTGTAGTACTTACCATGGCCCCCACTAAAGTTAATTATGTGTATCTAACTGTTTGCTTTCACATACAGGAGACACAAAAAGTTACAACTAAGAAAAGATTAATATGATTCTTATTATCTCACGAGAAGGAATAAATGTCACTCTATTAAAAGAAGTAGGGAACCTCCAAATAGATCAAACCATAAGAGGCAAGCAATACAAATGTAAACACATGTAAAGCAGAGAACTTGCTATTTTTAATACTTTTTATATTTTAATCTCTTCCTAGCTTCCCTTCTATCATTGTCCTACAGACAATGAACATTTTTCAGAAGCTCACACTTTACATCCCAAAACGCTCCCCTGCACACCCATCTCCCACAGGGATTGCTTGGTCTAGGAAAGGAGGAACAGGGAAAAAGAAAACAGACCAGAAGACTTTGCTTAAAGATCACAAGAGTGACTTCTGGAATGTCAGTTGCTTTGGTATGCTCTGTAACAGACATTAAATAATCTGTTGACTAGTTCAGGATGAGACACGATAGAACTTCCTTGCAAACTTGCGTTATTTGGCAACTTCATCATATGTAAGAACACAACTGGGTCAAAATATGCTTTTCTGCCCATCAGCTGAAATCCCCCAAACAACCTATAGAATGTAAATTTAAACTACAAAGCCTGGTGAGTATTGTGGCAGAAAGTAACAACACTTTAAGAAAGAAACTTCGGCCCAAATGAGTAAGTAAATCGATAACTGATTTTAAACACCACCTTTACTATTAAAGAACAATTTTGAAACTGCCACTGTACTAATGAGGGTATCGTTTCCTATCCAAAGACATTCTGTTGTTGTCAAAAAGATTTTTCATCAAAATATTCTCACTCTGAATACTGTGGTTATCCATTTTTGTTTTTCAGAAAGGCTGATAAAACTTTCCTACAATGTGATAACTCTCCTAATCTGAACAGAATCAGATGGTTTCTGGAGTCCCTATTTCTGTGCACGTGCATACAGCCCTATGTTTGCTATTCCTTCCCTGAACTTTCTATATCTTTCCCCATCTTTGAGCTTCTTGCTGATGTAATTTTCAGCAAGTTCAACTGGCTGAAAGGATATGTCTATTGAAATAAGTGCACACACACTCCCACATCCAGACTGATTCTAAATGGCTTTTAATTAATTTTTATGAATTTTGTGCAATGCAAAGCAGCATCGTTTCATTTTTCATTCCGGAAATCTAGCTTTTCAACAAGGGCTAAAAGCTAAAAACTTATTTTACAGAGAGTTCCATGGGAAGTTTTCCTGCTTTGGAATTGTTGTGATGTCTATTTGGATGAAGTTATGCTATCCTCCGGAAAGATGAGGATTACCTTTTCTGCTAAAGGCTGTCATAAATTCAAAATAACTATACACAGCAGATGACGGCAGAGAAACTCTTTGTGGACTTTTGCAAAAGAGTATTTTTCTCAGCTCCTGCTAAAAGCAATAGAATCCCAGTTAAAAACAATTTAAAAAATGGTTTTACTACTGCCTCTAAGGAGAAATAACTGTTCAAATACAGTCAATACAGAAGATTTCTTCAAGTTTTATCTAGCTAAGAGGCTTTGCTGTAGTTGGAAAGATGTTCCAACACAACAAATGATACTTCTCAAAGTACTCATATTAAATTATTTTAATTAATATGTTTAATTTACAAAAAAACCCACCCTTTCACTTTTTAATTAAAGATTTAACTTTGGTGATATATTGTATTCTGACTGTATTCTGTATAATAAAGTGAGTGAATGCCTTACTAATGTGTGAACCTCATCGTGGCTTAAGCTACGGAACACAAAAACACAATTTCTGAAGGTAATAAATCAAATTGAAAAATATTTCTAAAGCATCCTTTTCTGTAGCACTTAAGTACAGCCTTCTTTAGAAAGGAAAACAATAGTAGCTTAATGAGAACTGAATATCTGAGCAGGAAATTCCATTTATTTTTTGTGCAAGCATAATTGCAAGAATCCATCTTGTTTTCCAGCCAGTAGGTTACTCCTGAATAAATCTGCGATATGTACTTTTGAAGTATCAGAAAACCTTTAGCAATTGAAAGCAAGTAAGTCTCATGCCTAAGGTCTTATCTGAAATAGAATTGCTGTGCTCTTTAACACCAGCCTACGACATTTAAGCAGAACTGATTGCAAGGGATGAATCAAGCACAACGATTCTTTCCCACCTGGGTTTTCTGCAGAGGTTTCCTCTCTGAGCACCGAACCGGCATCACGCAGCTTAACATTTCACACAGTTTCACTGCAAAATACAACAGACCCACAGAGTATCTGCACCTCTCATACCATTCTACGACCTTCCTTTCTGAAAGGCAATTATTTATTTGTTCCTCTGCTTCCCATTTTGGGTCAGGTGGGCCTTGTGGAGACCCTTGATTGCTATAGTATTGCAAACCACAAAGTCCACTCAAGTAAGCACATTTATTCATGCAGCTTTAAATGCTGTGTCACTTTTTGCCCATATTTCGGAAGCTTCCTTGGAAGGCGAGTATATAAATCTGCATTGAAGAAAATTTATTTTTCTAATACATAAAATAAATTGAAAGGAAACTCTTAGGAAATATTTTATAATCATCCTTGAGGCAGAAATCATTTAGAGCAGCACTAGCAGCATGCAGGCTTCATACAAACTCAAGAAAGCATTAAGAACATTTATGATTGCTGCAGCAGAAGTCCAATTTACATTGAGCTAAAGTGAATGCATGACTTAGAATTACCAAGTGTGCAGATAAGTTGAGTAGGTCAGAACAGGATCAGTGTCATACCTTTGAGTGTGTCAGAAGTAATGTGTACTAATGTATTATTTAAAGGATTTTAATGAAAACTGAATCAGATGAAGTGAACTGTTTCTAATCTGATTTTCAGTGTATCAGGCTAAACCCACTCTGTGATAATAAAGCTCATGAAATCTAAAGAAAAATAAATAAGCAGTGATCAGCAGAGTGTAAACAACATCAGTCTGTAGGGCTGAGTCAAGCACTAACTTTCTGTTATTAGTTGATTCCCAACTTGCCAGAAGACTTACACTTTCAAGGGAAATTAGGCATTGATAAAAAATGCCACTTTCCTCCACCAAAAACTGTCAAGAATTAGAATCATAGAATCATCTAAGCTGGAAGGGACCTTTAAGATCATTGAGTCCAACCACTACCAAGTCCACCACTAACCCATGTCTCTAAGCACAGTGTCTACCCATCTTTTCAATACCTCCAGGGATGGTGACTCCACCACTTCCCTGGGCAGCCCATTCCAAGGCTTAATAACCCTTTCAGTGAAGAAATTTTTCCTAATATCCCATCTTTTAGATTGCACCCCCTCTGGTGCAACTTGGGGCCATTTCCTCTTGTCCCATGGCCTGTTCCTTGGGAGAAGAGACCGACCCCCCCTGGCTACACCCTCCTTTCAGGGAGTTGCAGAGAGCGAGAAGGTCTCCCCTCAGCCTCCTTTTCTCCAGGCTGAACCCCCCCAGCTCCCTACAATTACAACCCCTAGTTATTATTTCTCAACCAGAATATACAGCATTATAGTTTCTTTATTCTTATTATAGTTGCTTCTCCTCACCATTAAATACTCCCTCAAACTTCTCCAGGCTGAACACCCCCAGCTCCCTACAATTACAACCCCTAGTTATGATTTCTCAACCAGAATATACAGCATTATAGTTTCTTTATTCTTATTTATTCTTATTCTCCTCACCATTAAATACTCCCTCAAAACCGGCACTTATCACCATCACCTAATTAACAAATGGAATGCGAGCTCAAGTGCCACAAGTTCTAGTTGTGCAAGTAATGACATGAAATTGTTTCAACATGCTTTCAAGGAGAAGAAAAAGGCTATGCTATGTAATGCTCTCCAGACCATCTTGGACTTCCATTCCTCCATTCCTTCCTCCAACGCACTCCTCTGGGGCTCTGGAAGAGCTTGAGCTACTAACAGTGATTTTTTTTTGGTAGTAGGCAGTTGATCCAGAAAACTGCATCAACATTTCGACTAAAAATCCTTTTTTTGCTACGGTTTGTTAGTACTTCTGCAATCATTTTAAGTAGCTATACAGAAAAAATAGTCTCAAGAATGCAATTACAGCATGCAGGGACTGATATGCTGGCACTTACATGATAAAACATTTCTGTTTGCAACCTCAGGTTAATTCCAGCCAAGAGAAAGGAATGTTTTGACTTTACTTGACTGGGTGACTTCACAGACTGACCAACTTAGATTCTCCTTGAATTGACCACTGATCGTGACTGGTGAGAAAGATATATTGGTGGCTTCTTTCCTTGCAATGAAATCATTTATCAATTCTTAATTTTGAAATCCTTCTTGCTAAAGTTGCTAACACCAAGGTAAGAGTGAATGGTATGGGTATTCCCACTTTTAGTAGGAAGTATATTCAGACTGTTTCTGCATTATGAAGGAAACAAAATCTTCTTTCAGTTGCCCAAGGGCTTCAGTCTATATTTTGCGCTAATTAATCATAATTTCTCTCTAACCCTTGCTTCTTATCCGTTATGCTGGCTTGTCATATTTCAGTTTCTTCTCCCATCAGCCTCAGAGAGGCTGATTCAGACCTTCATATGTTAGCACTGCACTCTTTTCAATATTGCAGCTTGTAACACTCAGTTCCAATTATTTTTATGCAAATGGATATGACAACAACCCATGTCTATCCTACTTCTCACTAATTAGATTCTAAGTTTTTAAAGGCATTTAAAACTTTTAACTCTGCACCATGCTTGAAAAAATATTATTTCTGTACCATTGCTCCTCTGCCAGCACTGCAGCCCAGCCTTTCTAATAATTTCCAGATAATTCCTCCTTGACGTGATTCTCCTATATGATATGTCTTTCCCTCTGGGCTTCTTTTAAGAAAAATATTCTCCACCAAGAGCTCAGGAAGACATTTACTGCATAGCTGCAACTGCCAAGAAATTACTATTCTTACCATATTGCTGCTTCTACAGACAGGTTACGGCAGTTCTTTCTACAAACTCAGACATGCCAGCTAAAACTTGAATACCCAACTTGATTTTTATTTTATTAATTTTTTTTATGGGTCACAAGCTCAAGTTTGACCTCGTTCTACATATTTATAGATGTATAGCAGACACAGTGCCATGAATCCTTGATGACTATGTAAAAAAAAAACCCCAAAAATTCTTCCTTATGTTTCACAACAATGTCAGTAATTATTTAGGCTATATCTGTTGTATCCATAGCTTCCAAGAATACTAAGTGAGATTTAAGAATAGTGTTTTCAGGCTCAACATTTCCACTCGTATTCAGACTTTCAACAGTTAAGAGTCCGGATTCAGAAAATGATTTTCTGAAATATGCCACCATAATTGTGTGCTTTGGAGGGACACTGTAAATGGGTACTTGAACCAAAGCCACCCGAAAACAAGTCAGAAATCCTGTGTGATAATTAGCTTAGTTTCTGATGATCAAGATAGGGAACAAACCCCTAACAGAACGTCAGCATGTACGAATGAAAATAAAAAAAATTAATTACCCAAACTTTCACTGATTTCATAAACTAAATCTATTCCATTAAGGTATAAATATTAAGTGATGGTTAGGAATGCAGCAGTAAATTCTTCCAGTTTATGAGAGGTTACACAGAAGTGTCCGGTTATGGAGCAGTGCCACTATTATCAAAAACTTCAGTGAAAAATGCAAACTCCACAAAGGTGAATTCAGGTCTTACTGACTGAAATAGTAAGGCTAAGCAATGAACATACAGGAAGGACTCTGCAGCATGTTAAGAAAACGGAATTTTGAGCATTTTGTTGGGTCGTCAATTTGCCCAACTTTTAGCACTGGCAACTCAGCATGACCATCTAGCACTTCCGAGGAAATAACTAACAAGAATTCTTCAGACTGTTTTAAAATATACAAAGATGGTAGAAGAAGGGACTTCATCACAATTTAAAAAATAATTGTCCTCTCCAGTTACACGCTGACCTTTGAAAACCAATGCTCTCCTACACTTATGACATGGAATACTGATTAATTTTAATTTATGAGCCAGAAAAGTAAGAGTTGGTAACTATCAAACACTATTCTTATTAGTGTACTTAGGAAGTCTCTTTATAAAATATCATCAACAAATAATAAATACATCAAGTATTGCAGCTTTAAGTTACTAAACATTAACTGAATATAAGTTCACCTTCACTGGTATGTAAATCTAAATATGGAGCAGTGCCACTATTATCAAAAACTTCAGTGAAAAATGCAAACTCCACAAAGGTGAATTCAGGTCTTACTGACTGAAATAGTAAGGCTAAGCAATGAACATACAGGAAGGACTCTGCAGCAAGTTAAGAAAACGGGATTTTGAGCATTTTGTTGGGTCATCAATTTGCCCAACTTTTAGCACCAGCAACTCAGCATGACCATCTAGCACTTTCAAGGAAATGAAGAACAAGAATTCTTCAGACTGTTTTAAAATATACAAAGATGGTAGAAGAAGGGACTTCATCACAATTTAAAAAATAATTGTCCTCTCCAGTTACACGCTGACCTTTGAAAACCAATGCTCTCCTACACTTATGACATGGAATACTGATTAATTTTAATTTATGAGCCAGAAAAGTAAGAGTTGGTAACTATCAAACACTATTCTTATTAGTGTACTTAGGAAGTCTCTTTATAAAATATCATCAACAAATAATAAATACATCAAGTATTGCAGCTTTAAGTTACTAAACATTAACTGAATCTAGGTTCACCTTCACTGATACGTAAATCTAAGATCTAAAAAATAGCCAATCTTTTCAAACTCTTAAAAAAATAATATTCCTGATGATAAACTTACTCAGTGCCCTAAGCAAAGATCCTGTCCTCTCTGACATCACTTCACACATGTCTTAGTAAAGACATATATGTATGAATTAGTTATTAATTAGAACTCCATAAATAGAATTGTATGCCCAAATATTTTTATCAATATAGATAAAATAAAGATAGTTGTATTTAATTTCTATATATAAGCAAGTACGTTGAATCTGAAATTGAATACTCGATCCTGTCCTCTCTGACATCACTTCACACATGTCTTAGTAAAGACATATATGTATGAATTAGTTATTAATTAGAACTCCATAAATAGAATTGTATGCCCAAATATTTTTATCAATATAGATAAAATAAAGATAGTTGTATTTAATTTCTATATATAAGCAAGTACGTTGAATCTGAAATTGAATACTTTTCTGGCCTTCAGACAAGAATTTTAACTGTACTAAGAGTCTGAATGTGTGCATTGGGTTTGCACAGCAAGGTTTAGGTAGTGGGGTGGCTTCTGTGAGAAGTAGCTGGAAGGTTCCCCCATGCTCAGTAAATCTACTGCCAGTTGGCTCCAAGATGGACCCTCCACTGGCCAAGCTGGAGCCCATCAGCCACGGTGGTGGCACCTCTGTGATAATGTATTAAAGAAGGGGAAAAAACCTGTGCAATAGCAACTGCAGCTGGAGAGAGGAGTGAGAATATGCAAGAGAAACAACTCTGCCGACCCCAAAATCGACGAAGAAGGAGTGGGAGGAGGTGCTCTAGGCACCGGAGCAGAGATTCCCCATGGCCCATGGAGGACCCCACACTGAATGCCCAAAGGAGACTATGACACTCAAGCCAGATAGTTGCAATGATCCACTTGCCTTTAAATCTGTGCTTTCAGTGGTTTTTACAAATATGATGAAGTAATTTAGTTATTCAGGCTGTGAAGGGAACACAGTCTGGGTTACCCCAATTAGTAATTTGCGGTCTTAAAAAAAACTTGCAAAACCCCTACCAAAAAAAACAACAAACCAAACCAAAAAAAACCTACCCTAAAAAAAAAAAAACCCCAAACCAAAACAAAAAAAACCTACCCTAAACATCACAGTCTGGGTTACCCCAATTAGTAATTTGTGGTCTTAAAAAAAACTTGCAAAACCCCTACCAAAAAAAACAACAAACCAAACCAAAAAAAACCTACCCTAAAAAAGAGGAAGGTAAATTACTGTCCTACATACAAGATGCTGTAATCTCTGGCTTTCACATACTTCATAAGCAGTCAAATTGGGTAAGAGTCTCAGCCCCTCAGTTGCCAGCACCATTCCCTGTTGGAGGCAACACCACCGCAGGACAATCAGAAGGACAAAACGTGGAACCATGGTTCAGTTGCTCCTCTTCACAGATCACTACCTTAATACAAATCCACCTGGCTCAGGCTAAAATGCCAAAGTGGGTGATGAGATGCGGGCACACATTCCTCCACCTGCCACAGAAGTGGAGCAGACAGCTCGAACAGACACCGCCAGCACGACCTGTCACAGCTCTGAACGAGTTCATCTGCAACTGGAAATTTATACTGGACAAGGGCAAGTTTATGTGACACCTTTCTCTTTGGACTCTATGGATGTGTCTAAGTTGCAAACCAAAGATGACAGGCTACCTTTAATAGCCAAATAATGTTCATGAAATTGTGTTTGCCTACAGTTTGGGTTACAAATGTTAAATGATCATCTTCTGCATGCTTTCTGCTGTTATATATTTGATATTTCAGAGTATGTTGATCTGGTCTTTCTTGTTATAACTTATTGCACTGTTATACTACATGTGTAACAATTATCTTTTGAAAATCTCCTACAAAGTTATTTTTAAACAATGGTCTCTGACGATCACACTTGCGCATCACACAACACTGCACACACTCATTTTTATGAAGTATAAACAATTCTCGCAGTTCCTCTATTGATTTTAAAGTGCAATTCTTTTGTTGTCGTCGTTTTTCAATACTTTTTCAATCAGCAAGATATCACTCCAAAACTGAATCAAATGTTATCAAGATATCTTGCTTCCAATGTTTCACAGGGTGCATACTAAGTGCTAACTCATCAAAAAGAATCCAAATTCTCTCTTTTACCTTGAGTGCTCTGAAAGTTAGACAGCTGGATCGAGCTAATTACCCACATACCCTTGACAGTCAAATAGGCAAGAAAGTATTTTCAGAGAAGGATTTACCAGGTACTAAGACATATGTCTTAGAAAGGTGGCATGTTCTGCCAAAAGTTCCCCCAAGCCTGCACTGACTAGGAGAGGGAGGACGTACACAACTTAGATCAGACATCTGACTTGCCGGGGCACTACATGGGTACGGTAAATCCCATCCCAGGGGCTCACCTGAAGGGTTAAGAAAACAGCTGAAATTCAAGGTTTGACATCACGCATAGGCTGGTCATGCTAGCTAGTTCTGTACTGATTTTGAAATTAAAATTTTTTGGTTTGTTTTCAACAATTTTGAAAATCAGAGATTTTAAAATCAGGTATTTTTAAAATTATTGCAAAAGTTTAAAATACAAATTCCAATGATTAAGTAAAACACCTAAGAAAGCTGTTCCTTAATTCTGGTAAGTATAACAAATGAAATGAAGGTACAGCGACAGACCAAAAAGTTGACACCTTGATAGCTTCAAATATCTTTCATAACATGACATTAAATATTGTTAAAATTTGCATTTGGATAAACTATGACTTGTGCTATATAAAATGCAAAATGTTTCATGTCTCTGTCAGAATTGCAAAGTCGAAGGCGGCCACTTGAAATTTGTCACACCTGTCACGTTTTGGTGAACATCAAGAGCTGGAGAAGGACTCTTTGCCAGGAAGTGTAGTGATAGGACAAGGGGTAACGGTTTTAAATTGGAAGAAAAAAGATTCAGATTAGATAACAGGAAGAAATTTTTTACTATGAGGGTGGTGAGACACTGGAACAGGTTGCCCAGGGAAGTTGTAGATGCCCCATCCCTGGAGGGGTTCAAGGCCAGGCTGGATGGGGTCTTAAGCAACCTGGTCTGGTGGGAGGTGTCCCTGCCCAGGGCAGGGGGGTTGGAACTTGATGATCTTTGAGGTCCCTTCCAACCCAAACCATTCTATGATTCTATGATTCTATCAGTAAATTCCTGCCAAGAGAGGATTCTGTACATTTTTAACAATGAGCTGTGTTAGACTGTTGAAACTGAGAGCTTCAGTTACCACCCTGGAAGATCTCACAGAAGAAGGTAGCCTTGATCCAACTGGAAAGCAAGGGAATGCTACCAGAAAGAAACCAAACCAGACATTCTATTGATTGTTTCCGTGGACATTTAGGAAGTCTGAGCCAACTCGTTGCTGATGTGAGCAGATGCCACTCCACTGAAGTGAATGCTGTCCCATCAGCAGGGAATTTGGGTAGTATAATAGCCAAAATAGTCCATTGAGATCTAACTGTAGAGAACATCCATGAAACGCAGTGAAAATCCTCCAGCTTCAAGAGAAGCAAATTAAAGGTGTGATGTAGTCTCTAGAATTACCTGGTTGAGGGACATGTGGTTGTCAGGAAATACCTGCAGAAAGGATTTTCTCAGGTGATTCCACCCGAGTATTGGGACCAATGGGTTTTTGGATTGCATCTGGCAAACTCAAAACTAATAAGCAAACAAATAATAGATATAGTGTTTATATCCCACTTGCATATAAAGAAAGCAAAAGTAGGCAAGCAAAGATAGGCCAGTCATAAACTAATACCAACAATAAGAGGACAAACAGCAAGAAGAAAATAAAATTATTAACAAGAACAATAATCAGGCAATTTAGTCAGCAAAATGATTGCATTTGAGCTAGGGGAGTGGACATTGGCAGCGGAGAAAATAATGGCCCCTAGATATTTTACTATTAAAATGTGAAGAATTTAATATTACAGAGGAAAAAAAAAAAGTGCATAGGCAGACCATAAAATCTTATGTAATACAAATAAATGGAAATAATAGAACAGCAGATACATTGGAACAGAGGTTTTCAAAGGAATGTATTCTTCAGTAAAAAGAGCAGGGAGTTGTCGTTATGATGGACATCACACAGAGGTGTTATGCTAGACTATCATTCTTTCTCAGGGAACAAAAAAAAAAGGGTGATGCTCCATAATGTTAAAGCACCATAAAATCTCTGGACCTCAGTAGATAACCTACTTGATGATATGTTCAAAATAGCTATTCAAAATATTGGGCAGGGCTGTGCCTACCCGGCCCACCTTCAGCAAAACATCCTTGAAAACAACAGCTGCTAACAAAGGGCCGTGAGGGTGTGATGGGACACCGAAACCCATTTAAGTGGTTGTCCCAAACTCAGAATCACAGAATCACAGAATCTTCTAGGTTGGAAGGGACCTTAAAGATCATCTTGTCCAACCGTCAACCTGACTGACAAAAATAGACACCCACACAACAAACAAGGAACACCATCACTAAACCATATCTCCCAGCACTACATCAACCCGTCTTTTGAACACCTCCAGGGATGGTGCCTCAACCACCTCCCTGGGCAGCCCATTCCAATGGCTGAGAACCCTTTCAGTGAAAAAATTTTTCCTAATATCCAGCCTGAACCTCCCCTGGTGCAACTTGAGTCCATTTCCTCTTGCCCTATTGCCTGTGACTTGGGAGAAGAGACCGACCCCCACCTCTCTACACCCTCCTTTCAGGGAGTTGGAGAGAGCAATAAGGTCTCCCCTCAGCCTCCTCTTCTCCAGGCTGAACCCCCCCAGCTCCCTCAGCCTCTCCTCATAAGACTTGTGCTCCAGACCCCTCACCATCTTTGTCGCCCTTCTCTGGACCCGCTCCAGCCCCTCAATGTCTTTTTTTCGGTAGGGGGCCCAAAACTGGACACAGTACTCAAGGTGAGGCCTCATCAGTGCCCGGTACAGGGGGACCATCACCTCTCGGGCCCTACTCCCCACGCTGTTCCTGATACAGGCCAGGATGCTGTTGGCTTTCTTGGCCACCTGGGCACACTGCTGGCTCATGTTCAGCCCACAGGCCACCAACACCCCCACTCATAATGCTAAGGAGGAATGTCAGGATACCGTCAGCCAGACGAAGCAGGAACCAGGGAATTCCAATGGGACTCCGTCCGTGTAGGAGCATCGCCCCTGGCATCCCCAGCCCTGCCTGGGTGAGGCTCAGCAGCTCCCTGTGGGGCTGGGATGGGAGGACCTGCTTGGAAATTTGTGGATGGTTATTAACACTCCGCAGCATCTAATACTGTGCTTTATCTGCGGCATTGCTGATGCTGACCCTGAACGCTTAGTTCACTCATTGCCATGTCATTAATAAATCAATAAATTACTCCATTCCCGGTTTAAGCCGCACGAATCAAGCAGCTTTTCCCTCTGACAAATATCTGTAAAAATTTTAAGGTAGGAAAAGAACTGCCAGTATACACTGCGTTAGCTTCTTGCCCTACGTGGCTCTGAACAAGAACAGATTGCCGTGCTTACATATTTAGGAAACTCTGTAAGTCAAAATGAAAGCACCAGCTAATTTTCCACCTCTTGGAGCTAGAAAGTGCTTGAAAGTAAACACTCGGAATTACTGTCTGAGACAACGTAAAGTTTGTCTAAATGGAGCAACTAGGTGCAGACAGAAAAAACTGCAGAAGTGAACACCAAAATAATTATCCGTATCGCACGGCGGCAGATTTATTTCAAATACAGATGAAAGCCCTTAATGGGACAAAACCTTTGAAGCATTCAGTTGGCCAAAACCAGATGCAAAGGTTCACAGCCATGTCCTCTGTAGAACAAAGGAGAGCCCTGAATTAAACTCTCACTTTTCAGAGGGAAGTAACTGGCTATTACTTAAGATTTCTATTCTTTTTTCTGATTATTAAAAAAAGTATAAAAAAATCAGCCATTTTCTTCTTTTTTGTTGAAAAAGAATTATAGTCCAAACAGAAAAGATGGGCAAACATTACGTTGTTTACCAGTAGCTATGGTGACTGCTTGTAGGAAAGGGTAATATGTTCACAGTGGAAAGAAAAAACCCTCACTGTCTCCTCCTCTAACCCAAGCCAAACAAAACCAGTTCGTTTGTTAATACAGATTTCTTTACTCAAGCCGGCAGAGTCGGAAGGGAAATAATGACCTATAGTTCAATGCATTAATTGGAAAATTGTTCTAGGAAGGGTGTTGTAACGATTCAGGAATTCCATGCAGTATCGTTATATCATCCTTCTGTGCTCAAGATCTCTGTAATAGCTAACAGCTTTTTAATAATTATCTCCTTCCAGAAAGCAGGACGATAGCGAGGAAGGAAAATGTTAATAGTTCATGCAATAGTCAGGATTATTGGCACGCTATCATTATAAATAATTGAATCAAGTAAGTCTCCTGGCTGTAACATATCCTTGAGATGTTGAATTCTTGTTCATATTGATGTGGTTCTGGGACACAATATTGATTTAATCATCCTTTTCTATTAAATCAGTATTGAGAAAACGGGCCAGGTTTATATTCCTCTACATGTTCATTCTGAAACAGGGAGATCTGAAAGTATTTATTTGCAATTGCCCTCTCTGTTTGCACTGCACTTCTTCACAAGCCATTCTAAAGCTGGAGCACCAAACCGCTCTGCTGCTTAATGAGGAGCATTCAGCTAACAGTGGGCTCTGAGGAACACATCCAGCCATTGTGCTTCAGCAACATTAAATACATATTAATGCCTAAAATATTGAAAGACAAATGTGACAGAATTGACTTTATATTAGTTCAGAGCTTACAGTCTATCCCTGCTGTTATTAATCAGGCCAGTGTGGATCACTTAGTCACTCCGTGGTAAAGGCTGCAAAGTCATCTCAAGATGAAAAATTTTTTTTTTTCCCCCCAAAGGATGAATTCTCAGACTTCCCAGCAACACATCCACTTATCTGGGGCTGCTATCGCTAGAGGTAGAGCAGGTTTTGCCCTTTTCTTTATCTCACAAGCGAGAGCGAGTGGATTTCTCTTTTCCCCGGTTTCAAGGAATCACAGAATTGTCAGAGTTGGAAGGGACCTTCTAGAGACCATCCAGTCCAACTCCCCTGCCAAAGCAGGGCTGCCCAGAGCACATCACTCTGGACTCCATCCAGGTGGGGCTTGAAGATCTCCAGAGAAGGGGACTCCACACCCTCCCTGGGCAGCCTCTGCCAGGGCTCTGCCACCCTCACCCCAAACAAGTTCTTCCTCACATTGGAGTGGAACTTCCCATGGTCCAGCTTGTGCCCATTGCCCCTCGTCCTGTCACTGGGAACCACTGAAGAGAGTCCGGCTCCATCCTCCTTCAACCCACCCTTTAGATCCTTGTCATCATGAATAAGGTCTCCCCTCAGCCTTCTCTTCTCCAGGCTGAAGAGTCCCAGCTCTCCCAGCCTTTCCTCATCAGGGAGATGCTCCAATCCCTCCATCATCTCTGTTGCCCTACGCTGGACTCTCTCCAGCAGTTCCCTGTCTCTCTTGAACTGGGGAGCCCAGAACTGGACGCAGGATTCCAGTTGTGGCCTCCCCAGTGCAGAGCAGAGGGGGAGAATGACCTCCCTCCACCTCCTGGCCACACTCTTCCCTCTGCAGCCCAGGATCCCATTGGCCTCTTGGCCACAAGGGCACGTTGCTGGCCCAATCTGAGTTTCAGTGTACACCAACACCCACAGCGACACACGCTGGGAGCAGCAGGCTCCTGACACCACAGCGAGCCCAGGATCCCATTGACCCTCTTGGCCACAAGGGCACATTGCTGGCCCAATCTCAGTTTCAGTGGACACCAACACCCACAGTGGCACATGCTGGGAGCAGCAAGCTCCTGACACCACAGCAATTCCTCTCCTCCAGAGTCACTCACCCAGCAGTTGGACATGGCTCTAACAGCACTTTATCCCTCTGTTTTCAGTCTCTCGTTATACCACCCTGTCTCACCCACTGGCTACACTTCTCCAAAAAAGCACAAGGGCACGTTGCTGGCCCAATCTGAGTTTCAGTGTACACCAACACCCACAGCGACACACGCTGGGAGCAGCAGGCTCCTGACACCACAGCGATTCCTCTCCTCCAGAGTCACTCACCCAGCAGTTGGACATGGCTCCAAAAGTACTTTATCCCTCTATTTTCAGTTCTCATTATACCACCCTGTCTCACCCACTCTGGCTGGCTACGCTTCTCCAAAGAAAAATAAGGGCAAAGGTAGACAAATTTTTAACCAACAGGACTGCAGTGGTTTTAATGGTGTCCTCCCTGCACCCAGTCTTTACCTACTGCCCATAAAAACCACTTAATAAGTTCAAGCCATTTTTATGCATGCTCCTGACTGCGGGTCCTTCATTGATTCCTAAGGACGATCCAGCCGAGTTCAGCAATGAAACAAGCACCTTAAGAACTTTCATTTGGTTCTAAATGAGACGCTGTCTCTCAGATTTCCCTCCTGTTGTTTTTCTGTTCAGCTCTATAATGCAGATCAATACAATCCAAAGTTGTCCTGGGCAAACAAAAAGTTGTTGAATGCATCCAGCTGTGGGCTTGATTAGATTTTCACTTCACTGGTGTAAATCAGAGTAACTCCACATAAGGCAAGGGAATCTCACCACTCTGAAACGGTGTAATCTCAGATGTAAAATGAGAACCAAGTTCCATTTTCTTTCTTTTTCCACTGGCAGTGTTAGCTCTAAATCCTGCATCAGAGGATGAAGCTCCTTTACATGTAAACACTGAATTGTACAGTTGCTAATTATTAATGATTACAGCATTTGGGCAGAGCGGAATATGCCCCTAACATCTGCTGGCAAGAAAGATAATTGGAGCTGCTGCCTGACAGAATATGTACTTCTGCCTCTGTGACTCAGATGTCAGTGCATAATTCCTATTTGAAGAAAGGGAAGTGTTTTGAAGAAATGATAGTGAGAGGGATAAATCAGCTCAAAGAAAAGGCATTTCTGAGGGATGGCTGGAATATGTTGATTTTATTTCTTTAATAGCATCATGTGTTCCTTTGTTTTTTCTTACGTTCATTCTGCTTTCAAAAAAGGGGAAAAAGAAATAGTCTCTAGCATAATTCCTATATTATAAATGCAGGATTAAAAAAAAAAGTTTTCTGTAGTGTGAATGAAAATAAGGTAGCAATGCTATTGCAAAAGCTCTTGCCTGTGTGCTTCCACACTTCACTGTGCAAGGATACCTTCACAAACAGCGTTTCTGCTAAAATTCACTAAATCTCACTGGATTTACTTACGTAAGAAACCCTTTTGGGAGTGAAGGAGCTTGATCGGCCCACACAGAGCACTCTTCTTCAACGTGGCATAGAAAGGGGAATAATATGAGGAAGAACACAGGAAAAAACTCTTAGATACCTCAGCAGTAGTGAAAAAAGAGGATACGTTTGAATGGAAACAAACACCAGTGTCCCTGCCCACACACACAGAATCTCGCACGCCAGTGTTTACCAGGTTAAGCAGCACACAACAATTATTACAAGTAAGAGACCCTGAATTTTCCTTACTGGAAAAGCTACTGCAATGAAGCACTGAGCGAAAAAGGTGGGAGCAGTTGCAGAAAATGGCACACCACTGCTGGGCATTATTATTCCTGTTCTCCTGAGGTCTTAATTTAGAGTGTGCTGCTTTTTTTTTTTCTCTCCTAAAAAAAAAAAAAACCCAAAACCCTGCAGAGATAAAAATGCAGTGGGGAGGAGGGACTGAGGTTAGAGGAGACAAAGAACAGCCTAAGGATTTTAAAGTAGTTGCAATACACAAACCCAGAATGACTAAACAGGCCCCAACACAGTATAATCTTCTGGGTTTTGTTTTGTTTTTTTTTTTATTTTCTCTCTTTCTGATAAATCTCAGAGTGTTTCAAATGTTAGCCGACATAAGGATTGTCAGAAGCTCTGTTTTTTTTTTCTCCCCTCTATGAAATTTAAACTGCAACATTTCTGCCAAGCTGCTGCCAGTAGGAAGGTGCTTTTATGAGAAGAAAATTGCTTGAATATGCTACTGGGGGATTTACTTTCTCTGTAGCCCTAGTTTTATTTAAATGTCATAAAAAGCCGGCAAAACTCAATTACCAGCAGCTCTGCAAAGTCCTCCTTTAGCTCACCTCTAAGAACTACTGCATTTTGTCCAGAGGGGCTTCGGTGCAAGGTCCATTTCCCCAGCTGGGAGTGGGTGCTGTTCCAGCTGCAGATGGCAGTCACCCACAGCCCTTCCATTTCAGAGCCCAGCGGAAGATTAAAACTGGACCAGACACTCAGAGGCAGCAGAACAAAAAATATAAATAAGGATTTTTCCCAGCCAAGGATCACAGGGTTTTCCCGGGAAGGAAAAGGAGATTTTGAAGAACCCACTTACTTAAATTACGATCTCTGTTTTTTTAATAGATTGTATGGATCAAGTATTTGTCTTTGCCTCAGTTTGGAGGTAAAGAAGAGGGCTGTTTTGCATACATGGGCTCTTGGAAAGTGTGTAATCAAATGCCTGCAGAGGAAAAACATGAAAAAAGCAACCTTTGTCATTTTGGAGCACAAGTCTTATGAGGAGAGGCTGAGGGAGCTGGGGGTGTTCAGCCTGGAGAAGAGGAGGCTGAGGGGAGACCTTATTGCTCTCTACAACTCCCTGAAAGGAGGGTGTAGAGAGATGGGGGTCGGTCTCTTCTCCCAAGTCACAGGCGACAGGACGAGAGGAAATGGCCTCAAGTTGCGCCAGGGGAGGTTCAGGCTGGATATTAGGAAAAATTTTTTCACTGAAAGGGTTCTCAGCCATTGGAATGGGCTGCCCAGGGAGGTGGTTGAGGCCCCATCCCTGGAGGTGTTCAAAAGACGGGTTGATGTAGTGCTGGGAGGTATGGTTTAGTGATGGTGATGCTTCTTGTTTGTTGTGTGGGTGTCTATTTTTGTCAGTCAGGTTGACAGTTGGACAAGATGATCTTTGAGGTCCCTTCCAACCTAGAAGATTCTGTGATTCTGTGATTTTGTCTCCAATTTTTTTTTTGGTAAACTGGGGCAGTGTGTGGTGGGTGAACTCGGGATGCTCTGGGTATTCTTTCTGGATTTGAAGCTAAGGTTGAAGAGTTCTTGTCTAACGAAAGTTAATTGTACACGTACCTCGCCTCCTAGTGCAAAATGACAGAACCAGCAATCTGTGTCAAGGACTTGAGAAACACACCTAGTTTAACAAAGTTACTAAAAATGCCTCTTCCAAGGACTAGCCTACACAAAAAGGTTGCAAATTTAAACTCCTGGGAGTTAGGAACTGCCCAATTCGCACTGAAAAAACTCCACCCCAAAGTATGGAGAAAACCAAACTGATAAACACAAACATTATCTATTCATACCTACCAATTTATCTAGGCATACACTTATATAAAAATGCACCACTGTTTTCGCTACTACGCAAGTACTTACCCATAAAAAATGGATCAAATCTGAAGTTTTAACTACATTAGTTCTAGGCAGGAAAAAAAAAAAAATTATATTCATTTCAATTAGCATTTTGTACACATTCTGCACCTAGCAAGATTAGTTCAGAGCCACGAATGCCATCTTGTTCATATTAAATCACAGCATTTTACCATCATAGTACAGGACAAATATCCTCTCATTTAAAAACTCCGTATTATAATGCCACATCTGCTCCTAAATCATCAACCCAGCTTTAGAGACCCGCTTGAAAACAAACAAGCAACTGTCCATAAATAAAAAGAGTGTCCTGATGCTGAATCCTGCTCCATTGCAGTCTTGGCTTGCCTTGCAGTAGTTCACATGCAAAACATGCTCTCCTACAGATGGAATCCACTTGTCCTTGCTATTAAGCAAAACACAGCGGGACCCGGGGAGCATTTGCCGAAGCTGAAAACTGACTTTATAATTTAGCCTTGAATCTTGAGCTGGCATAACTATCACATTATAAATCTGGATGCTGAGTCTCAACACTTGTAAAGCAAATAAAACAAACTCCTGATTGCTTTATCTTTTTCATTGCAGTTTGAGCATATACACTAAAGCTAGGTTTCAACGTTAAAAAAATCTTATGTCTGTCCACTCAAAGAATTTCAGTGCCTAACGATTAGATACGTATCTGCAGAGAGCGAAACAAATGCCATTTGTTTACCCCTGTGTTTTTCAAAGCAGGGAAAATAATAAGGATATACTCATTTTTTAAAGTGTGAGTGGCTCTATTTAAGTTCCTCTGAAACCAGATGCACGTTTATACATTGCATTCTGGCTCCATCATCCCCTCAGCGAGGAGCTGTTTTCCAAGGGGCAGGGCAAAGCTGGTGTCCCACTTGGACTCGGCACCTGGGATTTAGGTGAATCTTAAGTATGTAAATTTTCCCCCCGGGGAAGGCGAGGGTACAGGAATCATACCGACAGCATCCAAAGCTGAGAGAAAGCCCCAGGAAAAGGAAATGGACTGTAACTCTGTTTCTGTGTGGTCTCTCCCGGCTGGGAGCGGCTTTATACCTTCTGCCTAATTGACAGGTTTGGTATTTTACTCACCAGGAAGATTTTTTAGGAGACTGTCTTTTGGATAAAAGGAGAATAGGGTTGTACCAGGCATGAACTGAGAGAAAACAGAATTCATCAAATTATCAGCTAGAAGTTTATCACACGATTTGGAGTAAAAGCACCTGTGTGTCCAGGGAAGCAGAAGTGGAGTTTCCAACCCTTTGGCAAAATTTGACCTTAACTTTTCCATGAAATCTCCTTGGGGGAAAAGCTATCCAGCTTTACAATACACAATGTATTAGATAATGGTTCTTAACTCCAAACGGTTTTCAGTCCAATTTAACCTAGATTTTTCTAAATAGTTTATTCTCTCCCTTACATTAGGATATTTATCCAGGGAGTGACTCTGATCAATGTCATGACCATGTCATGAATATCAATGAATGCCAAGATAAAAATCTGGACTACATAAAATGATAACATGATGAAAAAAAAGCTTAGCTGGAATTCTGAGATTTAAATCAATGTCTGTATGTTTTGGTAAGGTGTAAAGTCCATAATTAATCCCTGAAGGTATCCAGGAAAGAGCTTAAATCTGGGGTAATGAACTACTGTGCCTGGTGTCCAGCCTAGAAATATACCACACTGTTTCTGAAACAATTCTGAGACAATTACAAACAAAGGAACAACACATAAAGCACATATTCACCACAGAATTAAATTGTTCGAGTGTGCACACGCACTGTTTCTGAAACAATTCTGAGACAATTGCAAACAAAGGAACAACACATACAGCACAACTACAGTCACCACAGAATGAAATTGTTCGAGTGCACATACACACATATGTTTGTATCTGTTCCCACACAGATATTTAACTCACACTTCACTAATTCCTGATGATTGCAGCAACGATGATGACATGGTAACTGAGTTGTGAAACTTCACATCCTACTAACAGCTTCAAAGGCTGTTTGGAAACAGAAAAGAGATGTCACGACCTGACCTTCTGGAACTGAAGGCTTACATACTCCTCTGTAATCCTGAGAAAATGTGCAGGGGAATGTAGAGAGAGATCTCTAATGTAAATAACAGTGCTGCACAAGGAGCCCTTCTAACTGGGAGTGTCAATAACTGGTTAAACCAACACTCCTCATGCTGAGTATCTATCTGGCACCTTTCACCTTGGGGGATTCCTGAGGTGCCCTCTCCCCCTGGAGTTTTTCAGAACTCAATCTCATTTCTGCTACAACTTATTCAGACATGAGTGTGAAAAACTGAGAGCACTTCTGTATTCTTTTATGCACACACCACAGTAAATTATCCATTAAAGTACTTTAAATGTTAGTATATATTGAACAAGTCTGGGTACAGAAATGAGTAGGGTGTCCAAAACCTCATATGACTATTTCATATGGCCTACGTCAAATGCCACCACCACACTAGAAGGTAAGAAGAGCCAGCATGGTCAGTCCTCTATATAGCTTCTCTTCAGAGCAATGAAATGTTTTCTGAGATGTCTGTAAAGCTCCTTACTGAGGCAATGTCAGAAGAAATCCAATGCATATGCTGACCTCCAAGCCAAGTGAATTTTCCAAAGCATGAAATAAAGCTAAATTGATGGGCATTCTGAGAAGGTGACCTGAATAGAAAAGAACACAGCACTCCTTACTGAACACTCATGACTTGTGGAGTAATGCACATCATGCCTTGAATCCCCTGAGCCTCTAACTCTTGACTCCTAAGCACTATGAGATCTTGAAGCAGAGAAGAAGCAATACCAGCTGTATTCTTACAAGCACACAAAGAGCGTACTTCAACTGGGTATGACTAATAGGTCTGCTAATAATATAAATACAACTATTAAAAAGAGTAGTATGTCCATAAAGGAAACATTAAGCCTTTTAAAGCTATTCAGGACTTTTAATTTAGTAATACAGTATGCTAGGTAGATAACTGAACAGTATTAATGCTGAATAATAGATAAATGAGGCAGACACAGTATAGATAACTATTACCAAAAAATGACATCAGCTTTCAAGGCGCTGCTGTGAAATGATTTTTTTTGTTCCACAACTAATCTACAGCAATGCTAGATGGCTCTGGGAATTATGGAAGACGTCATTGGACCCATATTAGGCCTTGTCCTCACCTCTTCTACTATGATTTGAGGGAATCTGAGGGTCCTGGTGAAGCACAAATGGATTTTTGTGGTTCTAGGGTCCTTCAATCTTTGTATCTCCTGAGATGCTACAGGTTACAGCAAATCAGTCTTCAAAAGCAGTTGTTTCACACATATTTTTTCCCAAGATAGTCTTTTTTGAAGAGGGTGCACTAACTCTAGCAGGACACCAGATAATTCTTAAAGCTCTGGATTCTTAATGAATAACGTTGATCTTCTATGCTCCCCTTCACTTAAGAGTAATGCACAACTTCAATAGGTCTTCCCATGTTAAAAAGTTCATTCCCTTACTTGCAACATGCAAGGGTGATATTTAATCAGAAATAACTGGAGCCAGTTGTGGGAAGACTGTCCAAGCACCACATGCATTGACCCATGACAATGGGCAGTGAGAAAAGAAGTGAGGGACTAGTGAGGTTACCTTTGCCTTTGAATATTCAGCTGGACACCTGCAGATACTCTGGGTACAGGCAGAACATCTCCATTTCTGTCTTTCTGCTCCCTAGGGGAGGTCTGGATAGGTAAAAGAAGTCTAATTTAAATGCATTATATGAATGCTCACACTGCATGAAATTCCCATGACTATGTGGGAATTTGTATTTATCTGGACACAAGATCACAAAGTTGGTTGGTTTCACTAAATCCAAAAAAACAAGGGTTATTGGTAAAAAAAAAAAATCTCATTTCCTATCTTTCTAAAACACCAACTTAAATAAATGCTGTTACTGAGAAAGAAAAAAAGTAACAAGAAAAAATTTGGTGACATGGTGACCTTCTGTATCAGGATGACACCTTATACCCAGACTTCCCAAATTCTATCTGAATATTAAGCACGTTCTCAAATTCAACAAGATACCAAAGGTGAAGAAGGTTTCTCTAAACCATAATCAAAATCTGTTCTGTTATATAACCTCAGATAAACTCCAGTCTCCCTTTCAATGATAAGGTCCCCAAAACAGGGACTCAGAACAGTGATGTTCTCACCCATTCAATTTCCCGTCAACCACTCTAGTCAGAACTGAAATGTCATCATTTTTTTCTCCCTTATGTAATTTTCATTGCTTGAAGTGTAGAAATCTACCACTCGTAGCTAGGTGTATATGTGAGGTTAGCAGCAAAGGAATAGATGTTCTAACGTATGTTACAGATAGTGCATTATTAATCTTCTGCAGTACCAGCCTTGTAATTTTATTGTGATACCCTACAGTAAACAGCTAGAGCATGTAATCGGTTCTTACAGAAAACTCACACATATCACTGAAAGGATTATCTCTGTGGAATCCTGGAATGCCATTTGTACAAAAAATATAGCGCATTTATAAATTTTCATACATTTACTACATACGATACAACTTATAACAAACAGTACCAGCTATACCATTTGTCAGGATTTATAGCCGAGGAAAATTCTTATTAAGACTCCATGCACTACTTCTCCAGTTGGACAAATATGTATTAACAGGGTTTTGACTATTTCTATATACGCTTAAACATTCCACTGGCTTTGGAAGAAGACAGTATTCAATTCAATTCCTTTTGCTGCTTTAAAACACAACGTATTTCACTGAATTTCACTGAATTCAGTGAAATTCAGTGAAATACGTTGTGTTTTAAAGATACCCCTTCCTCCATCAAAGCTACCAGAACTGTTGTTGTCTGGTTGTTGTGCTGTAATTCTCAAAAATAATGTTACATAGTATTCCTGGGAATTGAGTCAAAACATTCTCAGATGACTGGTATTAAAATGACATTTACACACACTAAAATTTTAGCCACGGAAGCTTCTCTGATTTAAGTACAATTGAATTGAGATAATGTATAAGCATCACATTTAACAAATTTAGTCCACAGCTTGCACATTAGCTGAACAGTCAGGAATTTGACGTTCTATTTATATATGATTTTCCTGCATGGTCTGTTTTCAGTTTGTTACTTTCCCCACCAATCAAATACTAAATCTGTGGATCTGATAACATAAAAAATTGATTTTTCCACAGGCATTTTTAATAGAATCACCACTTTACTGCCTAAATTTAAAAAAGAGAGAGATTTGCTCTTTGAACATCAACTTGTTTGCTTGGATTATTTTTCAATTGCCAGAATTTGTTGTTTCAACAATACTTCAAAATTACATTCTTAAACGAGCAAATTCTGAAGAGACTACCGCATTTTAATTAGTAAAGAAGTTGCATATTTTAAATGCTTAATTAAAAAGAACAACAGTCACATGCTAGTCTATCCAATAATATTTATGAGCTTGTATTTTGCTATTTCCTCTTATGTTATCATTGCACAATCTCCTGGGGATTTACAGATGTTTTGTCTAAAATCTAAAACATCAGCTCTTAACACTGCCAGCTTGTGGAACAGAGCTTTGATTTCTTTGTCAAATCTCTTTTCCAGACTACTATAATCAGAGGAATATAATGCCTAAGAAATAAAGTACAATAAAATGGGAATCTGTTTCTGATGCCAAGAGTGAGACACATCCAGTTCAAGTAATTCAGTCTTGAAATAGATTTTCTAACACAACTATGGATTAGAGCAATTTACTATCTAAACTTTAAGGGCAAAAAGCTGGGGTTAAAATTTTAGTTTTCTGGTTTTGCTTTAAGGAAAACTAAGGTGGGAAAAATGCAGATTTCGTGCAGAAAAAAGCATGCAGAGCTTTTTATACAGGGCTTAAGCCAAGTGCGACTTCTTTTACCAGAAAGATCAATCTGGGTAAATGAATTTTCTATCAGTTAATACCTAGTGTTAGGAAAATTGGAAACAAATTTTTCTCTTTTGCTTACTTGACTTGTCTGTGAAAATATGATGTAAGTTTGGAAATAACTTCATTTTTGAGGCCTATGAAAGACAACGCTGCTAAGCTTCTCAGTATGACCAAAATCCTGATGGACATGCATTTGTTACATCATATTTGGACCTTAACAGTTTGAAAATAAATTTAAATGAATGATTTTCTTCACCAAAGCCCAATTTGAAGTAAGCATTTGAAAAAAAAGTGGGTTTTCAACTGTGAATCTCTTTCATAAATACCAAACTTCAGCTACACTAGCTACCTAATCTCATTAGAAATGCAGGATCCAAAAATTCAAGCCCCCCAGACTAGCCTTCCTAAATAATGGTGTGTGTAAGCATGAAGCAGCATAACAAGACCAGCAGCTTCTGGAGTTATCAAACATGCAAGCATCTTTGGTATTGACAGATCTGCCCATGCCCCAGCCCTTTAACAGGAAGGAGGTTATCTTCTTCACACAAATCAGGATCACATACGTGCACATGGTGCAAATTCTGAACAGGTGTAAGAATACACACCTCCCATCTGGAAATCTTCCTTCTTTGGAAATCAGCTAAAATGAAATTCAATCCCTCTGTTTGGTTTATCTTTCTGCAAGAGGCGAATACAGTGGAACTTAAAACATTAGTTCTGGACTCAATATGGGTCTTTGTGAAATTATGTAGGATTTAGATTTGTAAAAAACCCAACAAGTAGATGCTCTAGATAATATGTTGGCCCCAGTCTCTCAGTCTATAAAATGTATCTATAAAAAGATTCTCGATACATGATCAATTCTGCTATTTCTGACTAGCTGGTTCCTTTCTTACCCAGAAACGCCTACGGCAGTGAGAGGAAATCCATGAGCAACTCTAAAAATTTGGCCTGCAATGCTGTAAGTAGTTTTGGGGAAGTGCTTCAGTGCTCCTTGATTTGAAAATGGGCACTTACTCATTCTCATGTAACAATTTTATCTTTAGTATCTTTAGTTCAACAAACACAGAAATCAGATTTTATGAGCTGGAAGCAAACTGAAGCTCTGTTCTAGAAATGTGAGAAAACCATTAATAATGGCATAAAAGCCTATCCTTAGATGAATACCTTCACCCAAAACCTGACCTAACGCGCATTTTTGGCTTCTGGGCACAAGGAAGCACAAGAAATATTTCTGGCACGTGATCTGGGAAAGACTCACCATGACTACACTTTGAAATAAAAAATCAGATGTAAAAAAAAAATTGAAAAGAACATTTTAGTATCTCCAAAGTCCTGAGCTCCTTCTTTTTTTCTAAAATGAATTATATTAATAATGCCCTTTTCTATTGTTTATTTTAATTAACATTCAGGATGCATACTAAAAGAGACCACAAAATTTGTTAAGCCATTTCACCTGGCCTCCTCACTACCTGCAACATATGGAATTCTATCACTTAACCAAGTTCATCTACAAAATCTCCTTTAACTTACAAGAATGCTAACCTAGAACTTTTTAAAAAGTGCCTTTTAAAAAGGCACTGCAAACTTTATCAGATGAACTTTATGAAACAGTTTGGATGGAATTTTTCATTTGCTGATCAGTTCTTTAAGCCTTAAAAAGAATTGTGTGATGCCCCATCATGCAGAAAACAGACAGCTTCTGAAATCTTATTTAGAATATGGCTTTTCCTATTTATAGCTGAAAAAGTACTCTCCAAATGAGCCCTACAAATCTAGGAACATATTTCTTACATTATCAGTAAGAAGAAATGTAGGATGAAGTTCTTTGCTGTGAGGGTGGTGAGACACTGGAACAGGTTGCCCAGAGAAGCTGTGGCTGCCCCATCCCTGGAGGGGTTCAAGGCCAGGCCGGATGGGGCTTGGAGCAACCTGGTCTGGTGGGAGGTGTCCCTGCCCAGGGCAGGGGGGTTGGAACAAGATGATCCAACCCAAACCACTCTATGATTCTATAAAAATTAAAAAATTACATTCCTTGTGTATTTTTATTGATTACAGCATTCATGGCAACTGAAATCTGAAGAGAAGTGTCTCTCTGTTGAAATTTATTGTTAATTGAGTTTGATTTTTCCATTTTGGTTAATTGATTAACATTAATGGACCCATCTGCTGCACCAATACATGGGGAACAACAACAGAAAGAATAATCACTGTGAGAATAGTTTGAGACACTGGAAACATGATTGTTTGTGGGAGCAATTAACTTTGAGAACGTACTCTGCACTATAAAACCTAAACTTGTCTATGTTTACATTTTCTTGAGTCTTTATGCAATTTAAAACAAATGTATTAATCAACTACTACTACTGTAGTGACTGACACAGTTGTCAAATCATTGGTGAAGTAATTTTATGAGTTTATGTGCCACACACAGATGTGTCTTCTTAATTAACACCAAGCTTGGTTTGCAACATCTGGCTCATATGATCAGTGGGCCACACAGAATATTAAGAGCTTCCTAGGTTAATCTTTCCATGCCCCTTTCAAACACATACTTTTAAATTCAATGAGTTCTGAATTAACAAAATTAGTCACACAACTATATCACACTCAAACCCTAAATTTACTGAATGCTTGTAATTTTTTTTCCTCTGAAAATAACCACTTTTGAATTCGACATTAGCGTGCATTAAAAGTGCAGTAGCAGAGCTAGTGAACTTGCAAAAGTGCTTCTAAAAGCAATAGAGCATTTGCATAGGAGAGTACTTTATTTTTAAAAATTAATAAAATGATAGCTATGTAAAGAATTACAAATGTAGATTTTTACTGAACCATTCATCTTATACAGCGTGTGTTTAAATACTCCTGAAACAGAATGGCTCTTGTTGTGTTGTGCTGCTTTTGGCTGTGATAGAATTAATTTTCTTCACAGCAACTAGTATAGGGCTACGTTCTGGATTTGTGCTGAAAACAGTGTTGATAATATAAGGATGTTTTCCTTATTGCTGAGCAGAGCTTGCACAGAGTCAAGGCCTTTTTTGCTCCTCTCACCACCCCACCAGTGAGCACAGGGGTGCACAGGGAGCTGGGAGGGGACACAGCCGGGACAGCTGACCCCAACTGAGCAAAGGGGTATTCCATACCCTATGGCATCGTGCTCAGCAATTAAAAGCTGGGTGGAGAAGAAGGAAGGGGGGATGTTTGGAGTGATGCCGTCTGCCTTCCCAAGTAACCATTACGTGTGATGGAGCCCTGCTTTCCTGGAGACGGTTGAACACCCGCCTGCAGTGAATAAACTCCTTATTTTCCGATTTGTGCTGAAAACAGTGTTGATAATATAAGGATGTTTTCCTTATTGCTGAGCAGAGCTTGCACAGAGTCAAGGCCTTTTTTGCTCCTCTCACCACCCCACCAGTGAGCACAGGGGTGCACAGGGAGCTGGGAGGGGACACAGCCGGGACAGCTGACCCCAACTGAGCAAAGGGGTATTCCATACCCTATGGCATCGTGCTCAGCAATTAAAAGCTGGGTGGAGAAGAAGGAAGGGGGGATGTTTGGAGTGATGCCGTCTGCCTTCCCAAGTAACCATTACGTGTGATGGAGCCCTGCTTTCCTGGAGACGGTTGAACACCCGCCTGCAGTGAATAAACTCCTTATTTTCCTTTCCTTGCACGCACAGTTTTTACTTATCTACTAACCCATCTTTATCTCAACCAATGAAGCTTGCACAGAGTCAAGGCCTTTTTTGCTCCTCTCACCACCCACCAGCGAGGAGGTCAAGGCCTTTTTTGCTCCTCTCACCACCCCACCAGTGAGCACAGGGGTGCACAGGGAGCTGGGAGGGGACACAGCCGGGACAGCTGACCCCAACTGAGCAAAGGGGTATTCCATACCCTATGGCATCGTGCTCAGCAATTAAAAGCTGGGTGGAGAAGAAGGAAGGGGGGATGTTTGGAGTGATGCCGTCTGCCTTCCCAAGTAACCATTACGTGTGATGGAGCCCTGCTTTCCTGGAGACGGTTGAACACCCGCCTGCAGTGAATAAACTCCTTATTTTCCTTTCCTTGCACGCACAGTTTTTACTTATCCACTAACCCATCTTTATCTCAACCAATGAGTTTTCTCACTTTCACCCTTCTGATTCTCTCCCCCCACCCCACCCCAAGGGAACTGAGTGAGTGGCTGTGTGGTACCTACTTGCCAGCTGGGGTTAACCCACAACGCCTATCACAAACAGATTTTTTAGTCAAAATGTAAATGGAACCTATATAACAATTTTTAGTTGGAAGCGGAGCGGATCTTAACTTAAAAAGAATGAAAATAAGTAGAGATTTCCAGTTCCGTGATGTGATACATTCACAGAATCACAGAATCTTCTAGGTTGGAAGGGACCTTAAAGATCATCTTGTCCAACCATCAACCTAACTGACAAAAATAAACATCCACACAACAAACAAGAAGCAGCACCATCACTAAACCAGACCTCCCAGCACTACATCAACCCGTCTTTTGAACACCTCCAGAGATGGTGCCTCAACCACCTCCCTGGGCAGCCCATTCCAATGGCTGAAATTCAGTAGTTTCACAGCAAAATGGTGACGGTGCAGCCCATGTCTATCCCCAGCCCTGGCCATCCCGATGCTGTGTCTGACTCTGGTTCCCCTCGCTGGCCTTGCTCCCGATTCCCCACCAGTGGATCCATATCCCAGCCCGGCCTCAGCCCACCACTATCCCCAGGGATGCGCCTGATGCATGGGGTTAGGGCTGCCCTGGTGCCCCCCAGCTGCCCTGCTCCTGCCTGGGGTGGTGGGATGTGCCCTGGCTGCCGGGCCCTGTCCTGACAGACCCCTGGGGAACCCTTCCCTGATGCAACCAGTGACCAGCCCACAGGGATGGTGCCTCAACCACCTCCCTGGGCAGCCCATTCCAATGGCTGAAATTCAGTAGTTTCACAGCAAAACGGTGACGGTGCAGCCCATGTCTATCCCCAGCCCTGGCCATCCCGATGCTGTGTCTGACTCTGGTTCCCCTCGCTGGCCTTGCTCCCGATTCCCCACCAGTGGATCCATGTCCCAGCCCGGCCTCAGCCCGCCACTATCCCCAGGGATGCGCCTGATGCGTGGGGTTGGGGCTGCCCTGGTGCCCTGCTCCTGCCTGGGGTGGTGGGATGTGCCCTGGCTGCCAGGCCCTGTCCTGACGGACCCCTGGGGAACCCCTGATGCAACCAGTGAGCCTGGGGTGGTGGGATGTGCCCTGGCTGCCGGGCCCTGTCCTGACAGACCCCTGGGGAACCCTTCCCTGATGCAACCAGTGACCAGCCCACAGGGAGCTGCCTGCCCCTGCTGCACCCTGAAATTTTGTATCTGAAAACCAGGCACATACTAATCTCTGTCTCATTACCGAAACTACCCAGAAAACGTTTTTCTGTCAAATAAATTTCTTCTGCGTAGTTATCGTCACGAAGAGGATGAGCACTACAACAGGATTTTTGTACTCTTGATGATGAGAGAAGGCAAGTAACTTTCTTTTACTAATGCCTGTAAGGAGTGTCTCCTGTGGAACACACCTGCCCATGCCCAGCAGTGTGTGCTGACGAGCTCCAGCGTTCATTAGAAAACAGGGCTGAGACATTCACCATGTTAACACTTTACGGCCTTTCAGGAGCAAGAGCTCTAATTAGTTGCCAGGCACCTGGAGAATAACATGCAATGAAAAATCTTTTCTGTTTCCCACTAAACAGTGTAAACAAAACAAGTGGCAAAAATCTTGAAGAAGTCTTTAATAGTTTTCTATGAATCGTCAAAATGTTGCTTGTTTCATCTGATTTTTTTTAAAAAACCAACGAAGCTTTTTCACAGTAATAAATACACAAATGGACAATTAATGATGTAGATGGGAGTATTTTTAGCACTGTAGATTATTTATGGCTCTCATGGGCTGCAGTCTGGTGAATATAAACTCATCATGTGGAGCTAACTCGGTTGTACAGCCCACGTGCACCACTCAGACACTGGGACCGAGGCCTGGCAACCTTCCCCATGAAGTATACACAAAATGTCCACTTCTGGCTTTTCAGTTCTCCTCCTTCACACATGACTTGGTGTGAACCAAGCTGAAGTGACAGGTTGACGAGCAAAAAATTAATCAAATAGTTGCTAGGATAAAGCAACTAATAAATTAAAGTGGAGTGAGGGGAGGAACTCCTATCTTTCAGCTACACCAAAGGATGTTTGCAATGAAAGCACTGAAAGAAGAAGGTGACAACAAGCCCAGCACACTTAAAAATGGTCCATTTACTCAATATAGTTTGTTACACTACGCACATAAAGAAGAAGGTGACAACAAGCCCAGCACACATTTACTCAATATAATTTGTTACACTATGCACACTTACTAAATAGTGCATATTTACTTCCCACTGCCTGGAAAGAAGTACGGGAAGAGCCTATAGGAAAGAATCTATCATCATTCCTTTCAGGAGATGTTTCACCCAGTGAAGAACTGGGCTTGGGGCTTAAGATCACAGATTCAGTGTTCAGGTCCAGATGAAAGAGGTTCTGGAGCCAAACCTGCCAAGGCTGATGTTTAACTCTCCAGGAAAGAGAATGTTGCACACACTGTGGGTAAAATGAAGCTTTAGGACTCTGGGATGCAGAAATTGCTCCTCCAAAGATCACTACCTAGGACCTTACCCAAGTGAGACTTCCAAATCCTGAGACACAATCTGTAGTGATGATTTTTGTTGGCAGTCTTGACAGCTAAGAGGAATCATTAGTAACTGAACGGCAAATTCTGTTCTGCCAAGTGAACAGTATGAAAGCAGAGCTGCAGAACCTAGACATGAAACATGGCATCTAGATCCTCCTAACAAGGTGAAGCTTACTGAATATCGACAGTTTGTGAACTGACTGAAGAATATACATACAATGTCATACATATATATGAGAACCAGAAAACCAGGTGAGAAGAGAGGGAAAGAATGACCTCCCTTGACCCACTCACTCTTTCTAATGCAGCCCAGGATGACGTTGCCTTCCTCTGTCACTAGGGCCCATTGCTGACTCATGGTCAACTAGTTGTCCACTAGAACTGGCAAGTCTTTTTCTGCAAAGCTGCTTTGCAACCAGTCAGTCCCTAATCTCTACTGGTGCCTGGGGTTATTCCACCCCAGGTGCAAGACTTTGCATTTCCCTTTGTTGAATAAACAAGATTCCTACTGGTTCATTTCTCCAGGCGGTTGAGGTCCTTCTGAATGGCAGCAGACCCATCTGGTGCATCAATCACTCCTCCTTGCTTCATATTTAACTCTTCTTTTTGGGGTGCACCCTGTCCCATCTCATAGGTCATTAATGAATATAAACAGTATTGGATCCAGTAGTGAGACTTGGCATGCTCTGCTAGTGACTGGCCTCCATCTGGAATTTGTGTCGTTGATCCTTGTGCTTTGTGAGCCTTCCCTTCAGTCAGTTTTCACCTCACCTTGCTGTGCACTTACCTGGCCCGTACTTAATCAGTTTGTCACTACAGATGTTATGGGAGGCAGCGCTGAAGTCTTACTCAAGTCGAGTAAACAACATCCAGTGCTCTCCCCTCATCCATCAAGCCAGTCATCCTATTGTGGAAGGCTATCAGGTTGGTTAAAGCACAATTTCCCCTTTCCCATTTATAAACATATGGTGACCACTCCCAACCACTTTCACGTCCTTCATGTTTTTGGAAACAGTTTCCAGAACAATTTGCTCCATCAGCTTCCCACAGATCAAGGTGAGGCTAACCACCTTGTAGAATCATAGAATCATATGGGGTTGGAAGGGACCTCTGGAGATGATCAAGTCCAACCCCCCCAACGGAGTGGGTCTACCCAGAGCAGGTTGCACAGGATCTTGTCCAGGCGGTTTTTGAATCTCTCCAAAGAAAGGGACTCCACCACCTCTCTGGGCAGCCTGTTCCAGTGCTCCACCACTCTCACAGTAAAGAAGTTCCTCCTCATGTTTAGTAGTTCCTTAGATACTCCTTCTTGCCCTTCCTGAATGTAGTCTTCCAGTCCTCAGGAACCTCTCCCAATCACCTTGATTTTTCAGAATATATCAGGATCAATCTTGCTATGACAGATATATCAGATAGCTCCCTCAACACTTGTGTGAATCCCATCACCTCCCCTGGACTTGTACGTGTTCAGTTCGTTTAAATGTTCCCTAATCCAATCCTCCTCCACCAAGGGTAAATCTTCCTTGCTCCAGATTTTTTCCACGAATCTGAAAGGAATAGGACTCCTGGAGGTCAGTCTTTCCTTGAAAGACTGAGGCAAAGAAGGCACTGAATATTTCAGTCTTTTCTGGATCTTTTGTCACCAGAACACCTGTCCCATTCAGCAGTAAGCCCACATTTTACCAAGTCTTCCTTTTGCTGCTGATGTAGAAGCATTTGTTTTGGCCCTGAATGTCCCCTGTCAGATTAATATCCAGATGGACTCTGGCTTTCCTAACCCCGTATCTGCATATTTGGACATTTTCTCTCTATTTCTTCTGGTCACCTGGCCATGCTTCTACTTCTTGCATGCTTCCTTTTGGCATTTGAGTTTTGTCAGGAGTATCTCGTTCATCCATGCAGGCTTCCTGCCACTTTATTTCCTGCTCACTGGAATGGATCATTCTTGAGCTTGGAGGAGGTGATCCCTGAAAATCAGTTGACTGCTGCAGAAAATAATGAAAATCATGCCTCTATAGAGCTGCTTATCCCCAGGTTGCACATGCAGTCTTCCGTGGCTCCTCTGGACAGAAGAGCAGTGGCCCATTTCAGAATAAAAACATTTCTGAAAAGGATTGAGGCCAGCAGTTGGAAAGCAGAAAGGCAGGAAACAAATCCAATAGTCATGAATTATTCAGGACCCAAGCTTTAAATGAAACAGTATTCCATAGTGGTAGATGACAGGCCAATCAGTGGAATGACAGAGACATAGCAAGGAACAACAGAGGAAAAATAGACTCATTACTCCCAAGTACATACTCGGTTCCACCAGTCTGGTAGGCAAATTGTGTATGTTTTCATAACATGCCCTTGTTCTCATTTGTGCTCTAGTCAAGCAAGGTTTGGAGATCAAAAACCTGCTTGGTGTTCTTTGTGTGCTCACATCAATCAAGACAGGCAGAGAAGCATCTCAAAGCTTTGATTCAAGGTCTCCTTAACCTAAGAAACAAACAGTGGTCTGGAGCTTTAAAAGAACTTTAGACTATGATCTCTCCAGCGTTTGCCTTGAAGCTGCAGTACAGTTTTTAAAATAGACATGGCAGCTACTTCACAAGTTCTATCAATTTTAAACAGAAATGTGGTTTCTAAACGCTGAGTACCTTAGACAATGATCAAGTTACTACAGCTTACAGAGTTACTGTGCGGTAATCGAACCATCATTCAACTGAACCATCATCCTCTGGGCTTTTAGCCCATGTCTCTTTTGAACCCCATTTCCTCTTTCAGCATGATGCACTTTAACTTTCAAAGGTTCTTTGTCAATACTTCTCTACACACGCTGAAGGTATTGACTTACTTGTTCCTGTTTTCATAGCGTCATGATGAACTCCTATGCTGTGTACTCAGGACCACACCATGAAGATGGGTGAGGGTACAAGGTTTAGTAAGATAAAGAGTTGTGGGACAGAAGAATGCAATCTTACATGTTTCTGTCCAAACTCTCTATTCAAAGAGTCTGATTCAGTCACTGAGCCGTGCAGGGAAACTGATCTAGTTGATTCAAAAGGAATTCTGGCAGCAACCCGATATATATGCACTGTGGGCAATATAATTACATTTTTTATCTCTTTTCATGTAAGCAAATAAGGCATAAAGTCTCTCCAGTTAGGCGTGAAGATGTCACACTTTCTATTTAGTATCATCAGTACAAAAGATTGGTGATTCTCCAGTTAGGCATGAAGATGTCACACTTTCTATTTAGTATCATCAGCACAAAAGATGCTTCATCATGTAGAAATTTATAGTAATTTCTCATTAAGGATGAACCTTTACCAGCCGCAGAGTGTAAATAGATGCTTAAATCATTAGAGAGGTAACTCTTACCTAGTGCAGGTCCCACCGTTGTGACATGGATGATAATCACATATTGGAACATTGCAGTTCTCCACATTCCTCCCTCCAAGAGCCTCATCTATGATGAACAGCTCCTTGTTGTTCACTTGAAAATCCCTAATGCATCCTTTATAGCCATATATCTGCCCAGCACATCGATGAACCTCTTCATGAACAGGAACATTTCCAAGGAAGATTGATCCAAAGGTGACCTGCAGAAACAAGAAGAGAATCATCAGAAAATAATGTGATTTGTGATGTTAACCGTAGCAAAGAATGAATAATACTTAGAGATAAAGGAAAAGACATTACTTGAAGCTGCCCAAAAACTATGATACTTGCTGAAGGGATTTCTTTTTTAAATGTAGTTTTCTTAAAACCAAAACCAAACCAAAACAAAAAAGCCAAACATACAGAGTGGTTTAATGTGTTTGCATATCTTCAAATATGTAAGACAACATATATCCCATGAAACACAAATTGGAATTCCCAGCCTTAACCACAGGGATGATGGTAAGGTTCTCTCACTGCTTCCCTCATTTGTACACTATGAGTTTTGCATTCATGATTGAGGGTTGGCACAGGAACACAGGAGAAGCTGTAGACTTGAAGATAAATCTTTTCTTTAGGATCTAGGATCTACAGGACCCCAAGATAAGGTGAAAACAGAAAGAAGACTTTATTTCTTTGGATGAGTGACAGAAAACAGACCACTTTATTGAAGCCAAGGGCAAAAGGGAAAGTTTCAGGTAATAAATTCTAGAGCCACAAATATCTAGAACTTCCCCATAAAGGTGCCAAAGAAACATCCACAACTATTTCATACTGGGACTGACCAAATCATATTACTGCTCAGTATGGTATTTCCTATGCTACCGTATCTAGGAGTCAAACTCTTGACCACCAGATATAAAGGATCTGTGACTCATTGAGCACTGGAAATTCCACTCCCTCCTGACTTTCTGGAGTTCTGACATAGGTTTTCACCATTCCTAAGTTCCTTTGCTAAATGCCTGTCACTAAGAATTGAAAAAAACATAATGCTTTCGTAAGTGTATCACACTGTGATGCATTTATTTGTAAAACACCATCAATCCTGAAGGTGGGTGAAACCTAGCCAATTCAAGTCAAGTAGGAATAAACCAACGGAATAAAAAATATACGACAGCATGTGTAAAATAAAGAGATCGTTTATACGAGGAGATAATTTGTAGTGAAGGGTCCCTTCACTATCATATTCAGATATCAACTATAAAGAACTAGGAACAGGAGGAAAACATGACATTGACTTATCTGCAATTCACACATCCATATGATTTTGCTTTGCTGTTTCCTGACTGAGCTTTTTTTCAGTCCTGGAGCATTGTTGCTGACAATTTTAAAGTGAAATTTGGAGATACAATGAACACAAGTACCTCCAGATATTCCTCTGCTTCTGATGTCTTTCATTTAGAAGGGAAAGAAAAAATACCCTACCTTTTTCAGAGCATGGATAAAATTAAATCATATTTTTTCATGTGGAAGGAATTTAAAGACATCAGCTCAGCACTTGTCGAATTAATTTCATATCACTTGACTTCATTCCCTTTCAACCAAAGCTATAAAACAGTGTAGCTACAGACAAGATTTGTAGTAGTGTTTGCAGACAGATATCTTCTCTCTGCACATAAACCTGTTACAAAAATTAAGCAAAGCATTGGACAGGAATGTAAAGTGTCCATGATTAAGAAAAGGGTTTTTAACACTCTTAGAGTGTTCCTGGCAGAACATTCTAATATGCCATCCTGGTGCATGACATCAAAGGTGTAACCTCTTAAGTTTTTCTATGAGTAAGGTATTGCTGGCTTCTCTATATAATTAGGTACCGATGGGTAAGTTTTTTCCCCAGATTCTGTATGCAGAAGCTACCAATAGTGTTTGCTTTACATTCTCCAAGAGAATGAGATTGCTTTACAATCTCCAATGAGAAATTGGAATTCATTTCTCCAATGAAATTTGCTTTATATTCTCCAAGAGAACCTGAGGCATACAGGGAGAGACAAAGGAACCTTCTGCAGCAGAGTGTCCCGTTGATTGTCTGGAAGCTATGAACTTAATGGGCTAATAGCAATACCTAATACAAGTTAATTCTTTCTATCAGACTGAACAAACACCTAGGTGCTGACTCGGGGAAGAAACCAGGAAGAAATTCTGTTACTAACTCGTAGTGATATGCACATCATGATTGGCACCTCTACAGGTAACTGTCCTGCCTTCCAGTGAACAAACTTATCACAGTTCAAATTCTCAAGTCTAAAAGCATTTAAAATATACCTTGCAGAAATAATCTTGGGATGAGAGAATGGATAACAAAGACAGGTGATAATATGAAGCCAAAGAATAACAGAAGACGTTGAGATTTAGGAAAGCTGGCCTACTGCCCATTTAGAGTAAGTCTTCTGATACCAGTTTCAAAATGCAGACAGTCATTTTTACAGTGCTATTCAGAAGTGAAGTCCTAGCAGCAATACTGACACCAAGTTAAGTCATTACTCATTCATTACTGCCCTACACCAGACAGTGTGGCTTGCAAATAAAAAGTAACCAGAACTACTGGTTCTTCAATATCTGAATTGCTTCTAATAACACTATGGCCTGGTTAAATGACATCACTAATATATTATTTTCACTCTTGCAGTATCAGTGTCCTTTTTCACGGGCTTTAGGCAGTTGAAATACAAGTTTCAGAGTCACATAAACTTAAATAAATGGAAATACTCCTCATGCTTGATGTGAAAAGACACATTAAAGAGACATTGAGGACATATAATGATATCTGAGGAGGAATTACATTTTCTCCTTTAGAAAGCGTTAGAATGCCTATTCTCCTTTGAGAATAACTAAACCGCGTATCCTGATGAAATATTCAAAGCAAATAGCTACTTTTTTGACGTTTTGCAGCCTCACCTGAAATGCTCGATATGAGAGAGAAAGTCTGTGTTGTACAGGAGGATTTCCATCTGCAGCCATCTCAATCATACAGTCACCTTCAGGACTGCTCACAGGCAACACGTAGCTGGAAGGAAACAGAAGATCTCATTACTGTTTATGCTGTTGACAGCAGAGTAGTCAAACCTCACACAGCAAAGGCAAGGTGAAAAAAAGATGTTTCTGTCTCCATAAAGGATGACAGTCTTTGGACACTAATAATTCCAGTTTCATAGCTGCTTGGACTACCCAGGAGACAAAATATGTAAGTTTCTTGTCCTAATGTCCCTCTTCTATTTGCTTTCCTACTGTTCTCGACTCTAGTGTTTGAAATGTATGCAGAGACAAAGAAGAAAGAGATCTTGCCGTGTGTAAGTGGGTATTGATAAATTGTAAGTGTTAACTGTGGCTGACATGGTCTCCCTAGTACAGAGGATTGTTGGACAAGTAACATCAATGTTGAATGATGCCGAACTCCCTAGGTGGAAATTTCCTTTTCCTGCCCTACAGGGGAAACAGAAATGGAATAAGAAATGAGAGGCTGCAATACCTCTGAGCAGCAAGATTCCACTGCGATACAGTTATCGCTGCTCGGGAAGCGTGGTGTTAATGTAAACTCTGGTACTGAGCATCAGAGATAAAGAAGAACATAAGGTTAAGGGAATTTGTATAGTAAATACTAGCGAACATTCAGTAAAACACTGAGAATTCTTCAGGTTCTTTCTGTGAGGAGATGGGATGAAACGCTATTAATATTATCAGCAATAAAAATTCAACCCAACAAGGTGATTTTCAAATATACTGGTTTTGTATTTAGAAAGGAAATTGGCATAAATATTATCACAGCGGCGCTAGAATAGGAGGATACTAGTTGAAGGATGCTTTACAACTGAGCTCTGCTTTTTCTGTCAAAGTGCTTCCCAATTCCACCTTCCCTCAGTCCCAATTTTCCCATGTTTTAAAAGAGAATGTGATGGCCCTCCTTCTGGGAAGCATGGAAGTTTTGCTGAATACATGTACTCTGCTCAGTCAAAATCCATACGATCAGTGAGCCAGAGTACAGCCCTTCAACAAGAACAATGTTTCATTTTCGTGTAATATTTCAGAAATCATAGAATCATAGAATCATTCAGGTTGGAAGAGACCCTTGGGATCATCGAGTCCAACCATCTCCCCTACTCTACAAAGTCCTCCCCTACACCATATCCCTCAGCACTGCATCTAAACGTCCCTTAAACACAGCCAGGGATGGGGACTCAACCACCTCCCTGGGCAGCCTGTTCCAATGCCCAACCACAAATGTTACACAACAGATTTTTTACAAAAGATTCTGAAAAATAATTATACATTCATACGGACTGCCAAATTTTCCTTGCTTTTAGCCTAACAAACGCTAAAGGACAATGACAGGAATCTCATAAACTTTTCTGTGTTGGGATGGATGAATTTTTGTGTTAGGCCATAGTCATATGAACTAAACATGTTTTAAAGCCTATTATGTCCTGAACGCTAGAAGCACATGTTACTGATCTTAGAGATGACCTCAGTATTGCCAAGGACATAATTACTCCTGGATGAACCACATCAAGACCTACCATGCTCTCAAATGCTATCATTCTATGACCACCTTTCCATATGCCACCACCTGGTTGGTTGTGTGCAGCTGCCATGCTCTGACTTACCCCGTGTCTTATGCCTTCAGCTTTGCTTTTCTACTCCTGTCTTTACAGCCCTACTATTTTATCCTCCTGTCTGTAGGTTCAGTATGAAATTTAGAGGCTCAGTTTTCACCTCTGAAGTTCCTGGGAACACTGTATTGACATAAATGGATATAGTATTAGGCCCCTAATGAATATTTATAACATTGGCTGCAGTGCAGCGATTTCTGAGTGAGCAGCAAAAACCCACAGTGCATCTCCTAAGGCAGGTCTCATGGGCAGTATATCTACATCAGCAGGTGATGCACCCCTATTAATAAATCTACCTTTCCAATGGTTATAGTGCTGCTGGTTCCACAGCTAATTCCGTCAATACTAACTCATTGACTTTCCACTGTGCCCTGCTGCATGGGGTTGAAATGTGCTAAATTATTTCACCTTGGTAAGTATGCAACACTTCTCCTATTTTTTTAAAACAATGTTTTAAAATTTTTAAAAAAGGCTGAGATACTTGAATGGCATCTTCTATTATCATCTTGTGATAATGGCATCTTCTACTATCACCTGAAATGTGATCTAGACTCCTAGACTATTAAAACAGGTTTGATAAATGCTTATTTTTCTTTCTTACCTTAGGTTAAAAAAAATCATGTTGTTTTTAAATATATTTTAAGTTAAGTCCTTTCTTATGTAGTCTAAAGTTAGCATAACATTTTGATTTTGAATTTAGGGAGCCAGAAGCAACGTCTGCTCATCAGCTAGCTTTCACAATTTCATTATAAAATATGAATTGAGTAAATAGAAGTTCCTTCCTAATAAATAATGGATATATTGACCGATAGTTTTGTGATCTCCCATTTAGATACTTGTAATAAGGACAATTTTGGAGAAAGTACTTCCATCTAATGTGATTTCCAACCAATTTTTGATATATATAAAACGTAGTTTGAATTTTATTTATTATTCCTACTCATATTTCAGCTGCTGAGAATCATCCAGGTAAATCACAATGTATAAAGATAACTTTCTCAGATAAAAGACAATCAGCTTGTTTAGGATTCTCCTGGGGAAAAGCAACTCATAACCTTTCCTTGATGCTTTCAACTCTGAGCGGATATTATAGTATAGACCTAACATGCTCATGGCAAAGCCTGCCCTCTGCCCCTGCCTTGTCTCTGCTTTTCTGGAAGATTTTTCAAGTCTGAATTTGTTGCAGTTTCAATTCAAGGTTTAACCCCTTGTATCACACATTATAATACTCCAGCCCACGAAGGACAAAAGTTTAAGTTATGTGGCAAAGTCAATAAAGGAGAATGCTCATATAATGGAAAAGAAAAGAACAATCTGGTCTATGTCAGTTTGATAATCTTCACGTAATTAGCCATCCAAGCCAAATTCAGCATTGCAGACTTCCATTGCAAGTATCTGGTATTCAGACATTCTCACTGTTATGTATACATAATTTCTCTTGGTTTGATTCTTTGCTGGGGGGGAAAAGTGGAAGATTAAAAATAGGTGCAATTAACATAAACATTAAAGATTACTTGATGCTGACATGGCCTTCACTGCGGTATCTTTATGTAGACAAGCCCAAGTATTCTAAATTCATCTAGATAATAATGCAGTCATCCCTACACTGGAATATCTGGTGATCCATTCCACCTTTAAAGAAACTTGTCAGAAAAAATGAAAAAAATAAATTCAAAAGAAAAAAAGCCCAGTATCTATAAACAGCAGCTATTATATAGTGATTTTGGTCATTAGGTCTCAACTTCACTAAGGATGTAACCTACTGCCCTGTATCCTGGAGTGCATATCAGGAGTGCTACGACTACTTTCTTCAGCATTTGCTCTTTTTTCTACTAGGATTTCCAAACACGCAACACTTGAAATTTTCCTCTATATTATGTCACAGAAAGGAAAAACTGTCATCTGAAATGTGAACAAAAGGAATATTTTTCATGCTTAGATTGCCACAAAATTAGGACTGTTTGAATTTGCTAGGTTACTCATATACGCTTAGAATAGCTTATTAGAAAGAGACAGAGCATGGAAAATTACAGCCGAAAAGACAGTTTTCGCAGAAAATTATGAAAATAATGAAGAATGGCAATTAAACCAGAAATGCAGTCTCTATCTTTACTATAGCATTTAAAACCACAAAGTGCTATAGTATGGACATAGGCAAGACTTAATTATACTAGTTTTTAGAAACAATTACGGAAAACAGAATGTGCTTGAAATATTCTGTGGCAGACATAACCTAAGTAAAACACCACTTCACGTAGCTCTACAACCCGATAATATTCTTGTTCTAATGTAAGATTAAATCTGTCTTTATCTTGCAACTGGATAAATGTAGACTGCACGCATCTCACAGAAGACTGAAATCCATTACCCACATTAGAAAAGTTAAAATGGAACCGACGATTTATTCTCTTGACATTTTTTCTTTATTTTTCTAATTAACCTCATATTATGAGATACTGACCCCTTATTAAGAACACCTGAGCTGAAAGTGGCTAATCACTGACATCTTTAAATTTTGAAGTATTTTTAGTTCAGTTGTGCTTTTTTCACTCGTTTAGATGCTGAAGGCATTTCAGTCCATCTGCCTCGCATCTCAGCGGCATATTTCAGTTGCACTCAGAGCCAACATATTTTTCCCTCCAGAGACAGCGACAGGAGAGAATGCAATACGATTCCTATTGCAGGATTATTTTGTCAGGCACCAAAATTGTGATTCATGCACATCACAGTCATAATGATATAAAAAGAATCCACAGAGCAGCAGAGAACCGAGTGTGTGGGGAGTAGGGTTGGGAAAGGGGTGTGTGGGGAGGATGTATGGGAATGTCATGCACAATAATCTAAACAGGTCTGGAGCCACGTGGAGCTCAACCCACATGCCTTGGACATGATGGAGTCCAATATCTGTTTCCACAGATTTGCAATGAGATGAGGTTGAGTCCTCTTTTCTGTGCCTGGCTTAGAATAACATGATTTTTTCATAGCTGCTGTGGATTTTACATAAGCTTGGTGAGAACCCGAATTAACAAAGGTTTTCCTACAGAGGCTGTTTCTTTACAAAAGAAGCATGGTCTGCCACAGAGGCAAAACAGAAGTTATACACAGTGATTAATGCCATTACTAGTTACATCTTGGTTCATTATGTGCCTAAACACTGAATTTCTAACAGAATGCAATGTCTACTTTACACCTGGCACAGTTGTGGATATTAAGCCTTGAATTAAGTTAGGCCTGGAAACGATATTGAAAGAAATCCTCTTCAACTACCTAACGTTGAGGCACTTCTAAATCAAATGTTTCCCAGTATAATCTTGCTCAAGCAAATGTTTTAGCTTAAATTATCACAGCTACTTCTCCAAGGGAGAAATTCAATTGTATTTTTTTCTTCCTTTCAAGCTGGTCACCAGGTGGCACTGGAGGAGCACAGCAGAAAGCATGAATGCAAAATTCATACTAATGTCTCTGCTAATCATTGGAAAGACTGACTTATGCCCTAATTGATAGCATGATTGCTTCAGCTTCCAGTTTATATCAAGGGAAACACAGTAAAGTATCTTAAACTGATTACGTATTTGACAATACAGATAAGAATAGGTCCAGAGACTGGAACTTCTGGAAGACGCTTCACTGCGTTCATGCCTTATAATCACCTGATGTAATCATGGAAAAATGGTGCATTCAGAGTTGCGTGAACATACTTAAGAAAATTTAGTTTATAGAAATTATGTTTTCTATATAGTGCTGAAAGTGCAGCTGTATTTCTAACAGATGAAGGAGAGGCCTAACAAAATTAAAATGTCGGATCATCAGGTATAAAAAACCCTCAAGCATTATAAAGAGAAGTGGTCTATTCTTATCCAAGCCAAATTATCACAGTAAGTTTTTTCCTAAACAAAGATCTCACACTACTAGCAGACCAAGGTTTCTGGTCTTCTGAAAAATAATTGCAAAGTAGTTATACTACTATCCATTTTCTAATGCCACAACTGGAAGATTACATTTAGAACTACTTGCTATTTTTCTCCCTACAAGCTGACAAACACAAACCCAAATTAACAGCACATCATAGGAAAGCCCCCTCACAAAAATCCTCTCTACTGAAAAAGTGTTGATATTAAAGACACAATCTAAAATGAATCCTGCAAACCACTGAAACAGCGGCTTCATTTACACCCTTGATTAACCGGAGCAGTTGTCAAGGGAACATCTAACCAGCTGTCAAGCAATACAGGAGATTTTTCAAGAACAGTGATTTTACTTTTGACTGAGCACATTCAATTCACAAGTGTGAAAATGTGTACTGCATCTTACCGTTTTAATAATGGTACTTCTTTCCAAAATTCTTACACTTACTTTTTTTTTTTCCTTAAAATATATATATTTTGAAAAATATATCTATTTAAAAATATATATATATTGAAAATTCCATTATTTAAAATATACGCTTCCATGGAAATATTCACATTATCTCTTTATCCTTTTCTGTTCCAACAAGGTCAAATTTTGGTATTTCGTACTACTTTTAATTACAACACAAGTGATAATTATAAGAAGTTACAAGTGGTAATTATAAAGACGAATGCTTCATGTTATGTCTGACATTTTATTTGAAATCAATGAAACATCTGTCGTAACCTCCAGTTGTTCAACACCAAACTGCAGGTTTTCTACTTGCTGTGGGCTGACCAAACAGTGAAAGTGCACCAGTAGGAGAGCAGGGGAGAGAAAAACAAGGGTTAAGGGGTAGAAAAAAGCATGGAAGATGAAAAATCTCAAATGATTGTGACCCCAAATAGTGTCTTGGAGTAATCCCTTCATGATTTTTTTCTTTAAAGAAAAGAAAACCAACCCAAAAAGATCCATGTGAACTTTTGGAATGTGTTAAAGGATGTTAACTCCCAGCTGACTCTTGCAGCTCCAGCAAGGATGCGCATAAATCCATGGGATCTGATGGGATTCATCCCAGGGTACTGAAAGGCCTGGCCGATGTCATCACAGGATCTCTCTTCATTATTTTTCGAAAAAACCAACCCAAAAAGATCCATGTGAACTTTTGGAATGTGTTAAAGGATGTTAACTCCCAGCTGACTCTTGCAGCTCCAGCAAGGATGCGCATAAATCCATGGGATCTGATGGGATTCATCCCAGGGTACTGAAAGGCCTGGCCGATGTCATCACAGGATCTCTCTTCATTATTTTTCGATGGTCTTGGGAGTCTGGAGAGGTCCCAGGAGACTGGAAGCTGGCAAGTGTTGTCCCAATTTTCAAGAAAGGAAAGAAGGAAAACCCTGGTAACTACAGGCCTGTTAGTCTCACTTCAGTGTCTGGTAAAATTATGGAGAAGATTATTCTGGGAGCCAGCACAGGTTCACAGGGGAAAAGTCCTGCTTAACCAACTGAATTTCCTTTTATGACAAGGTCACCCACATAGGTGACCTAGGGAAGCCAGCGGATGTGGTGGTTTTGGGCTCAATGTAAGAAGGACATCAAAATACTAGAGTGTGTTCAGAGAAGGGCAACCAAGATGGTGAAAGGTCTCTAGGGCAAGACTTATAAGGAGCAGCTGAAGTCACTTGGTCTGTTTAGCTTGGAGAGGGCTGAGAGAGGGACCTCATTACAGTTTACAACTTCCTCAATGGAGGCAGTGGAGGCGGAGGTGTCTATCTCCTCTTTCTGGTGACCAGCAATAGGACACAAGGAAATGGAATGAAGCTGCATCAGGGGAAGTTCAGACTGGACATTAGGAAAAGGCTCTTCACTGAGAAGGCACTCAGTCACCAGAACAGGCTCCCCAGAGAAGCGGTCACGGCACCAAACCTGTCAGAGTTCAAGGAGAGCCTGGACAACGCTCTTACTCATATGGTTTAGTCTCAGGTAGTCCTACAAGGAGCAGGAGGTTGGACTCAATGATTCTTACAGGTCTCTTCCAACTTGAGATATTCTATGATTCTGTGATTCTATGATTAGTTGTCAGAGGTGTGGGTTTGAAGGAGAAAAGAAACCCCTGCTATTACAGGCTGATTGGGCAGAAAATCCGACAGTTTTGTTGACGGTTCATTTTCAGTGTTTTCTTAATTGGGCCTTAGAGTGTCTGGTATTTGTGTAAGATTCAAGAGTTGTTCCTTACTATGTGAAGAGAAACACTTAACAGTCTTTGGCAGCGTTACACTGAGCATCACATTCCCTGTCACTGCTGACACCTTCCTCGTATCCACACATGAAGGCTGTTCCTCCTAATGATGCTTAAAAATAGATTCCGCCATTTGTACTTAAATTCCTCCCTTATTCCTTGATCAGTTTTAATATAATGTGTAAGAAAAGAACAACTTGGAATAAACCACAAAGATGGAGAGTGAGCCCTTAATGACAGCCAATTAGCACACATATGAGTGGGCATGGTGATGCATGGTAATATTTTGGGGTGGTCTGGCCTGCCCTATGAATAGAAGTAGTTGCTCTGGTATATTTGTACCCAATAATAAGGGTACTATAGCTAGGATACAATTGATATTGCTTATAAAATACTATGCCTTATATAGTTTGGTGTGTTTGTGTGGCATAGAGGTTCCTGCAATACTGCACTGATTCTTCTGATTCAAAAGGATATTAGATGTCCCTTTACTGGCTGCTGCAGACAAGGAAAAATATTTCACACTGAACTGGAGTTTTTCCCTATTTTTATAGATAGCAATCTGTCTTCAGCTCAGTTTGTTCCTAAGTGCTCCATATTGCACTGGTGCAAAATACTACTTAGTGTTTTCAATGAAAAGAGTTGCAAAAAGGACCACCTAAAAAAAAAAAAAGAAAACTGAGTTTTTAGAGCACCAATACATTTCAATGAAAAGAGTTGCAAAAAGGACCACCTTAAAAAAAAAAGAAAACTGAGTTTTTAGATCACCAATATAGTTACACCTTATTTTGACTTTGAAAGTCTTCCAAACACTCCGTTTCCTTTTGTTTCATTGTGGTCACAACCAAGGAAATGTAAGATGGATCTTATTTTGACTTTGAAAGTCTTCCAAACACTCAGTTTTCTTTTGTTTCATTGTGGTCGCAACCAAGGAAACGTAAAAAGGAACTATCCAGCTGTTTTATCGAAATACAGATACAGTTTTATCAAAATACCAGTCTTAGCCACCACTTTCAACATCAATTTCCCTTTAAATTAAATGTTTCTTATTTGCATTTGATTCTAGATTTATTGACTGGGTTGTTTTATCCACAGAATACACTTGACTTTCGGCCAGATTTTTGGATTTATCTGTGGGAAATAAGGAACTTTTCAGCCAACACCTCAAAACAGATGAGGAATTTTGAGCTGAACTGTACATACGATATGTACACTAGAACTCCTATGCAATACAGAGGGTGATTTGCACAGTAATATCAGAATTTTTGTACTAAATGCCTCCTTTGCCTTCATTTTTCCACATAGGTCTTTTAAAAAATCTTCAAATTTACATGTCTGAATGAGAAAAGCAACAAGAAGCAGAAAAACCTGACAGCTCTTCCCCATACGATTTTGCATATTCCAGGACATCATACATTTCTTAACCAGAATCTTACCATATTAATAAAGCTGGTGTTGTGTTACTGTTTCAAATCTTTCTTACAGACATTTTATACACTCTCTGAAGATGATATGGAGTTTGACATTAAAAAGGTACTATTTACCTTTTGTTTCTCAGTAGACCTTCAACTAGCATAATCTGCTGTACATTTGGAGAATGCCATTTGTCAAAATTCTGACTTTGACCCTGCTATCACAGTACCTGCTGGGCATGCTGAGAACAGGCCAAGTTCTACCAAGGTGTAACACGTGTCAAAGGAACTGCATTAACACAAGAGAGAAAAATATGGCCCGCTCTCCTTCAGTTTGGATTAATCCAGGAGGAATAATACCACCCTTACATAGCTCTCGCATTAAAGTTGTTGAGCCTTCTTCAGTCAGACCTATATCAAGCGATAAGAAATGAAGTATCCTTAAGAGAACACTTCTTGGCTTTCTGTTATTGCTGTGAGAAGATATTTTAAATACGGTCAAAGCCAACCCACTAAATTTCAAACACGTTTACCACGTGTGCTTCCATACAACCCAGTTTTAGTATGAAAAGATCAGTCAGTCTGACACTGACTTTTTGCCATTATTTTGTTGGGCAGAACCTTTTTGTTTTTTAATGTTGAAAGGTATTTAAAAATTAAAAAAAAAGTTTTTTTATTCTACTCTTTCATTCCCATGACATTTTCTTTGATTTACAGACCCATTAATATAACAAAGATTCACAGGCAACTGGCTTGATGCAAATCAACAGCTTTCTTCCAGTGAGCTTTTAAGGGGGTGTTTTGCTAGGCTTGTTGTCATGTCCCTTCACATAACCTTGTAATAATTAATTTATTATTAACATAATGAACACAGTGCCTAATATGGCAAAAGAATTATAAGCAAAATGTACTTCACAGTGGATTTTGAAAGCTTCTAGAACTTAGAAACAGTTCCACAGTAAAGAATCTCAAGAGCAGATGACAAGCTGAAAATAAGTAAAAAATGTCCTCCTGTTCCAGGAAAAGTAAACACAATAACGGGATGTATAGAGACAAGGACATGCAAAGCATTTTTTTGCTTTCTTCCAAGGTAGGAACAATGAATGATGTCATGTTTCTTAACAATCTATTTTATTAATCCCCAGGAGTTTTACTCAATCCATTTTCACTACTCTCGGACCTTTTGTTCCCCTACTGTCATTAGCATATCTGGTATCTGCATTCCCTCATTTCTATTGTTACTGCTACATAAGGCAAGCTAACAGCTTCAAATGGTACATCCCGTTGAAGAATTCACAGACCAAGAGCACCAAGACTAGAAAAGTGCTTCAAGAACCTTTGGAGACCTGGAAAACTGACCTGCAAGGTAAGTTTAAGTCCAGGTTTCAACAAACCCAAGATACATGGATTATATACGATGCTAAGATCCTTTAGTTGTTAGCATCCTTGCACTGGATATCTGATGTTGGTAATACAATACATCAGGCAAAATCTAAAGAACTGAAGACGACAAACCAAATCAGGTGCACAATATAATCTCCAAGCACAAACAAGGCTGCTACAAACAGGAGTTTTACTCAATCCATTTTCACTACTCTCGGACCTTTTGTTCCCCTGCTGTCATTAGCATATCTGGTATCTGCATTCCCTCATTTCTAGTGTTACTGCTACATAAGGCAAGCTAATAGCCTTCAAATGGTACATCCTGCTGAAGAATACACGAGCATATCTGGTATCTGCATTCCCTCATTTCTATTGTTACTGCTACATAAGGCAAGCTAACAGCTTCAAATGGTACATCCCGTTGAAGAATTCACAGACCAAGAGCACCAAGACTAGAAAAGTGCTTCAAGAACCTTTGGAGACCTGGAAAACTGACCTGCAAGGTAAGTTTAAGTCCAGGTTTCAACAAACCCAAGATACATGGATTATATACGATGCTAAGATCCTTTAGTTGTTAGCATCCTTGCACTGGATATCTGATGTTGGTAATACAATACATCAGGCAAAATCTAAAGAACTGAAGACGACAAACCAAATCAGGTGCACAATATAATCTCCAAGCACAAACAAGGCTGCTACAAACAAGAAATAAGCAATCTTTGTCTCCATGTCAAATGTTATAAAAAATTCTCTCTACTAGTACAGATACTGAGGTAGATTGCACAGTTTGTACAGGCTCCCTCACTGCAGACAGGTTAGATAAACAACTGTCAGAAATGGCATAAGCATTTAATTTACAGGTATAATGAATATGGAGTAAGTGCTCCCTACTAAAGCAGTTGTCTAGACTAGGTGATCACCTAACATGTCTTGTAGCCCTACAATTCTATTATTCTAACATTTCTATCAGAAGACTAACATATGATTCAGTGGATTCATGTTAACACTGAAAAATTTGTCTCAGATTCGGTAAAAAGTGATCTTAAAATTAATATGACATTTCCAGTCTTTCAAATAATGAAGCCCATCTACAAAGTAAAGAAAGAGTGGAACAGGTCTCATAATAGACAAACAACATTACTACAGCAGAAGTGACTGCAATGATCAGTGTCTCTGAATTTATACAAGAGTAGATACTATTTTACACAAATCTAATGGCACCTGCTTAAGAATAAATATCATTCTAGAGAGTGCTGAATAAAAGAGAAGATGAGAAAATGCTTTTGTTCACCTTCAAAATGTATCTTTTCTCTTTTACAGTGGAGAGGCTAGTAGAATTGGATAGCATAAAGGGAGCAAATACACTTTATCTTGCCTAATATTGTCTACCTTCCACAGAAGACACAATTTCTTTACTTAACGTTGGCATACAGTTTTTCACCTATTATATAAAATCTAAAAAAACCCCCACCAAAAATCATGTTTGTTTATAAGCAGATCAGCAGCTGAAAATGGTAAAATCTACTTTAGGTGAAGCTGTTTATGGTAGGTTCTACTTAGCTCGCTTTATGTCTCGCTCACTCCAGCTCTGCCAGCCCAGCCACGTCTGTGATCCTGTAAGAGACTGGTTAATGGTCCAGCGTAGGGCTACAAAGATGATTCAAGGACTGGAGCATCTCCCTTATGAGGAGAGGCTGAAAGAGCTGGGACTCTTTAGTCTGGAGAGGAGAAGGCTGAGGGGAGACCTTATCAATGCTGACAAGTATCTCAAGGGCGGGCTGAGGGAGGAGGGAACCAGACTCTTTTCAGTAGTTGCCAGTGAGAGGACAAGGGGCAACGGGCACAAGCTGGAACATGGGAAGTTCCACTCCAATCTGAGGAAGAACTTCTTCACAGTGAGGGTGGCAGAGCCCTGGGACAGGCTGCCCAGGGAGGGTGTGGAGTCCCCTTCTCTGGAGATTTTCAAGACCCGCCTGGATGCTCCTGACAAGCTCTGGGTGGTCCTGCTTTGGCAGGGGAGTTGGACTGGATGATCTCTATGGTCCCTTCCAACTCTAAAAATTCAGTGAAAAAATAAAAAAATAAAAATGGGACTCTCTGTTGCATGTATCACCAAACCCACTGCAGGCAGCACGCACCCAAGGATCATTTACTTCAATCGAAGGCTTTTCTTCAACAGATAGATTTTATGAACCATGACTTTAAAGATATCTGTTCTCAGGCTGTCTCCTAACAGAGAAGTGTAAATTCTGCTCTTAATCGTTATGTCTGCAACTCCCCTGGCGTCCCAGGGACTGCAGGGGTGTAAACACAATACTCTGGGAGAACAGAATGATACATTGGGACGTCTCCATTTCACAAGGACTATGGAAGAATTAGCATTAACGTTTATGCAGACTTCTGAAGCTACAACAAAATTTAAAAGTTATCCTCATCATTATGGCTGTTATTGTTACCTTTTTTCATGACCGTGATAGTATTTGAACATATGCTTACAAAATTGATCTTGACAGTAGGAACCAACTCCTATGGAAACCTTATGTTTTGGGACAACCTGTTCTTACTTAGAAGGATGGAGAATATGTACTATGCTTGTGCTTACGTGCTGACTCTTCTCTGTTGGATCATAATAATAAGCTTCTTTGTGTACTTTTGTGGGCTTGATGAATTCATGGAACCAGTTTTTACTGCTGAAAAAAGCCTGTGTTTTTAAACCCAGTAATCCACCTTGGAGACTGCATGCCGTTGCTTTCTCCTGTTTCTGACAGCATTGCCCCAGGTTCAGGTACCAACTGGGTATTTGCTGCACCTGAACAAGGCTCTTTTAATTTTTATCATGGCTACCTTTCACTTCTCTTTGAGCCTACATCACAGCAAAGAGAAAGACTTCTCTCTCTGCTCTTTGGATCTCCAGAGATGAACATTCCTCAAGGAAAGTGCTTGCAGTCTTTTGCACAGCTCTTTCTTGCCCTCCAATACAGGTTCTTTCACTCTCTGATTTTCAATATAGAGGTAATTGCATTCATGCAAGTTTATTAAAAATTATATAACGACAGAAAGGAAAGTTTGCTTCCTCCTCCAGTTAAAAGCCTCCAGTTAAAGCCTATGCAACACCTAAGAAAAAGCGTGGAAGACACAAGGAATAAAATGAGGGAAAGTCAACTATAACCTTCACTGAGATGTGAAAAGAGTGAAACGTTTTATACCAAAAGTTACTGCAAAATAGGTTTTGACCTGTCCTTCCCTTAAGTGCAGGTTCTTCTGAAACAGTTTCAGCAAACAAAATGGTAAACAAGCTACCTGACAATTATCTATTAACTAAAAAGTCATACGCTGTCCTCTAGGAAAACTAAATTAGGTGATTTTGTTACTTTAGAAGAAGTCAGAATAGTAATCAAATGCAACAATGCAATATTATATTGATGAAGGGTGAGCTGGGAGACTTCTGCTAAACAATGAGTAAACTGAAGCCTAAATTTGACTGCATGGAGCAGCTGAAGGCAAACTTTACAAGAATATTCCACAAAAGTACAAGACTTCACTAAGGCAGAGACCTCTTGTGCTCAAGAGGAACATGACTATCTGTCCATTATCAGCCATATCATTCTCCTTAAGCACAAAATCAGGGATTTTGAAAACACTGAGAAAGAGCATTGGATCTCTCTTACAAGGAGAGGCTGAGGGACTTGGGGCTTTTTAGTCTGAAGAAGAGAAGACTGAGGGGGGATCTGATCAACGCTTATAAATACTTAAAGGGAGGGTGTCAGGAGGATGGGGCCGGTCTTTTTCAGTGGTGCCCAGGGACAGGACAAGAGGAAATGGGCACAAACTTGAACGTAAGAAGTTCCATCTAAAGGAGGAACTTCTTCACTTTGAGGGTGGCAGAGCCCTGGAAGAGGCTGCCCAGGGAGGTGGTGGAGTCTCCTTCTCTGGAGACATTCAAACCCACCTGGACACGTTCCTGTGCAACCTGCTCTGGGTGGACCTGCTTTGGCAGGGGGTTGGACTAGATGGTCTCCAGAGGTCCCTTCCAACCCCATGTGATTCTGTGATTCTGTGATCATGCTTCCATTTAAAAAACATTAATATCAGTAGAAGCAGACTATAATTCTATATAAGAATTATTCAATATTATCTCCCACTGAGCACATTCATGTTGTAGGTAAAATACAAAAGAGAGCACTTGGTAAAACCTCAAATTTCAAAAACGATTTGGATATTGCCTACATTTTTGCGTTGTAGGCTGTGATATCATGTCTTAAAACTTTTTCTTAAACTATGTATCTACCTACCAGCTAAGTGAATCTCATGCATATTAAAGTATTGGTGAAAATAAACAAAAATAAGAAATCAGTGTATGTATGTATAGAAGGAATGGTTTCATATGAAATGGCTATGAGATACAAAGTTTGAAGAAAATACATGCATACATACATTTCTGACTACAACCAACATTTCTATACAATAAAAAATTGCCTACAGTGGTAAGGATTTTCCTGTGGACACATAAATTGTGCTTGCTTGAATGGTTAAAACTGAACAGAGCGAAGAATAAAGGAAAAGAATGGCATATCCAAAATATCATAATTTTAGAGAGAAAATTTCACTTAAGACAATAATAAAAAAGGTAAATCTAAACAGGCATTGTCCTTACATCTCACCAACAATATGCCTCAAAAAAGCACTGGAAGTGTGCTCACAAAGAGGCATACAGTAGTTAATGTCCTACCTATTCTGTCTCCCCTCCCCTGAGGAGGGCTGTCACTTCCAGTGGAGTTAGCAGGAGCTCAGCATTGCACTAGGATATAAGAATGAAGGATTATGTTGAGCCATCTTCAGATACAGTCTTCCATTTAGTGTCTCACATAAATCTGCTCCTAGGAATGAAGATTAGGAAGCCACCTGACACATGAACAAAGCTGTACCAATGCAATGTTGTACAACGCAATACCGCAATTTTCTCCAACTGAGAATCTTCTATTATTTTTTTTTACCTATTATTGCAGACAAAAGAAATACAATAATGAGTAATATATATTGCTTCTACCAGGCAGCACTAATTAATTTTCCTTTGCATACCCTGATGGTCTAAAATGAACTGCTGCCTCCCCTCTGCATGGGAAAACTAAGAGAAAAATAGGTTAAGCAATGTGGTTAATGAAGAAGGAACAATTTATATACTTATAATGGAAATTCTACAGAGACTCTAAAGAATAAAATCCTTCTGTTGCCAAATAGTGCAAATCCTGAGGTTGAGGTGGGCATCTTTGCTAATACTCATCACCAAGAGACTTCCTGCTGGTATTTCAGTTTTACGCATTTAAGTATCTACTTAAAAAAATAATTATTGGTATTTTGGTTTCAGAGTCTTTAAAGATCATGTCTTCTAATCCTGTGTAAGCTTGTTTTTGGACCTTGGAGCTTCTTTCACATTGCCCTAATTGAGACTTTGGCAAACTTTATCTGCCTGCTTCTCATAGTAATATTTAGACAGTCTATTCTTGGGCTCTGCTGATGACATTTAAGCAATTTGCTGCTTCACATTCTCAGAAGCACCCTAGTCAGAAAACAGGAAAAGGCAGACAGCTAATCTGTGTTATATTTCATTAACAGCTGCTGAAGCATCTATATCCCCAACTCAACTCTTCTATAAAGGTATAAGAATGCCTAATTCAGTTGAATTACATTAAGATCAACTGAAAATATGGCAAGAGAATGGGAGTCGGGGCACACAAAGCCCATGACAGCCTCCTAAAATAGGATGTGGAGTTCCTCACTGTTCGGCTTAATTTGGCAAATTATTATTTTAGCCTCACTGAAGGTGCAAATATTATTGCTAAAGGATAGTTTTTCACATATGACAATAATCATCCCTGGCATTACTTCTTATGCCATCATAAACAAAGGGCCAATCAGACCTGCAGAGTACACTGCAGAAAGGTAATACCCTATCTGTAGCCCAGATGAAACTGGGAATGAATAATTGATCTTTCTCAGTAAACTGTGACACCATTTAAGAGAGTCACATCCATGCCTCCAACCCTCACCAACGTTTTGTCTCTTGTATTGACACCATCAGTAAGAAAGCAGGTAAGTCCTTGTCATCATAACCCCTTCAGGCCCTCTTCAACGTATGTAAAGAGTAACTCTGATTTTGGGTAAAGGAGAGATAGCAGTGCTACTGGAAGTGCTGGGCATATTACAAATCTGCTTTCACAAAGCGTGAGCAACTCACCTGAAGTCAATAATACAAGGCAGAAATGTTAAATAACACACCCACTTACCAGACTTAAGATTTATTGATTTGTGAAGCCCGACTGCCAGGCAATGCAATCAGTTAATTGCATTTTTTAAAAAAATATTTCTTGACTGATACTTATTTCTTTGAACACACACACACACACACACACAGAGACAGAAGCAGAATAGAGCAGATGTGTGCTTTCAGAATACATACATAAATACAGAGCTGCACAGAACTTGAAGCTTACTGCTATCATCCAAACTGATTAAAGGGGTCCACTCACCTTTATCTGGATGAGAGTCATTAGCTATTTTCTTGCAGTCTGCTTATGATAATATAAATGCTGTGTTTTTCCCCAACATCAAAAAAGTACGAGCTTTAGAACTGCTATGCCAAAGAAACTAAGATTCTCATAATATTTGCATATGTACTTTGTACTTGAAGCTGTCTAAATCGCAGCATCCAATATGAAGAGCTAAGAACATTTTGCTACGCTACAACCAACTACACACACACACACACACACACAGAGACAGAAGCAGAATAGAGCAGATGTGTGCTTTCAGAATACATACATAAATACAGAGCTGCACAGAACTTGAAGCTTACTGCTATCATCCAAACTGATTAAAGGGGTCCACTCACCTTTATCTGGATGAGAGTCATTAGCTATTTTCTTGCAGTCTGCTTATGATAATATAAATGCTGTGTTTTTCCCCAACATCAAAAAAGTACGAGCTTTAGAACTGCTATGCCAAAGAAACTAAGATTCTCATAATATTTGCATATGTACTTTGTACTTGAAGCTGTCTAAATCGCAGCATCCAATATGAAGAGCTAAGAACATTTTGCTACGCTACAACCAACTATTAAAAAATCCCACCTAAGACTGCTTTATGGTGCTATGTCTATACACGTTTTAGCTGCAATCTTTAAAGCTACTCTTAAATGTATATGAAAGTAAAAGATCATAATGCCTATTCTCTATTTGAATACAAAAAGGTAACATATAGATTACAAAGTCATTTGGATATGCTTCAAGAGAGACTACTTAATTAGCCAGATGTACATTTTATAAGGTACTACAAGTGACTCACCTATTTTTTTCAGTCACTTTGATTAGTGACATATATTTAAGCTGAAGTGTGTTATTTGGGAAATAAATACTGCACAAGATTCATGAATATTAACTGAAAAAAAAAAAAAAAAAGAAAACCAAGGTAAATGTAATACATTTAGCTTGTATGAGTAAATGTATATTCACAGGCCAGCCTTTATTAAGTTTTCTGTTTTTTGAAGAAGACAGATTACTTTCATCAGATTTTAGGAATAGAAAGTGTGAGATGTTCATGGCAAAAGGCAATCTTGTATGATGTGAAATGTGCTATGTTTCTTCATGTGTAGATAAAATCTTATGTAGGACAGTAGCCTTTTAACAAGATTATATTTTATGGATGTAAGTCATTAAGTAAATTATAGAAGCATAAACAAACACCAAAATGGCTGGTGCTGTGTATGTACAGTCTGCTTTTCCTTACAGATGAGGTGCTTTCTTTCTTCATTTTGATGCCTGCTTTTTCACTTAAATATTATGAATGGAAATACACATTTATTGAATTTGGAAATATTAGAAAATATTTCACTACAAGAAAAGACCCTGAGATTAACTCTTTCATTTCAAAGGGATGCTCAGTGCTATTAACCACGTAGATATTTCAGGTAAAAATTCAAGCACTGAGTAAAGTTTCAGTTTATCAGAACAAACATTTCTAACTGACAAAAAATCATTTTAGATTAGGCTGTCCTTGATCTCCAACAGCGTAGATTATATGCACAAATTAAATCAGAGTCAATTTAACTATCCTGTTAAATAAAGTGAAATCATGACTGAATAGCAGTGTATTTTAGGAAATTCCTTCACCCATCAGACATAAGCTGTATGTTTAGATTATTTTAGTCTTCAGCAATTTATCTCAGCACCTTGTGATTATTAATGAATTTTATAACAAGATCTCCACAAATCTTGTATCACGGGGAAGGAGCTGAAGCAAAGACAGATGAAAATCCTGTCCCAGTAGATGGAGAAGCCTGAGGTACTGAATGACTTTTCGCCTGAGTCTTCACTGGGAAGGGCTCTAACCACACCGCCCAAATTGCAGGGCAATTTATCTCAGCACCTTGTGATTATTAATGAATTTTATAACAAGATCTCCACAAATCTTGTATCACGGGGAAGGAGCTGAAGCAAAGACAGATGAAAATCCTGTCCCAGTAGATGGAGAAGCCTGAGGTACTGAATGACTTTTCGCCTGAGGCCTCACTGGGAAGGTCTCTAACCACACCGCCCAAATTGCAGGAGGCAAAACCAGGGGCTATGAGAATGAAGAACCATCCACTGTAGAAGATCAGGTTTCAAGACCATCTAAGGAACCTTAATTGAAGAACCATCCACTGTAGAAGATCAGGTTCCAGACCATCTAAGGAACCTGAAGGTACATAAGTCCAAGGGACCTGATGAAATCCATCCACACGTCCTGAGGCAGCTGGTGGATGAAGTTGTTAAGCCGCTTTCTACTACATTTGGAAAGTCATGGCAGTCTGGTGAAGTCCCACTGACTGGAAAAGGGGAAACATAACCCTCATTTTCAAAAAGGGAAAAAAGGAAGACCTGGGGAACTACAGGCCAGTCAGTCTCACCTCTGTGCCCAACAAGGTCATGGAGCACATCCTCCCGGAGTGTCTGCTAAGGCACATGGAAAGTAAGGAGGTGACTGGTAACAGCCAACATGGCTTCACAAACGGCAAGTCATGCTTGACAAATGTGCTGGCCTCCTACGATTTTGCCACAGCATTGGTAGACAAGGGAAGAGCAACAGATGTCATCTACCTGGACACTGTTGTGCATGACATCCTGGTCTCTAAACTTGAAAGTCATGGATTTGATGGATGGACCACTCAGTGGATAGGGAATCAGCTGGACAGTCATGCTCAAAAGGTTGTGGTCAACAGCTCAATGTCCAAGTGGAAGCCAGTGATGAGAAGTGTTCCTCAGGGGTCAGTACTGGGAGCAGTGCTGTTTAACATCTTTGTCAGAGACATGGACAGTGGCATTGAGTGCGCCCTCAGCAACTTTGTCGACGACACCAAGCTGTGTGGTACATCAACACACCGGAAGGAAGGGATGCCATCCAGAGGGACCTGGACAGACTTGAGAGGTGAGCTCGGGTGAACCTCATGAAGTTCAACCAGGCCAAGTGCAAGGTCTTGCACCTGGGTCACAGCAACTCCTGGTAACAAGACAGGTTGGGCGGAGAATGGACTTGGGGTGTTGGTAGATGAGAAGCTCAACACAAGCCAGCGATGTGCGCTTGCAGCCCAGAAAGCCAACTGCAGCCTGGGCTGCATCAAGAGAAATATGACCAGCAGGTCACGGGAGGTGATGTCAAATGTTCTAATATGCACTTTGGAGGAATGCAATCTCTGAATTTTTGGAGGCCAAGTGCAAGGTCTTGCACCTGGGTCACAGCAACTCCTGGTAACAAGACAGGTTGGGCGGAGAATGGACTTGGGGTGTTGGTGGATGAGAAGCTCAACATGAGCCAGCGATGTGCGCTTGCAGCCCAGAAAGCCAACTGCAGCCTGGGCTGCATCAAGAGAAATATGACCAGCAGGTCACGGGAGGTGATGTCAAATGTTCTAATATGCACCTTGGAGGAGTGGAATCTCTGAATTTTTGTCTTTCTGTTGTTTAAAGGTATGCAATGAGATCTGAGAAGTATAGAATACGTACCTACAATTTTCCCAATTATTAGGCAATTTAATTTATTTCATCATCTGAAGATGCAGCAGCTCTGTGCCTTGAGAGTTGAAGGTGTTAAAATACTAGTTCATGTTTAGTTCAAGAACTTGTACAAGGCAGGATTAGATATACCAGCTTCAAGCAGCTCATCTTGAATTTAAACCAAGAAATTCTGTCCTGCTTCATTTCCTACTTAATGTAGCTGTAAATGTTTTGGCCATTTGGCCTTCTGTATTCAGTGTGCAACCCTTGGCATACTTAACAGCCTTCCTGCTCATAATTGAGAAAAACGACATATTATCCTCCTTTATCCTCTTAAAATAGATTTTAAGTAGTTTAAAAAAACAAAGAAACAAGCAAACAAACAAAACCCAAAAATGAAACATCATTCATTTCCTACTTAATGTAGCTGTAAATGTTTTGGCCATTTGGCCTTCTGTATTCAGTGTGCAACCTTTGGCATACTTAACAGCCTTCTGGCTCATAATTGAGAAAAACGACATATTATCCTCCTTTATCCTCTTAAAATAGATTTTAAGTAGTTTAAAAAACCAAACAAACAAGCAAACAAACAAAACCCAAAAATAAAACATCACAGAAACAATTCTAAGTAAGAGCTTAGCTACCAAAAATACCACAGAATCACAGAATGATACGGGGTTGGAAGGGACCTCTGGAGATCATCTAGTCCAACCCCCTGCCAGAGCAGGTTAACCCAGAGTCCCTGGGAAGCCTCTGCCAGGGCTCTGCCACCCTCAAAGTGAAGAAGTTCCTCCTCATGTTTAGGTGGAACTTCCTATGTTCCAAGTTTGTGCCCATTTCCTCTTGTCCTGTCCCTGGGCACCACTGAAGGAAGACCAGCCCCATCCTCCTGACACCCTCCCGTTAAGTATTTATAGGCATTGATCAGATCCCCCCTCAGTCTTCTCTTCTCCAGACTGAAAAGCCCGAAGCCCCTCAGCCTCTCCTCCTTGTAAGGGAGATGCTCCAGTCCCCTAATCATCTTTGTAGCCCTCTGCTGTCCCCTCTCCAGCAGTTCCCTGTCCTTCTGGAACTGGGGAGCCCAAAACTAGACACAGCACCCCAGATGTGGCCCCACCAGTGCAGAGTAGAGGAGGAGAAAATCCCACAACCTTCCCGCAAACTTGTCAAAAACCAGCTATAATTAAAACTATATGGACAAATCACTTCCATTTACAAAGCAGTGGTATGAAGAGAACTAATTCTGACAGTGTTGGACCCACAATCTTTGGATAAGGGTTGTCTTCTACACATTAACTCACCCAAGTAAGAGTCAACAGAGTCCATTATAAAGAACAAGAGAGGACTTTCCAAGACCTAGGCCTCTTTTTGGGTCTGACTGCCATACTTGCTTGAGTCGGAAAATATTTCATATTTAATATACTGTTAACAAGGGGCTGTTTTAGTCGATCTGAGACTGTGCTGCTGCCAAACAATGGTGCCCAATAGCACCTTGATGCAGCTGTTCAAGAATTGTGATTAGAGAACTGACCCAACTAAAACCCAAATTACCAAAGCCCCCAAAAGATGATTTTTTAGTCAGATGAACAGAATTTCTTCCACAGTGCACGGCTAATCAGACTAAGTTAATCAGTCTTCTCTTCCACTGCTTGCCCAGTAAGATTGACAATATCTTCCTGAGTAAAGAGGACTTTAATAAGAGATACATTAATTCCAAAGGCTGATCAGTGTAAAATTCACAAAAAAAATAAAAAGTTGCAGAGGTTATATTGGCTCAAAATACTTTATGCTGAAATGCAGTATGTGCAGTAATATTCAGCTATTGTGTTGGAATGTGTAAACACCTGAATGCCATCAGATTACTTTTTAGCATTCTGAGACTTTTTGCAGTTTTTATTAGAGACAAAGCAAATGGTGATGCCAATGACTTTTCTCTATTACAAAATAGAGAATTGCCCTGTTATTAAATATCTGCTCTGTGCTTTGATTAAAAAAAAAAAAAAGAAAAAAGCACCAAACCGCAATACAAACGTGGAAACTTTCTGGCTTAAATCTGAGGCTTAAAGAGGTTAAGAGGAAGCAGGTGATATAATATAGGCTTTAGAAAGTGTTTCTAGCCATTGGAGCAAGAACAGGGTATTTACCAAGACCAGTAATACCGCATTATTGACTGGGAGAACCTCTGTGCATCTCCACACTGAGTCCTAAAATTGAAAGACATGTATAGATATTCGGCACAGGCTGACCCTGAGATTATTGTCTGCATTAGGCAGGCAATTAACCAGCAAACTCCACTCATGTCACTGTGAACCTGCTTTATTTTATGTATTTCCATCTTATGTTTTCAGTAAAAGTGCTTGTGTACGTACTGCTTTACACAGGAATTGAAGAAACACCATTTACAAAGTGGTACGACAGTGCCAGATTCACTACCTACACCAAATACAGTTAGAAAACTGTAGTAAAAGAAACTCTACAGAAAGATCATAGGGATAGAACAGGGTATTTACCAAGACCAGTAATACTGCATTTTTGTCTGGGAGAACCTCTGTGCATCACCACACTGAGTCCTAAAATTGAAAGACATGTATAGATATTCGGCACAGGCTGACCCTGAGATTATTGTCTGCATTAGGCAGGCAATTAACCAGCAAACTCCACTCATGTCACTGTGAACCTGCTTTATTTTATGTATTTCCATCTTATGTTTTCAGTAAAAGTGCTTGTGTACGTACTGCTTTACACAGGAATTGAAGAAACACCATTTACAAAGTGGTACGACAGTGCCAGATTCACTACCTACACCAAATACAGTTAGAAAACTGTAGTAAAAGAAACTCTACAGAAAGATCATAGGGATAAGTATTTGGTCCAAATAAATTCACTAAAAGGAAATGATATGTGCCTCTCTTCTGTTAAAGGTGAAGAAAGAAGTCACAGTCTTATTAATCAACACCTTTCTCTGGCTGGTTGAGGAAGAGTGCTTTTCATCTACTTCCGCCAGAAATGGCCAGATCATGCCTTGTCTTATATGAGCCACAGACTGGTGTTTAGATCTGTATTTTTCACAACATTTGCCATTGAGCAAAACTTACACCATCCCCCAGAAGGCAGGCAAGTATAATCCTGTTATTTTCCAGATGGGTGAACAAGAGAGGTTGCAGAAGATTGTTTCTGACAGTGCTGGGAACACAACCCAGGGCCAAACCACCTATCAGATTTACATAAAATGTATTCAAATGCAAGAGAAAATGTATTTTCTGAAGGTGTTCTGAACAGCTGCTGAGTAATTGAGTAGCAGCACAGCATGCTGCACTAGAGCTCCCACATTCACATCTTTCATTACTACCAGTCCCCTAGGTGCTGGCAGCTCTGACAGGAGGATGTGAACGGTGGGGGGTACAAAACAATTTCTGTGACAATGTATAGATCCCTAGTTCCTGGTGTCCTCACTAAAACCCATAGTCATAGCCACCGTCAGTGCAGACGCTGACCAGCAACTGCAAACCACACAGAAGCTGTAGAAGAAAACCACAGGGACACATATCCCAAGGCATAGATGTGAATTGGTGCTATATGAGTATCACATATATACACATATACACATATATAGCACCCCCCAAAATGGGGAAACGTAGAGCAAACATATAACGCAGCTGAGCTAAGCCTCCAGAAAAGGCAATCCACAGCATGGAGAAGAATTTTATTTTAAGGTACTTCAAACCTCCACATTACATGTCTGCTTAATACACTTCACTTGGAATATGAGCTTAAATGCACATTTGGCCTTACATAGCTGTAGAAGAAAACCACAGGGACACATATGCCAAGGAATATGAACTTAAATGCACATTTGGCCTTATAGAAAGTTTTGCCATTTCATAGCAAAGCACAGGGTTTCCACAGACCCCAAGAATTTGTTTACAAACTCTGCTAAAATAGTTACTATATCCTGAAATACCTTGTAATGCAGCAGATGGAAAGACAATAGCACTGACAGTGCTCCACATTAATGCTATTAATGCTATGCTCAGTATATGCTAACACTATGCTAATGTGACTACAAGAATTCCACAATATATTCACCTTTGCCTTCTGTCGAACAACAGAAGAATAAAGCCTTATTTAACACAAGGCAGCACTTGTTATAACTTAAATAAACTACAGAGGTCACATCTTTATTACAAAGTTTTGCCCACACAATTACATATGCAAGGAATCTAGAAAAATCACTCTCTGGATCATAGAATCACAGAATCACACAATCTTCATGGTTGGAAAGGACCTCTGAGATCACAGTCCAACCACACACACACACACAAAAGACCCCCACAATCTGGGGCACTAGAGCATGCCCTGAAGTGCCACATCTACACGTTTCTTAAACACCTCCAGGGATGGTGACTCCACCACCTCCTTGGGCAGGCTCTTCCAGTGCCTGACCACCCTCTCAGGATGCTTTAGATAAAATACGGTTAATATCCTTAACTGATGAAAATGCTCTTGCTGGTAACGAGGAACTTACGGTCAAAATCAAGTGTGATAAAGAGAAGAACACGCTTCATGTTACAGATACGGGTACTGGCATGACAAAAGAGGAGTTAGCGAAAAACCTGGGTACTATTGCAAAGTCTGGTACGTGTGAATTCTTAAACAAGATGACAGAAATGCAGGATAATAGCCAGTCAACATCTGAGCTAATTGGCCAGTTTGGTATTGGCTTTTATTCTGCTTTCTTAGTGCCAGACAGAGTTATTGTCACATCAAAGCACAACAATGATACTCAACATATTTGGGAGTCAGATTCAAATGAATTCTCTGTGATTGATGACCCAAGAGGAAACACTTTAGGATGTGGCACAACCATAACCCTTGTCTTGAAGGACGAGGCATCTGATTATCTTGAGCTGGATACTGTTAAAAATCTAGTAAAGAAAAACTCACGGTCCATAACCTTCCCCATATATGTGTGGAGCAGCAAGACAGAGACTGTTGAAGAACCCATTGAAGAGGAGGAAGCAAAGGAGAAAGAAGAAACGGCTGATGATGAAGCTGCAGTTGAAGAAGAGGAGGAAGAAAAGAAACCAAAAACTAAGAAGGTTGAAAAGGCTGTCTGGGACTGGGAGCTCATGAATGACATCAAACCAATCTGGCAGAGACCCTCTAAAGAAGTTGAGGAAGATGAGTACAAAGCTTTTTACAGAGGCCGCCCTGCAGCCACCCCCCCCGTCAGTGCCTGGGCACCGGCACCACCTACACCTTCTTTATATAAAGTTTGCGTGCACTTTTTCAAAATATTAAGGTATTTCACTGAATTTCACTGAATTTCACTGAATTTTTAGAGTTGGAAGGGACCATAGAGATCATCTAGTCCAACTCCCCTGCTGAAGCAGGATTGCCTAGAGCTTGTCAGAGCATGTTACTCAGGAGCATCCAGGCGGGGCTTGAAAATCTCCAAGGAAGGGGACTCCACACCCTCCCTGGGCAGCCTGTCCCAGGGCTCCGTCACCCTCACCCCAAAGAAGTTTTTCCTCATATTCAAGTGGAACCTCTTATGTTCCAACTTGTGCCCGTTGCCCCTCGTCCTCTCACTGGGAACCACTGAAAAGAGTCTGGCTCCCTCCTCCTTCAACCCTCCCTTGAGATACTTGTCAGCATTGATAAGGTCTCCCCTCAGCCTTCTCTTCTCCAGACTAAAGAGTCCCAGCTCTCTCAGTCTCTCCTCATAAGGGAGATGCTCCAATCCTTGAATCAGGATTGACACAGGTATGGACATAAATTTAGTAGCTGAAAAGCAAAGTGTCTCATCGTCCAACCCTGTCAGCAGCAGTGTGACAGCAACACCAATGAAAACCAGTCCCAGCTATTTTAAAATATGTTTGTTCTGAACTGCATGACGTACCACCAGCTCAAACCTGCCCACCCAACCCGTTTCTGGGGAAGGGGTCTGCCCTCTCATTTCTGCTACATTCACCTGCAGCTTAAACTCCTGCCTGCAATCAGCCCCCAGCCAAGTGCATTTTTCTTTAATTCTGTATTTCCAGCCGTGTCAAGGACAAGATGAAGTAATGGTCACAAAATGGCAAAGCACCTTCGGATGAAGGTCATCACCCTTTGGATGAAGGGCACCATCAGGAACTCCAAAGAAAACAGATCGACAAAGCTGAAGAGAGGGAGACAAAAGGCAAGAGGCACACAAGAGTGAGCAAGCAGAGAAGAAAGTTTCATGGACAGTTTATGGTCCAGTTGAATGTGTGCTTCGAAGAACCAGCAAAGGATAATTAGGACAGTCAAGGTGGTGCAGAAAGGAATAAAAAAATCTTTTCCCATCTGAATTAACTTCATTCCAGAGTACAAATTCATTACCTAATGGATGTACTTCAGTCAAAGGGAGAGAAACCCCTTCTTCCTTTGGATGTGTTGCTTGAATGGGTTTCTTTCAGACTTGCAGAAAGATGCAGCTTACATGTCTCTCTCTAACCTGACTACTAAGGACGACTATTTAACCAATGAATGTGTGAATTTTAGCCAATACCCTCTTGAATCAAGTGATTCAATTTGCAGCACCAAATTGTCTTACTGCCAATATGTATAACTAGAACTAAACTGGCTGGTCTCAAAACAATCAGCTGTCTGGGGTCCTGTTCTGTTCCTTCTTCTTTACATATGTGAAAAATATATATTGAATGTCTGACTGAAATTCATTTAGAATACAAGAAGTTAGAAAAAATAAGGTTATAGCAATTAAAATAAAATAAAAATAACAGAACAGGGAATAACCATTGCTGTTTCTCCCTGCCCTCATCCCCCATGGAAAAAGGATTTCCAATGAACTGTATGAGATGGATCTCAGGTTCGTACACGCGAGGTCCTGTGGTGATTGTGAGTCACAGAGCTGGACTGAGCATAGCACAAAATGCAGACCATGCACCAGCATCTCAATGTCACCTTTTTAAAAGTCATATTAAATGCTGAAGTTTCCCCTCACAACATTTAATCTTTTGAACATCTTTCTGAGACAGGTGAGTACTACTCCCATGTTAATGCTATGCAAACTAAGTGACAAGCTGAGATCAACCAAACTCTTTAAAACCACGTAGGAATTTTGCCGCTGAGCTAGGAGGTGATCTCCTAGACTGAGAAGAAGGGCTTCCAGCTCCTCAGCACAGAGGAGAAAATCAGGCTAACCCTCCAGCAGTCTGGACTGCGTGACTTCACTGCCTGTTTCATTGCTTGTGGACACCAGTCCTCTGATTCCTCTACCATTCCTGGTGCCCATGAGGTGTATCAAAGAGAGACAAACTGCCTTCTTGTGAGATGCGTTTCCTTCCCCTTCCCTCCACCACTCCTTTTTTGGACACTCATGCAAAGGCTAGCTGCCTACTGTTTTTTTAATTTTTACTGATTTTCAATATCCACAGAGCAAACAGTACTTGGTATTGCTTTCGGCTAAAGCAAACCTGTAGAGAATTCTGAACTGTTACAAGCGCACTGAACCAATTCTATTTCTGTATTGATCTTCCACTTAAGCAACAACAGGCTTGAGGGAAGAGAATGAAAAAAAATTGCTTTGCCTTCACAGGTTATTTTGGTTTCATTCTTCAGAACTCACAAATACTCATTTACTCTCACCTCATTTCTTAGGGAGGAGACAACAGGACACCTTTGTAAGCCGTGTGGCAACAAATCTATTGCTATAGTTCCATGTGCTGTGCCAAACTAACAGAAACCAAAGAGTTGTCTCAAAAGTCCTCTGTGTGAAGCACCAAGTGACAAGACACTGAGCTAATGAATTTTATGGAATTCTAGATAGTTTAGAAATACATAAATAAACATTGAAACTGTCAAAATATTGAACATTGGAAAAAAGCCCTCAATATACCAGATTGTCTTTCATTTTAATACTTTATTATTCCCCCTGTAATGCAGTTACTCATTTTCCCTCCAAGTCACAAACATCTGCATGGTTTCATGGGGAATACCTAGTGTCTATTCAGTACTATGGAAAGCCCTCTGTACTATCAGGTATGTGAAAGAAGGGATCTTCCTTCCAAGCAGACCAGAAGGGCTCTTTATCCTGCTTCTTGCCTGGAACGGAGGGAACAGCCACGTATTTTGACATCTTTACCATCTGTTTCACACAGTCTCACCCAGCCACAAGAGGACAAAGAGTGAATCACATGACATCATAGAGCACAACTGATCTATCTACCTAGAGGAACTGCAGTGAACAAGCAATCACATCAACAGTGCTTGGAACACAATGCTTTATGGAGCATACATTAAAAAAAGGACCATGGCACACTTGAAAGGATCAGTGTGCATCATCACAGCAGTGTCTCCTTTAGTACATGAAGGGAGAGTTCTAAAGAGATTAGCAAAATTCTGGAAATTTAGGTTAAATGCAGTTTAGAATTTCCATCACATAATAAAAAGAACACTTAAAAATGGTTTAGCTGTAGCACTGCTGAAAGGCAAATCACACAATTTTCAAAGCCGAGGTATCCAGAAAACTGGAATGGGTCTATACAGACTAGTAGAACTCTAATCTTGCTTTAATCAGAGATTGTTCAAAACTTGGAATTTTAAAAATATAACACAAAGCCAAATCTAAAAATAAAAGGTAATGAAATGTGCATCCATTATGTTTTATAATGTATACCTTAGTTCCCGTGAATCTGCAGCTCATTGTCTTCGGAAAACCCAGTAGATTGTGACATAGAGCTTCAGTAAAATCACATAACTAATAACTGCTATTTGCAACATCAGTCACTATAGAAGTAATAAAATAACTATTGCAATTATCAACAGTGCATTGGAACTGTTTCTTTAATGTGATTATTAATCCTAGGGCTTTCTTTGGAAAATGAGATTTTCTGGCTATTCTTGATTCTGAAAATTACACTAGCTATTATTTATGTCATTTCTGATAAGAGGGGGTGCAAAACAGGAAGGTATTAGAATGTTCTGAATTATACAATACTTTAGTCATGCTTTGTGAAGGTTACAGCATGAGAAACTAACAATCTATTCACATATCTAATTACCAACATATTTGTAATGTGTGTAACAATGAAATACTGAACATACATTAGAGATTACCACGGTCATTGAATATCTGATCTTGTTTAAACACGTGAATATTGATATGACAAAGTTTCTAAGCATTCCTGATTAGTCCTATTCCTTCTACCATTTCAATTCCAGTAGGAAAGTACAAAGAAAATACTCTGTCTTGAGCCACTTGGTATTTCTTTACAGTCAGTAGTTTACAGCTATGAAGTTCAGGGTAAGAGGGGTATTACTGAAATGTTCAACTTGTTTTAGGAAAAAAGGACATAATAAAAATAGTGGTCATAACTGAATATATCAACCTTCATTATTATTTTCAAGTATGGCCCTCTACTTTAGAGATGGAGAATGGTGGAAATGCAACAAAATTCTTGGCCAGGAATGCACCTTAACCACTGGAAAGACTAAAAACCCCTTCAATTCTCCCTCTAGTCTGTACAGGTATTCTCACTGGGACAGCCAGGACTCCAGAGCTGGACACAGTACTCCAGGTGGGTCTCCCCAGAGCGGAGTAGAGGGGTAGAAGCACCTCTCTTGAGCTACTGGTCACAGTTCTTTCAATGCAGCCATGGATATGGCTGGCTTTCTGGGCTGTGAGCACACATTGCTGGCTCATGTCCAGCTTTTCAGCCACCAGTATCACCAAGGCCTTCTCCTTAGGGCCACTCTTCACCCCCCAGCCTGTATTCTTACCAGGAGTTGCCCTGGCCCTGGTGCAGGACCCTGCACTTGGCCTGGTTGAACCTCATGAGGTTCACACATGCGCCCACTTCTCCAGCTTGTCCAGGTCCCCCTGGACCACATCCCTTCCCTCAGGCACCCCATCCCTCAGGGCCAGCTGATGAAATATGGAATACTGTTGGTGCATGAAAGCAAAAGAATTGTTTCAGAAAGTGACAGATGTTTCTGAACACATTGAACCATTCTGTTGAAACACACAATCTGAAATTGAAACGAAATCAAAAAGTCATCTTTTCTATACTCTTTATGAAAATCTATTTGAGTTATTTCTATATTACTGAATCTTATTTGAGTTATTTCAACTAGCACTCTGCACAGAATAATTTAACTGGTTGATTCTAATGTTCCATGAAATGGTCAATTTTAATCACATATACAAGAATTTATATGCATTAGTTTGACATAATGCATGTATTATGGGACCATTTTTGAGGCTGAAAAACAGATGATATGATTTACCTATGTAAAACTCTAACAGCTGGATTGATGGAACTGGGACTGAGGTTTTCGGAGAATGAACATCATATAGGCATACATTGCACAAACCTTCCTGCATGATAGAGGCAAATGTGATGATGATTTTATGAAACAGATATACATTAAAAACTGTACTGTGTCTGCTACTGCTTTTAGAAGGCCTGATAAATCATGATCAACTGCATACAATTTCAGTGGAAAATCATCTCTATGAAAGGCACTTTTAGGTTTTTTCCCACTAAGATTTATGCTGAGTTGTGTTTTGCAATTTCTATTGAAAATGCAGTGAATATAAATATAGTTGTATATACAGTCCTTCTAAAATTAATTCAGAATTCAATAAAAACAAATATTAAATTGACTTAATGTCCTACAGCATTTCCAGTTTTATGCAACACAACATCCACATGGGTATGATTCACGGATATGCTGACTTAAAATTCAAAATTAAAACCGAAAATACATACGATAATCCATTTCAAAACCACATCTAAATGTGTTTTCTTTTTCATTTTATAAATTCCTGTGACAGAATAACAATCCTTAAATCTCTTCCAGACTGCTTTCACTGTTAACCTTCAAAGAATTTTGAAAAGGGGAGGTGTGATGATGGTGATATTGCATCAAGTTGGCTTACGTTATCTACCAAAACACCTTTCCATTTCTCCTTCTTTAGATGACTGATTGTGTTGGAAGGCAGTATTGCAAGTCTGAAGCTCAGGAGTATTTGAGGACAGCAAAATGTCTTTCTCCCACCCATCACAAATATGAGCTATACTTTATGCCTGCCTGGATACAAAACCACTAATGTTTACAAAGACCTGGTCAGATGTTTCCAATTCAAACAAAAAAATGCAACAGAAAACCGTAAGATCAGTTCAAACAACACCCCTTCTGTGAAAAAAGAGGAAGTGGAAGTGGAGGTAAAAACACAGCCCCTGATACCATAATCAGGTAGTTTGCACTCAGTACATTATATCTTGCCAAAGCTTCCATGTGGAAGTACACAAAAATGTTTAGGACTTGCACAGTTTAGAACAAGCCATCTGCTTTCCAAGCATGAAGACAAAATAATAAGCTCCAGCAGCTTCTGTACAACTACATGTTCTAGGCTAGAGTTGGCCAAACAACATTAACTGAATAATTTAACAAATAAATGCTTTTATGGACAGTTAAGGGTGCCCTTCTCAGCCACGAGTAAATGCTTACATCATACCACCAATTAACCCGTGACAGAAAACTGGAAACAACTACATTCAGTATGTTCACTTGGAAGATAATTGAAATATTAGAATACAGATTACAAAAATAAAGCTCTGTGTGGACGGGAACTATGTTCATAAAATTCCGGAGCAAAATTCTGACAATTCTGCATGTAAATAAGATGGAAAAGAGTGACACCATGCTACACAGGCAAGATTTTAATTCATGCTTGCCTAGAGTCTTCCACAGAAGACAGAACAGAAGAGAATCTAGTGTCCCCCATCACTGGCTAGAACAGACAACTACACAGGCAAGATTTTAATTCATGCTTGCTTAGAGTCTTCCACAGAAGACAGAACAGAGAGGACAGAGAATGTCCCCCATCACTGGCTAGAACAGACAGTCCAAACTTTTTAAGGAAATATAATTTAAAAATTTATCAATTAGAGAACAGAAGTGTAAGATGTCTAAAAAAACCCAGTATTCCTACTCTAGAAGCTAAAATCCATCCCACTATCTAGACAAATCAAAATCCTGGTGACTTGATTATCTCTTGCTTGTTAAAGTTACTTCCCTTCAGTCACTGAATTGAGGAAACACCATCTGGCCCCAGTGACAGTCACATCACTTTTACCACAAATAACATACCGTTATTTACCACAAATAACATACCATTCTGCATCAGGCAAACACATTTCAGACCCCACACGTAGAATGAAATGTGTCTGAACTAACGTTCTTTGAATAATTTCAAAGAAAAACCCCATAAAATGACCCAACTACTTCTCAAGTACATGCTCAAACTTTAACTGAAAAGATCAATACAACGGCAATTATGAAATCACAAAAAAAATTAAACCCAAGAAACGCACATTTTCAAACGCAGCAATCAAAACATTCTAAAATAAACAGAAATGGAAACAACGAATAAAACTGGATTGAAAAAGGTCTCTAGATTCTTTAGGCAAGGCAAAAAAAGCAAGCAATCGGAGTTTTATTGTTTTTTTTCAATAAAGCTGTTGTTTCACAAGGACCGTAATTCCAGTGACTGAACATTTGCAACTCATTTAATTTTCAACAGGTTTGAAAGAAATGGCCATATCTAAGGAAACTAATCATGTAGTTAAGAGAAAGCACTAATTGTAAACTGTGGGGATATCTTAGCTTCCTGTAAATGGTAGATTTAGAAAGATAAAGTTTGAGAAGATGATATAGACATTATTGGCCATGTTAATTAAACTGTTTATCCACCTGAGCCACAGTTGCATGCAGAACTGGAATATCTGTCAAATATGATCTTGTGGCCTTATTCAAATCTAATTTAACAGAAATATTGTCTCCTGGCTGGAGTATTTTCATACAGTAACAAAAATAGTTATTTATGCCCTTTTCCTGTATTAGATGGAAAAAGGTCATTAATTGTGCAGGTAAAACATACAGGTAGAGTTATCTACCTTCAACAGCCACTAAGAGAACACAAATCAAGAGTTTTGTCATGGATTTGTACTTTATGGCCTATGATACAAGATCCTGAGGGGCCACAAATGCCTTGTCAGGTTTGCTTTTTTCCTTTGGCAGAGGTTAAGGATGATTGCTGAAGGATTAACATTTTATTGCTGCTTGGTGAAGGATATACTGCTCTCTCTACATTGCAGAAGGACTCACAAGAATAATCACAGTCATTTTGAAGGCCAAGCCCATAAACTCAGAGGCATGTAAATCCCAGCCAGTCAGAGTCTACAGTCACACCTTGCAAGTTATTTGCTATGCCAATGTTTTAAAGATCACAGTATAAATTCCAGTAAACAAAACTAGTATGTAAATTGAACTGACATTACTTTTCAGTGTAACAACACAGAGAATGGAGCCATAAATACACAGGTGATAATTTTAAGGTAGAAAAAGAGGGAAATAAATTTAATTTTGAGCATGAACTTGAACTCCATAACTAGAATCAATCTTTTAAATGCCATTTAGCCGCATTTGTTGCTAATATATTATTAGGCTTTGAAATCTGCACAGCATTTTAATGTCTTAATCTTATGAAGTAGAGACAATGGTACCACAGCTAATATAATGCAATTAGCTGATCGATGTCTCACACAAGAGTAGTCTCAGATTAAAAAAACCCCTTAGAATCTTTTGTTATTATTGAGATGTATACTTCTATCAAATATCTTCTAAGACAAAAAATTCATTATCTGCTGGCTCACAGGGAGAGGAAGGGATAGAATTTTCTTTGTAAATTTTATATAGGTTTGCAATTTGCACAAAAATCTGAAAATAGATTAATACACTATCAGCTAACAAGTAATTAGATTTAATGTATATTGTGTGACTTTGCTTCAATAATACTAAGCATTTATACTAATATAGAATAAAAGGGAAAAAATGTTTTAAATGGAGCATGAGTAATGCAGAGACCCATGGCTAAGAAGAAATTTAGGATGGAAATGAAATAGTTTCTTAAATGGTAGATCCTTTCATCCTTCTGTATATTGAGAAGAAGTCATATATTTACATTCTAACAAGCTTGTTTCTAAAAGAATATGATAAAGTTTATGGGGTGAGCATAAAACCTAACAAACAAAAAAAACCCTAAACAGCCTTTTCTCCCCATACCAATCTGCTCTGTACACTGAGATCATAAAACCTCCTTGTATGAGCAGCAGTTTAGAATTTTGCAACATTTACATCATACAGAAACAGTTCAGGAGGCAAAAACCTTCAAATGATGCTTTAATTTTCTTTTTTGGGTAGTAAGAAGGTTATTTTGAGAACTCTGATGTACATATTTCAGGGAAACTTCTGCAGTCTCCTTCATATACCATCCTCTAACAGCAAAAATGGTCCCAGCTAAAACTACCTTTAATTTAATAACTTGTGCAGTAAGTGCCCTTACATCACAAACACTTACAGTTCTGATACAGCGATTAGCTCTGATACTTTACCTATGTCATAAATAAAATCATACCTTAATCATGGTAACTTGAAATTTTACATGGGTGTCAAAATTATTTCTAAAATATTTTTAAAGTAAATATTAAATAATTTACCAGTATTTTAATATTACTAATATAAATATAACACAGCTGTATTATTTCATTCTTCTTTTTTCCCAACTTGCACATACAAAATTCCATGATTGGAAAAGAGGTAATCTATTACCTAGGCATGATACCAATACATTTTCCAAAATTGCAGGTTAACTATTCTGGGAACTATTGTGTGTACTAGGTGAAAAAAAGACAATACTAGTCAGCCACCATTGTATACTACTGACAGTGCAGTTGCATATGTAAATCTGACAGCTTACTGCATTGTGAGATGTTATTAGCATGCCCATTTTTAATTTTTCATCTTAAAATTAAGCAATAAATTAGTCCTATATTTAGCACTAGAATTCTGATGACAAATCTAATTTATTCAATGTGTAAATTCCTAAGCATAAATTATGACCTATCCATTTGTAACCTCCAACATTATGTTTAAGTTGTTTCCATTCTCAAACTGACTTCAGTTGTATCTATGAAGTGTGTGAACAATTCAGAAGTTCTCCAGAGGATTGAGCTAATCTCTGTGAACTACAACATATTCTTAATCATGGACACTACCTTCTTAAAAAGGTTTCCAAATACGCACACAAATTTGCTTTCTGATATGACTTGTCTTTTTATTGTCAAAAAAAAAAGCTAAGTCACGTTGTAGCTCAATATATATGACTAAAACTCTTTAGTGTGACACAGTGGTAAGTTCTTACCTTATTGTGATAGGGATGAGTGTACCCTTGCTAATGGATTGATTGACAGAGATAGTCAGAATGTTCTGAGAGTTTCCACAGCTGAATCGAACTGTTGGTCTTCCCTCCACAAGATACAAGTGCAGGAACTGTTCTCCAAAATTCCTTTCACTGGCTTTGAAAACAAAAATGGAGACAGTCACACTTTTGAAAATGTAGGACATTCCAAAATTATTCCACGCTACTGGAATGCCAGTCATAATGCCTATGTGACACTGAGGAGTCTTCTATCCATATACAGGACACTGCTTGGTTGACTGTGAGAATAAAATTAAACTCTATATCAACAGATGGTAACAGGTGAAAGTAAAAGAAAATAACCAAAAGACAAAATTTACTGTAGTTGCCTAAACCCTACGTAGATCTTCACATTAATTGAAGGTGAACTTTTCTCTACATCCAGCGGTATCTTTAAGGTAACAAAGGGGACGATAAAAAAAACAAATCACAAAAATACTGTAATATTATGATTTACTATTATATTCAGCTTTTCAACTGTATTTTAGAAAACACAATGTCCAAGTGGAAGCCAGTAACGAGTGGCGTTCCTCAGGGGTCGGTACTGGGACCAGTGGTGTTCAACATCTTTGTCAGAGACAAGGACAGCAGGTTGTGGGAGATGATTCTACCCCTCTACTGCGCTCTCGTGAGACCCCACCTGGAGCTCTGTGTCCAGCTCTGGAGTCCTCAGCACAGGAAGGACATGGACCTGTTGGAACAGGTCCAGCAGAGGGCCACAAAGATGATCAGAGGGATGGAGCACCTCCCCTCTGAAGACAGGCTGAGAGAGCTGGGGTTGTTCAGCCTGGAGAAGAGAAGGCTCCGGGGAGACCTTAGAGCAGCCTTCCAGTACCTGAAGGGGCTACAGGAGAGATGGGGAGGGACTCTTTGTCAGGAAGTGCAGTGACAGGACAAGGGGTAACGGTTTTAAATTGAAAAAGGGTAGATTCTTTGCTGTGAGGGTGGTGAGACACTGGAACAGGTTGCCCAGAGAAGCTGTGGCTGCCCCATCCCTGGGAGGGGTTCAAGGCCAGGCTGGATGGGGCTTGGAGCAACCTGGTCTGGTGGGAGGTGTCCCTGCCCAGGGCAGGGGGGTTGGAACTGGATGATCTTTAAGGTTGCTTCCAATCCAAACCATTTTATGGTTCTATGAACTTCTACCTCTATCAGCCAGAGAGGAGAGCACTTGGCTTTCTATAGTCATGTTTTATTTGGGTCCTCAAGGTGTGTCCTGTTGCAGGCCGTGCCTTGCCCATGGCAGGCTGTGTAGGCAGCCGTGTGGTGTTGTGTGTCTCTGCGTGTATGTCTCTGGGATACACACTTAACTTCGCACAGTTTAACCATGAGAAAAATGGGAAAGCAGCAGCCACATCCATCAGCCTGGGATGGAGACCCCTGAGGCTCTGAGTTGGGTTCCAGCAGCTGGGCAAGAAGGAGTCCCAGGCCTCCAACTGCTGGAGGATAGCTTAGGACATCCCTTAACATTCTTGTTTAGAAAGGTAAAAAGAATGTGGGTGTACTTGGGAGAGCTCTTTGCTGGAAAACCTACTCATTTGTCAAGAGAAAATTATAAATTTTAGTTCAGAGAACAAAACAAAACGAAAAAGATAATGTATTTTAGCAGAAAGACAGAGGCAACAGATGCTCGTAACTTCTCGATCATTTGCTTTTCTATATTTCATAGCAGAAACAGTTCACAATGTAAACTCCCTCCTCAAGAGCAGCTGTCTAATCAACACAGTGTTTTTCAAGTCTGTTACAATTCCTGATGACCTACTGAAAGTCTTTTATGCTTAGACATATTTTGTATGCAGAATATCTAATTAACGCCAAAGCTACTTTAATTTGACTGAATTTTATGCTTTTGGCTTTTATAATTTCCTTCTACAACAGCCTGATAATTCTCTTTGAAAATATATTACACTGTCACTGTTAAAAAAATCACTGCTTTTTAACCCTAGCGTAACTGATATATGTACATATTGCATCATTTGTTTCCTTATCTCCTTCTCCACCCCCTGCACATGCTGTTCCAGGCATTTCCAATTTCTACCAATAAGTAAATCTGTAAGTTACATTGGATTCAGAGAATGAAGCAGGGGACAGTTGTGAATGAATATACCGACAATACGTCTCGAAGAAGAGAAATCACGGATGAACAGCTTATTTCTTTTCTCCAGTGACTCTGTCCGTTCACATTGCCTACTAGTAAGAACTTGGAAGAAGGTCCTCATTATTACAAGTAAAGTAAAAAATTTGGCCCAGCTGCCCCAAAGGTAGCATTACTCCTTGAGACCTCAGCGAGTGTTACTGCTTGAACTTCAGCCTAGGGAGTGCTTACAAATCACACCAGTGAATTCAAGCATTCTTCATATTCCCTGCCAGGTGGTACGACATCCTTTGAGAGAACAGTCCTTTAAATCTTCCTAGAGGGAACACGGTCTGTCCGTTCACATTGCCTACTAGTAAGAACTTGGAAGAAGGTCCTCATTATTACAAGTAAAGTAAAAAATTTGGCCCAGCTGCCCCACAGGTAGCATTACTCCTTGAGACCTCAGCGAGTGTTACTGCTTGAACTTCAGCCTAGGGAGTGCTTACAAATCACACAGGTGAATTCAAACATTCTTCATATTCTCTGCCAGGTGGTACGACATCCTTTGAAAGAACAGTCCTTTAAATCTTCCCAGAGGGAACATGAGGAGACATGTAATGGCAATGCAAAAGAGCATGTGCTACCTAGTGTATCTGGTGGGAGCTTGCCTCTGAGGAAAAGCCCATGTCTTAAGCCAAACAGACAGGTTCTGGGAACAGACAGAGGTCAGGAGCAATCTTAGTAAAAAGTCTTGTTGGATATTAGGGCTAACTTATCTTGACCTTAGTAGAGATTATGTGAGGCATCAGGGCAAAGAAACCAGATCTTGGCAATCATTCTTTCACTGGAAACTGCAAGCTGGAAGGCTACTTTTGTACATCAGCATGGTGGCAAGCAAGCGGCCACTGGCCTCAAATGACTGCCTATTTAGAAAAGACAGATTTACATTCCCATTAGGCTACAGGGAGACGCTTTATTAGGTGAAAACATCTTTTGACACAGAGGAAGGATCCTGTGAAATGCTCTGCTTGAGAACGCCAGCTGAAACTATGGATAAATAGACTATGACTGAATTGCCTGAAAAGACCTTTTTGGGTCTTTTTAGTCTAGAGAAGAGAAGGCTGAGGGGGGATCTGATCAATGCTTATAAATACTTAAAGGGAGGGTGTCAGGAGGATGGGGCTGGTCTTTTCTCAATGGTGCCCAGGGACAGGACAAGAGGAAATGGGCACAAACTTGAATAGAAGAAGTTCCACCTAAACAGGAGGAGGAACTTCTTTCCTGTGAGGGTGGCAGAGCCCTGGCAGAGGCTGCCCAGGGAGGTGGTGGAGTCTCCTTCTCTGGAGACACTCAAAAACCTCCTGGACAAGTTCCTGTGCAACCTGCTTTAGGTTGGTGGTTGGACCTGATAATCTCCAGAGGTCCCTTCCAACCCCATATGATCCTATGATTCTATGATTCTATGATTCTGTGACCAGAGTATGGGTAGACCTGAGGAACAGATATTCTGAGAGCACAGGAAAATAATTTATGAGCACAACTTATGAAAAAGGAGCAGGTGTCCATAAGGAATGCAATAAACTTGGACTGTGATATCTGAAATCCAACTGACAGGAGATACAGACTACCATAGATAGTAGAAGCTAAACAATGTGTCCTTGAAGGGATTGTGAACAGCATTATGCTGACCCTGTTAAACGTGAAAATGATGAAGTAAAACTTTATAGCTGTATCCGTTTTTTATGATCACCTGCAATTTATTTAGTTTTGTGTCTAAATAACACAATTTGCTTTGACACGTTGATGAAATTAAATTACGTAAAATCAATAAGAAATAGAATAAAAAACTCTAAGAATGTATACTCTAGTCAACAAATAAATATTTCTCAAATGATGGTTAATCTTTAGTGGCACAAATGTAAAAATTGTGTATGTTTTCAAACTTTTTTTCCTGACATATGTAAAGAGAAGCCTCTTCACGTTCTACCAATAATTTAAAGATAAAGTAATTGCAAAAAGTCCAGACATTTTTAGTCCATCGTTACCATCTGTGTGCTTCTTAAATACATACTGAAAACAATTAAGGAAAACATCACTGTTAAGAAGGTAAGTACATTTGCCTTTGCATTAAAACAAAAATTAAAAATGACGCACAAACCATTTCTTCCTGGATTAGTTTCTTTGCCTCTGACATATGTAGTGTTCTTCTATAAATCACTTATATCCTATCTCTCCCCCCATGTATTTAACAGACAATCTATTTTTTGGGAGCTTCTACAAACAACAGTTAGTCCTCAGCATTTGTTACTCTCAACCAACCATTGATAAAATCCTTGCTAATAAAGGCATCAAATCAGAAAATGCTTTTCACCAACAATATGGTGCGATTTAGCAAAGTGAAATGCCCAGCACAGTACTAGGTAAAGATAAAAACACGTTTTAATCCTTCTACGTTTTCTCTTAAGATTCCGACAAATAGTCTTCTTATGCATACTTTTTAATTCAAATCCATTTCTATATCAAAAATATCTTGTCTGAGATTCTCACTGTAATTAAATGTTTACTAATTATCTGCCAGAGAAATAGGTGTAAGCTTATCACCACATGGTAAAATCAGGTATGTTCGTAAAATGAATGATCTGAAAGTGAACTAATCTAAAAAAAATTAAAAAATTAAAAAATTAAAATGTGTAATGATTTTTTAGTAAAATACACCTGAAACAAGCAGACCACTGTGATTTTCCTCCTATTTTTAAAAATGCTTTTGACAAAGACAAAAGATTTTTGCTTTATGAATGTGTGAAATTTATTCCAACCTTAATTACGCAGCTATTGTTAACATCAGTATATTAGCAGAACACAAATACGTCAGGAACATTAACCCTTTTTTATAATTCTGTAGTTCTCGAACCTAGGGAGTGCACCAGCCTCAAGATGCCTTCCTACTGCCAGTTCATTTCTCAGCTGTTTGATGGTAGCACAGCTTCAAAAAAGCAGCAGCAGAAGCAGGAGTTGCACTTTTATTAAAAAGAGCACAGCTGACAACAGCAGCTTCTCTTTTGAAGTTGTTAGAAGGGAAAATGAAAGCCAGAGCAAAGAGTAAAAAAACAGGGATGAAGGAGGAACAGAGGGAGCATATGAACTCATGAAGGATATTTTGTTTCTATGACAGAAGAGCTCGGTGCCTGTGTACAGGAATAATAAATCACAAAATTCTGGATAATCTGTATATGCACATAGTATTCATGCACAAAACACTGGAGAGAATACATATATTTTAGAAATATATATAATGCTGTATTTCACATTCATGTAAAACTCAGTAAGGGTATTGATATGGACAATCACAGCAAACATTTATATTATTTGAAAAGGAACCTAATTAACAGAGGGACAGAGAACAAAAAACAAAGAGCAAAAATAAGGGAAAGAAACTAGTGCTATAGGAAGGGGAAAGAGCCTGAGGAAGACTAAGTAAGGTTCAGGCTGGATATTAGGAAAAATTTTTTCACTGAAAGGGTTATCAGGCATTGGAATGGGCTGCCCAGGGAGGTGGTTGAGGCACCATCCCTGGAGGTGTTCAAAAGACAGGTTGATGTCTCCATAAACACCTCAAAAATACTGTATTTACAATTTTCCACAGGAACTATGAACTGATAGGTGAGCAGTTATTAGCTTAGATGCAGGATGAGAGCATTATCTAGAAAAGAAAACACCACCTACTATGAGAATAACAATTCAAGTCAGATAATCAAAATCAGAGAAAATATTTCCGCTGTCTGAAATTCCAGACCATAATTTTTATTTTTGTTGCAAGGATCCGGAAAGTGAAACTGAAATGCAAACATTTCTTCACATTCCTATTTTTGCAAATATATGTGGGAAAATAAGTGAAAATGGCGTCACTGCTAATATACAAAAAGACAATTTTTCATATATAATTTCTGTATATTATGAAAATATACCAATTTTTAATATAGCGATTGGAGCTGAAATATTCTTGGGAATGTCAACAGTTTCTTTGGCACAAGTAAAATGGAACATGATTGAAAACTCGATTTTAAAGCATCCATCACAAAATCTTAAGATCAAAATCTTAATCCTTGAGCTCAGCAGAAGCCAAGAGATAAGGCCCTGCTAGAAGGCCTGTTTTCTTGCTTCTCCTTCCATCATACATCTGCCATTTATATAATTTCTAATAAAAGGATGACAAAAGATTTTTACCAGCTGGTGAAAACTTGTAAAAATCATTCCATCTACCCCTGATTCGAAATTATATTTACTTACATAAACAATTTTTTTACAGTAACATATGTTACTTGAGAAGTTTAGAATGGAAGTAAAGAAGAATAAATTGAATAAAGGCTAGGAAAATATAACTACATAGGCTAAAATACTTTACATGCTCTGGAAATGTATAAAGAAGGCAAAATTAAGGTTGGTGGATGACTCCATGCAAAACCTTCTAACACAACTTCAAAGCTTTTTTCTCCTAGGATACTTAAAATTCTGTGGTTCACTAAGCAAGGGAAATGATAACATCAACCACTTTCATTTTAAAAAATACTTTTACTCAAAAGAGCAATTTCCATGGAAATCTGTGGGAGGACTTAAGGGAGTGCAGTAAGCAGGAACTGAAGGCCTCCAACCACGGAATTCCACCGCGGAATTTCCTTGGAGCCTTTCATCATATTGAAAAAGAAAGAGATATAACTTAGGAAGTGCACATTATGTGTTAATTTTCCCTCTAAAAACACAATAATATCTTGAATATATTTGGTATAATTGTGAATATTTTAAATTGGCAGTCCCTCCACCTAATTTGATGGGGTTTATTTTGCGCTGATTACATACAAAGTAACCTCTAAATGTCCCTAGAATTATCTGGTAGTTGTATCCATATAACTGAATTAAGACTAAGGGAACTGTATTTTTGTTAAATTTTTGGATGAAAACAACGGTAGAAGCAGATTCACTGGGATACAGAGGATGAAATTCAGGAGCATAATACAGCTATCAATTATGCCAACTGTAGTGTCCTCCCTCCATATGCAAAGGCAGCACCCACACCCTCTCCTCCTTTCACAGCACCATTTCAGCTGCCCCTAAACTCCCAGTACATAACCCTGAGGCACTCTGCACGCTTCATCCCATGTTGCCCAACATACTTAACTCTATGAGCACTGTCTACCCAAAATACTCCACCACACTTGTAAGCAGTATGTGCATCCCACCTACCTTATATCAACGGGTCAGAACTAAAGACATAAAATCTGGCAATTTGTAGGTTTCTCAAAGCAATTTGGAAAGTTACAAGTAGCAAAGCAGAGATTCCAGAGTTCACATAGTGTGAAAGCTCAAGAAACCTGGACAGGCTGGAGAGGTGGGCCCAGGTGAACCTCATGAGGTTCAACAAGAGCAAATGCAAGGTTCTGCACCTGGGCCAGAACAATCCTCGCCACCAATACAAACTGGGGGGTGAGGTATTGGAAAGCAGCCCTGAGGAAAGGGACTTGGGGGTGCTGGTGGTGGAGAAGCTGGACATGAGCAGGCAGTGGGCAGCTGCAGCCCAGAAGGCCAATCTCATCCTGGGCTGCATCAAGAGATGCGTTGCTAGCAGGTCCAGAGAGGGGATTCTGCCACTTTACTCTGCTCTGGTGAGACCTCACCTGGAGTATTGTGTGCAGGTCTGGAGCCCTCAATATAAGAAGGACATGGACCTGGTGGAGAGGGTCCAGAGGAGGGCCACGAGGATGATCAGGGGGATGGAGCACCTCTGCTACGAGGACAGGCTGAGGGAGCTGGGGTTGTTCAGCCTGGAGAAGAGGAGGCTGCAGGGAGACCTAATGGCAGCCTTTCTAGTACCTGAGGGGGGCTACAGGAAGGCTGGGGAGAGCCTGTTTAGAAAGGCCTGCAGTGACAGGACGAGGGGAAATGGCTTCAAGCTGGAGGGGAACAGATTTAGACTGGAGATTAGGAGGGGGTTCTTCACTGTGAGGGTGGTGGAGCACTGGAACAGGTTGCCCAGGGAGGTGGTTGAGGCCCCTTCCCTGGAGATATTCAAGGTGAGGCTCAACGAGGCCCTGGGCAACCTGGTCTAGTTGGGGGTGTCCCTGCTGACTGCGGGGAGGTTGGACTAGATGACCTTTGGAGGTCCCTTCCGGCCTGGACCATTCCATGATTCTATGATTTTATGATTCTATGAAAACACTCATCTCTGATTCTCACCAGTACTCTAAGGGAGCCCACCAATTCCAACTACAGGCTCGCTCTCACCTGACAACTGGAGAAAGCTAAAACGAAAAAGCAGAAACATCTCCTAAAAAATTACCAAGTTTAATATGCTTTTCGATGTACTTTCATGATAAATGATGATTGTGAATGAAAGTGTGGAACACCTGCTACTAACTAAAGCTTAGACTGTAACTCTGTCTTGCGTGTAGCTGGATGGAAATAAAAAGGAGAGGATATACTGCCCATCTTTGTGTAATTTCTGCATAAAATGCAATGGCAAAGTGAGTAGCTTATATTTGCTTGTAATTATAGGAAAGCATAGATATTGAAAGAGTTGGAATTTGATTTTCAGTAACAAATTTTGCACATTTGATGTTTGCAAAGATAAGCAGCTTCACTATATGTAAAACAGTTGAGTTGTAAACTCAACAGCATCCAGGACTGTAAACAACAGCCAGCACTGCAAACTCTGTTTCAAAGCTACTCCAACCACTATCCCTCCCCAGCTCCATAAATTTGCTACTTTCAGATCAAAACCTTTTCCAACAGGTAGTGATGGAAACAAATTTGTCTCTGATTGTGGGAGTACAGTACACTTATCCAGGTTTTCAGAAAAAACCACTCCTGAGAATTGCAGAGAAATTTCTGTGCTGGATTATTATTATTATTATTGTTTTAACAGACATGCTAACTCATTAGGGCTTACGGATAGCTAGCAAGCTTTACTTTAACGTTGGCAGGAAGCCAGCTGTTTTGCAGAGATGAGGCAAACAAAATCTTCAACAAAATCATTAAATGCCAAATATATTCAAAGTACTTCCAGTGACCTTCCTTGAATTCTTCTTAAAGGACAAATAAGTCCTCTTGAAACTGAAATGACTAACAAGTACATACCACTTCAACATAAAGAACTGCCACATCACCACTTCTCCATGATTCTCAGCAAATTCTGCAGCTATGTAGCTTTGGCAGCTGCAGCAACAGCCCAGCTATAACATACAAGGATTTGAGACAGCATTTTCAAAAGCAGTAAACATAAATGTTCAGTTTGGGGCCACAGCGTTTTACAGCTAAAGAAAGTGTTATACAGCCAATAATAAAAGGCATAATTAAATAACGCCAGAAAGCTTATACTGCCTTTAACCCTTGCTTATAAATATTTACATAGCACATTTACATAGGTGAATTCACATATATTACTTCCAGATTAATATAAATATTACTTCCAGATTAATATAAAAATAACAAAAATGAATCACAATAATTTATATTAAATCAGCAAGATTTCTTTGCGTAGACAAACCCTAGGAAGCTGCAGTGAACAAAGAATGCTGCTAATGATCTTGTCCATGCAGTATATCTATCAGACAGATGGCACAAACATGTATTTCTAGCTCTTTCTGGGTTCAGGAAGGAATCACCTCACTTTCCAGGTTTTGCTTTTGGATAGAAATAACAAGCTAAAATATATAAAAAATATTCAACTGGCAGAGAAGCCTATTTTTCTTGCTGACTAGTGCAAAGCATACTGTCTCAGAAGTTCATGCCATATACTTGGGCATGAAATATGCTGGCAAGAAGCAACATTCTTACGTAGTATTAACAAGCATACATCCCAGTCTGCATGTACACGCTTCAAGGACCACAAAAGAATCCTCTGAAGGGTGAAATCACAGTAAATAGCCTGATTTACAGCAAATTATCAGAACTTCATGATACTTCTGCAAGTCAAAAAATGTTTGGAACAAACATCACGATTATAATAAAAAGTGAGTCTGAACCCATCTATGGAGACGCTGTTTCTCTGTACTAAATAGTTCAAAACTTCTTCAAGATTGGTCTTTTAGAGCTGTTAACACCTATTACTGGAGTCATCTGCTTACTATGTTCTTTCTTGTCAGGAAGCAGCATTTTCAGTTGTAAGTTATGCTTTGCTCAGTGAGTCATAAATTAAAGAACTTTCCAGAGTAACATAAAGAACGGCGGTTCAGATTTTATAAAGTACCGCGCATTAGAATACCAAAAGGCTTCTACTGCATTTTAATGACTCATTTTGCTGCTGAACAGGAAATGCCAGCTGATGTACACTAACGGTAATAAGGACCTGAAGGAGCTAAAGCTGATACTTAGCTCCAAGTATCATTGGTACTCACTGTAAAGAATTGTGCCATTTGGAGCAGTTGTTTTCACCGTCAAGTAGAGAGTCGTCAGATTGCTTGTTTCCTGCCCAGATGCCGTCCTGCTCTGGGATACGTATGTCAGAGGAGGTAGTTCCAAGTAAGAATTTCCAGTGAAGGATGGAAAAAACAGGGCTGTGTCTGAAATTAAGAACCAAAACCTAATGTTACTAATTTATTGCAAAATAAAGTAATAAAATATTGTATAATCAGCAAAGCACTTTTAAAAATATCCATTCTGAATACCTGTGAAGTGTATAAAGTAATAAAATATTGTATAATCAGCAAAACACTTTAAAAAATATCCATCCTTCTGAATACCTGTGAAGTGTGATTAACTACATTACTCGCAGAGCATGCATAGAAATTTATTTAATCTCAAACACTCAAGTTAAATACACAGAAAATGAAAATGTTCTGCATATTATAAGTGAAAAGACCACTGTAGAAGGGCGTACTGGTAGAAGATGCAATGAAGTTCAAAAGATTGTCACAAATGTTCATCTTTACAGATGTGTCCGTGCAGAACTTTTGTCCTGTGACATCCCTGTGAAGTCCTTTTGTGTATATTTGTAGGTAAGAAACACAAGTTTTCTTCATTTTGAGGATAGTCAAATATTCTGTGTTTGAAATGATGATGTGGATGCCAGTGGGCAGTATATACAGTTTTCCACTACACCACTCCTGTCTTTAAAATAAAGAAGCACAAGAGAAAAACTCTAACTATGAAGGCTTAACATTTGCAACATTTATTGCATTAATTACCCTTGTCATTATGTTTTTGGTTTTTTTTTCCCCTGTAGCTGTGATAATAATACCACTGAAGCAAGAAAAAATAGAGTAAAACTAATTGAGGTGAGGCAGAATGTCTTCCTGATGCCTTAAGCACCCTCGTTAAGCAATGCTCCTTGAAGACTGTCCGAATTCATCAGCAGGGATATGAATAAGGAAAAAGTAACAAGAAAAGCAGTCTGTATTTAGGTAGTATTTTTGTAAAGAAATTCTTCATTTAATGGACTAAAACTACAATGGATTTGTGACTGATGATTACACATAGGCATGACCAGTATGTGGACATCATTTTTCAAAATTTTTATGCATTTTATTAATTTTTTGTTTGTTTGTGAAATCTGCCCATGGCTTATCCTCTGTCATTTTTATTGGACTTAAGAAGAAAGAACAAAATGAAACCTCTAGTTAAACAAGCATAAGCATAAGTTGAAGGGTGTTCATTAAAAAAGCCCCACAACCTGACAGCAAAAGATGGGCAGGATGGCCAGCAGTAAGTAGTTATGTTTCTAAATGGTAGGTGTGGATAAATCAGGATTGCTGCAGAAAGAGAAAAAAATACGGGATGAAATTCCCTTGGAGGGTGAGGTAAAGGTCAAAGGCATTGCAAAAAATCAAGTCAGAAGCAGATCTAAACAATGAGAACGCCATTTATCTAATTGAATTCATACTTTCAAGGGAAAACAATACGAGTAGATCCAGCTGGTCCAGTGCAGGGCCACAAACATGAGTAAGGGACTGGCTGCCCTGCAAGGTTTGTAAAGTCTTGATCTTTGAGGATTTTCAAAACCTGCCTGGACACAGTTGTGAGAAACCTGCTCTTAGGTGACCTGCTCTGCTGGAGCAGGTGGCTAGCCTAGTTGATCTCAAGAGGTTCCTTCCAACCTTGATGATTTGGTGATTCCGTGATCTTTCACAGAGAGTCTCTGTGCAGACAACATTCATTCTTATTCTTCAAATGCAGTGCTTTCTGAAATCTCAGTGCAGTACAATACTAACGGACTGCCAAAACTACTGAGAAAATATGCTATTTCATGTAGTAGCAATTACATGTGCAGTTCTGCGCCCAAAGCAGCCTAGGTCTCCATCACCAATGCAGTGAGGTCCTCTTTGGAACCAGCAGAAAAGATAGAGCAATGACAGAAACTTCACCAAAGACTTAAACTCACACCTGGCCAACAAAGCCATCCACGACTGCAAAGACACAGAGTACACCAAGAATTACTCAAGCCAGTAGGCCAGCATGTGGCAAGACAGTGAAGAGCAGGTAGGAACCCCAGCACCCAAGGGCACCTGCACCAATATCCACTCAATCTAAGTGTTCTTCTCTTACCTTGCACAAAGTGGAAATACATTTTAAAAACCCTCAATATTCATTAAGCAACAAGCAATTAACTTTCAGCTTTGCTGGATTTGGCAAACGTAACAAAATCTAAACCCCACTTCTGAATCGTTTTTCACATCTCATGTTTTACACTTAGCAGGATTCATACACACAGCTAACTACAGACCCAGATTTGAAATTAATTCACTAATAGCAGTGAATAGTCTGATAACAGGGAATAGTTTGATGCAATGCAAAGAGTTGCTTGCAGCAAACTGCAGCCTCACACACAGCGTTATTCTTTCTAAAGCTTATCAAGATCAAGCTAATGACACAGTATTTTCAGAAGAACAGAGTAATAATGTTTGAGAGATTTCATAAAGATATGAGTGTTAGGAGATGTCTGATAGTGGAATATTATTATCAAAACTGAAAGAAATCCATAAATAAGAAAAATACCATCACTCTTAGTTAAGATCTTTTCAAATTGCAACATTATATAGATAAGTATAGACACATTCCACAAGGCTGTGTTAAATAGTAATACAAAATTCCTTGACATGGCATTCTGAAAAAGGTGACATCCTACGTACCATAAGAAATTATTAAGTGTCTCAAACATATTGATGTTTTCAGCTTATACATATAATTGGCAGTGGCATACAGTGAAAAGAAATATTAAACTATGTTTAGCATGCATGCATAGTACATAAAGATGATTACTGTAAACTCTTTCTAAAAATTAACAAACAAACCATATTTTTTAGGATATACAGATATCTGAAACCTAAATTCATTAAACTATCTGCATACAACCTTCATCTTCAGATACTTAAGTATGTCAGTGAACAGCAAGCTACATAATACAGTGATAAACAAAGCTAATATATATAAAAGACATTGTAAGTACGAGGCACAATCATCTATAACTAATGAAACAGTTTACAGGTCATTATACTGGAAAAAATAAAAAAAACGTCATTTTAACGGTAAAAAAGGAGACTACAAGTAATTCAAGATACAATAGCTGCAAAAATTCATAATAGAGACTATAGATTTGGGCCTTGGAATCCCCCAACAGCACATACAGATTTGTTACTGTAAACTCTTTCTAAAAATTAACAAAATAATGACCTTGAAAACAATGCTTGGAATTCCAAATGAAAAAACTTGGAATGACAAGTAACTTCTAGGAAAAAAATGTGGAAAATCCACATACAGATTTAGACTAGATATAAGGAAGAAATTTTTTACTATGAGGGTGGTGAAACACTGGAACAGGTTGCCCAGAAAGGTGGTAGATGCCCCATCCCTGGAAACATTCAAGCTCAGGTTGGACGGGGCTCTGAGCAACAAGATCAAGTTGAAGATGTTTCTGCTTATTGCAGGGAGGTTGGACTACATGACCTTTAATGTTCCCTTCCAGCCTTACTCTTCTGTGATTCTATATTGCTAAGAATTTAACAGTTTAACTGAAGACTCCTATTTTCTGCTGAAATAAACAGGTTATCTGGGATATTATCAACTCCAATTTTCATAATCACACACAGTATAACAAGAAAATTTTTGAGCAAACTTTAACACGTTTTTATTATAATCTTATTTGACTTTGTCTTAGTTAGAAAATAAACAGCAGTAAGGGTAAAAATAAAGTCTTCCTCTGCTAGTAAATTCACATCAATCTGTTTCCATTCGTACTGCTAATTTTTCATTTGCATTGTTTGCTTTTTGTGACAAGTTTGGCTTAGTACTGAATTCTATTAAAAATAAACTATTTAATCTTGAGGATAGTAAGACCCATCCACTGGTCCAGCCATCATTAAATAAATTGAAATGAGAAATAAGTAGGACTTTTAATAGTAAGGATGAATAAACAGCAGTAAGGGTAAAAATAAAGTCTTCCTCTGCTAGTAAATTCACATCAATCTGTTTCCATTCGTACTGCTAATTTTTCATTTGCATTGTTTGCTTTTTGTGACAAGTTTGGCTTAGTACTGAATTCTATTAAAAATAAACTATTTAATCTTGAGGATAGTAAGACCCATCCACTGCTCCAGCCATCATTAAATACATTGAAATGAGAAATAAGTAACACTTTTAATAGTAAGGATGAATACCAGAAAAAAAGCCACCACAGAACCCTAGAAAGGGAAGTAATGCATTTATCTTCTGGTAGGACAGATCTAACCAGACATCTGACTAAGCTGTCTACAATTTACAGGGTAGGTAAGTGCATTGAAAGTCCTTGGTCCTGTTTAATAATGAGGAGAAATGGGTAATCCTAGGATGTGATTCTCCTCACCTTAAAATAAACGTCTAAAAAAAGGACAGATGAGTCATGACCTAAACCCACCTATTTCTCTTCACTCGCTATGAAAGGACTTGAGGGTCACCAGCTTAGCTGTAGACATGTACACTGGCAATATCTGAAATTAGATGGACAATTCACACTCTTGATGTCAGCACACCAGAACCAAACGGCCTGCTGGAGGGTTTTCTTCAGACAAAAACAAGCTAATACAGTAGTTCCGAGTTGAAATGTTAGAGACGTGAACTGAACGGGGTATCAAAAAAATTAGTCAGGGGCTTAAACTCTGAATTTTCTATTTGTATTTTTCAATTACAGTGGTAAACATCCTACGACAGAGATCTGCCCTAGGACAGAGATTGGAAATTTATGGACGGATTCTGTGCATGTTTTTCTCTTCCACCACTCAAAGAGTATAGTAGAAGTACAGATGCTAAAAACTTTTCTGACCAGTGCAGCAGAGCTTTTCCATATAACCGAGAATGGAGGTGTTCCCAGTAGGCAAAAAGTCAGTTTAGCAGCAATATCAAGAGACTGATAAAAACATGGCTTGCTCTATCTATCTCACACTCCCAGGGAACCAAATTTAACTACCTGAGAGTAATGCATTCTTTTATCTCAGGTTCACGGTGGGAAGAAAATCAAAGTGAAATAAATATGATTCAGAAAATTCCTAGGGGTTATGTCTGGTACACACAAAATCTGAATTGGGTATTTCGTAAAGCATCACACACCTACAGTAGTACAGAAACACAATAACCATTTCCTCAATTACTAACTTTAGAAATCTATGGAACAATTGATTAGGTGAGTTCAGCTGTTTTCAGACAATAAAAACATGAAACAAAATAAATCTCACTCTTGCTGCTTGCATTCCTTTGTTTCAGTGCTCAAAAGCCTTCTGCTTGCTGTAACTGAACTCCTACATTACAAGGCAAAAAATCCTTCTGGAATAAAATACACAAGCTTTTCTGTGTCAGGCCAGCCTGGTGCCTTGTTGATAATGCTCTCTGCTGTCAACTGGGAGATCTAAATTCAGATCTCTGTCTTAATCTCTTACTTTGCAGATTGCTAGGGGCTTCGGATGGCAGAAAGACAGTATATTTAATCGTGAAGACTCAGAGGAAGCACTGAGAAGCAGTGGGTCAAATAAGCAATCCTTAAGAGCAGGACATAATTTCATTTTCATTGAAGGAAACTGCCATACAGGTGGAGCAATATTAGATGAAAAGGGTTTAAAATTTTCTGGGAAAATAAGGCAGATGATGTCATTAAAAATCTCTTCTGAATTTTCCTGCAAAGGTACAACGAAACACAGAACAGAAGCAGAGGAAAATGTGAATAACAAATGACTACTCATGTCTTGTAACGCAAAAACTAAGGGCATTCCATACTGTCAGGTCACAGGCTTCAATCATAGAATCAATCATTGCATGATCTGGGTTGGAAGGGACCTTAAAGATCATGGAATTCCAACCCCCCTGCCCTGGGCAGGGACACCTCCCACCAGCCCAGGTTGCTCCAAGCCCCATCCAGCCTGGCCTTGAACCCCTCCAGGGATGGGGCAGCCACAGCTTCTCTGGGCAACCTGTTCCAGTGTCTCACCACCCTCACAGTAAGAACTCCTTCCTTATAGCTAGTCTAAATTTCCCCTCTTGAAAAAGAAAAAAGGAAATGATTAATAAGTTTTCATAGAATGCATACTTGTTTTGGGCAATTTACTGCCGTAAGACATTATGTGTGTCAGAAGTATTTCAAAAAAATCATGAAAAATTAAGAAAAATACAAGAAAACCAGTTCACAGACCAGCAAGTATAATGGAATCACAGCTCAGGAAATCCTAATCTCACTGATGGGTGGAAGCTGAAGTAATGTACTTTGGGAAAAATCACAGTTGTCCAGATTTTTATATCCCTTTCAAATTATTTGTGACTGGTTTTGCTCAGAGACTGAGCTCGGTGACCTACTGGCCTGATCCAGCTGGTAATTTTTATGTGACTTGTTCTGCTTTCTGCATTACTGCTAAGATTGCATGACAGAAGATAAAAAATATGCACACCATTTAACTTAAAGGAAATTAATGATTGCATAGTTATCTGAAACATAAAGCAATTGTCATTACCTAGTGCCTGGAAATCATTATCTTTCTCTTTCAACTGCTGCGCTGTAATAAGTAGATCAACCCAATGTAATTGTGTTATTAGTTTTATTTCAGAAAAAAATATTTGATGTATTGATAGCTTTAGTATTCTTTAAATATTGAGAAGTTCAAGAGCTAGCTGCATGTCTGACAAAATGAAATCATAGTAAAGCAGTCTGATGTTCCTATGCTTTGGGGAAACAAAGGGAGCCACAAGAAGAAGTTATTTTCATATTCCTATTTTGTAGCCTTCATGATTCCTCTTCTGACCTCAAATTTTAGGAGGGAAGAGTCACTTTTTTTTTTTCCTAGACCTTCAGCTGCTGTACATCAGCAAAGTCAAAACTGCAGGAGTTTACAGCAGATGGGAATTTAGTATTTCCAGCCAACTCCTGTGTACCTGTAAAAGGAAGAAAATGACCTGTCCCACAAAATAATATGAAGCGCATTCAGTTAATGGCCATGAACTGTCCAGCTGAGAGATGATGCATAAATACTAAATTCTGGGATGGCCATGAACTGTCCAGCTGAGAGATGATACATAAATACTAAATCCTGTTATTTTTTTTATGGATATTCCATAGACATGTAAAGTAAGACCAGATGTGAAAGTGGATCAGACTGACATGAGAAAGGAAAAAAGAAAATTATTCATTCATATTTAGTTCAAGATTTTGTGAAAACAGGTATGACAGTAGTAACTCAGTAGAAGGTATAAAAAATCATCAAGAAGTTAGGTGTTAAAAAAGTCCCAAGCAATCTAGTTGTTGTTAGTCCGAAACCACAAACAAAATTAACATTTTACTACCTGTTTTTAGTAGTTTTGAAAACAACCCAGTCATTTATCTTTTTCCATTTGATTAGTTTCATCTCCAAAATTTATTACTTTACTTCTAAGTGTGTTGGATTTTGAAGCAAAAAGAACGTTCTTAATTGATGCTTGTACCTAATCAGATGTATTTTACCACCTGCATTCAAAATGATGCATAAGTGCTTAATTCTTTTCCTGAATTTGACATAGAGGAAATTGGGAAGCTATTATCTAATATTTTCTTCAAGCTCAAAATACTTGACAGGAAATATGATCTTCCTGCAGAACACCAGAATTTTATCTATTAAAATAAAAAGTCCTATCTAGGAGGAAAATGAAGGTCCTTTATAACTTCATTTATATTTTTCAATCTTTCCCAATTACAGGAAAAAATCTGAGGTAGACTTTGAATATCAAACCATAATTTACACTGGAGTTGTCATAAGGCATTACTATATTTGATGTTGAAAAGCTGGTTGCTTTTAAGGTCACTGTGACACGTATTATGGCAAATTTTAATGAAGCAAGGACTTGTAAAAACCTTTTGAAGTTCACTCATTAATATATTTGTTCTGTAAAGTATTACAGAAGGTCTACTTGAACATTAGCTTTCACATTTTTGATTCAAGCCTAATGAACTTCTAAAAGGAGTGAATGAAAGCAAGTATTGGTTTTCACAGGAAAAAAGGCAGCTGTCAGAATATGTTTGGAAACTCAGACTTCATAACATGTTGTTTTAACTAGACATCATGTATTACTCATTATAATAAGAACTGTTTGGTTACACAAATGAATATGACCCAATAGCTTCATTTTCTGTTGTTTTACAGTGAGTTTCGGCTAAATGTGTGCATATTTTATTTGTATATTTGTAATTCTTATGTTTATCAAAATTCTAAGGCCACCTTTTTGCTTTATGAGATATCAATGTACTAAATGTGTGCATATTTTATTTGTATATTTGTAATTCTTATGTTTATCAATTCTTATGTTTTTGCTTTATGAGGTATCAATGTATTTTCAGTCACTTTAATTTTACTTCTGCCAGCAAAGTTTAATTTTATTCTCTGCAATGGTGCTTGAATGCATAAGCTAACACTCCTATCCCAAAGGATCGGAGAAATACTTGATGAGTAATTGGCTATAAAATTTTAATTTGGACAAATATTCAGACTTTTTTCAGTGTGTGTCATATTTAGTCAGCTGAAGAGGAATCTTCCATCTGGATAATGCTGTAGACTAATTTGTCATCTGGCTGGCACCAGAGAATAGATGATCAATATTTTAGTCAAATGCAAGCTGCAGTTTTAAGCACACTAAATTTAATGCGCTCACATAAATAACATAGTTTACTTATTGCTACACTGTGTATGCACCAAATTTTTATTACTTTTCTTGGAGGTTTTGACGAGATTTTTTAGACTTTCCCACTATTATTTAGACATATGGATGTATAATTTAGAGAACTGTGTAAATCTAATCTGAATTCTAACCTAAGCTTGTTCATAGGTTTAGGGTGCAAAGGCCGTTCCTGAAATGTCTCATTTTCTGGCTATCACTACCTTGCCTGTAAATTAAGTTCTTCCTGCATAAATGTGGAAAGAAAAAAGATAAAATCATGTTTCAGACGTACTACTGTTGTGTTCCTATAAAACCAAGAAGTTCCTTTTTTCCTTATAAAGTTTTCGTAATACACGACTGAAGTTCTTTGAGCTGTTTATGGATGATCTCCTAATCTTTTAGTAAATATTGCATAAAGTGGAGAAATTAATTTGGTAGAGTGTCAACTGGTTAATCAACCAGTGATCAATTGACGTCCTTCTACCGATGCTTTTAATGTAGAAAATATTGATTTGACCTTTTTAGATGACTGTTTTGAAATTAATTTCAGTATGTTTCCCAGCACTTTGCAAGATCTCCAAACTATATTTATGGGAATATACTCACATTGCTTTTTTTATGCCTCTCTTTATTTTCATACACATTAATTTGTGGTCAATATTCAGTGTTTCTCCAGAAAGCTGGTAAATTTTCTTGCTCGAACGTACTTTTGGATTTGGTTTGTTGTTGTTTGACGTGGGTTGGTTTGGGTTTTTTTTTGGGGGGGGAAGTTAGTGCATATGTGTGTGTGTATATATATATATGTCATAGTTAAAAGTATAAATATATGAAACAGTCATAGAGCTGCAAATAAATGGACAGAATATTGTCCAGCATAACAAGTGGTTAATAAGCTATTGGAACACAAGAAAAAAGAAAAAAACCCCACAAATTAAGACCTAAGAGCAACATCATACAAAGAAAAAGATAAGAAAATGATGCAGGTCATGATGCATCAAAAGTAAGTATGTGGTATTCAGTGGAAGATTGGATTTGAAAGGCAACTATATACCTAGGTGTGTATGTAGATTATGGAGTGCTGGGTCTGGAGACTGATGGACTTCTGCAAGACTGATGACCCAGCTGGCTCAGGTTTGGAGAAGCCATGATGTGTTTATAGTGGCAGTAATCTCAAAATACTAGGTTCCAGTAACCTTTTTTTTTTCCTTATGTTCCTAATCAAAATTAAAAAAAAAAATCAAACTCCTGTTTCCTGTTCCCCCCCCGCCCCCAGCTGCAGAACTCATTTCCTAAGCAAAGATTAAAAACTATTGATGAACACACTGTGCAAATATGATCTTTTTGCTTGTAGTAATTTATGATATTCAGCATTATTTATTACTTTGTAACGCCGCACACTTTTTAATATGCTGCTTCCAACAACCAGGAGAAGATATCTGAAATAGTCTACCTTTTCTTCACACCTTTTTCAAAAGGGAAATTTTCAGGCCAAAAAATTTAGACATGAAATACAAGCATAAACCCATCTGGTAAATTCCAGTGTTAAAGACCGAATGGAACCATTTGAATTTGTATACAATGTATTCATTTACTTTCCATATTTAGCCAGAAATGTTTTAGCAACTCCTAGTTATTAATCAGTTCACTAGGAAATTTTTCTGAATAGCAACTTCTCAAGGATATCCAGCCAGCTTTTATCAGCCTAATGCATTTTTGTCATATTGTACATCTTCAAAGACAATGTGAAAAGGTAGCAAATAACATAAGAAAATGACATTTAAGATCGCTACAAGGAGTTTCGGGTCCAGAAGCATTTTGTAAATGTGATCTAGAGAAAGAAAAGTAAGGAAGATACGGGGGAGACAACCCAGCTCAGAAGAGACATATTTTTTCACTCATGGGTATAAAAGGCAGATGGAATAACCATCTCTAGAGTCTGAATGGAAGGGAAGGGAAGGGAAGGGAAGGGAAGGGAAGGGAAGGGAAGGGAAGGGAAGGGGAAAAAACAAGATGGTTCCACTTGAGCGAACTGCTTAGATCGCAGCCAAGTGGTTATGCTGTAAGTACAAATACTCTTCATTTCATATAACCCTATGGAGCGGCAGTTCAGAAGAACAGATCTGTATTAGGATACAGGATCAAGAATCCACATCAATTCAGGGACTTGGAAAATTAATTTCTGGTTACAGGTGAGCGGAGCAATTGTTTGCTTGAAGCTGTTGAAAACTAAAGAGCCTGGATTCAGTAAGAGTGTTCTTTTCTCACCCTTTCTGATTTGGATCAATGCTTTGTACAAACAAAATACTGTGGCACACAAGAACACAAAGTCTCAGGCCAAGTGACTTTATATTTTGCTTGACATTTGCATGTCTACCAATTCATGCATCCTCCTTAGCAAGCCACAAAAAATAATTTTATGCAATTTATTACATCTCAATTTGACACTTAATGCTGTGTATCAGCTGTTCTTTTCTCCAAGCAAACTCTGAAAGGTCATTTCAAAATGAAGCTGCGACAGTTAGGCTGTTTTCCCCCTTTTTAATAAAATCACAAATAATTCAGTAAAACCCCCTCATTATTATGTTACCTATTTACTTATTTAAATCTGAAAAAAATCCACCTATATATTCCATTGGAATATTACTTCACTGTTACACATAAAGCTGGGAAATCAGTAAGATTTAATACAGTAAGCTAAAAGAGAAGCAATTTCTCAGACTGAAAAGGCGAACACCCCTGAGAGACAAACACTAACTTTTCATTACATTTTGTGAAACTATTAAAGCTTCAATTTGATTTAGTATCAGAATAAGAAAAAATTAATTACGTAACGCCTTCCTTTTAAAAGTAAGCATTTATGATTATCTTCTCACCCATCCATCCATCATGATTCCGAACATATATTCTCACCAACTCCAAGATGTAGAGATTAATAAGTTACCTCATGTCTGGCATTGATTTTAGATTTAGTTTTAACAGTCTTTCAATGAGCATCTGCTAAAATCAAAACCCAACTAGGGCAGGCAGGAATGCATAAGGCATCTGGATTATGTGATTTCAGAGATCCCAAACTACTGGAGCTAGAAGGTGCCCTCACCAATGGAAAGCTAAAGGTACTTTCAGCTTTTCAGCTGGCATATTTCTATTTTTGATTTTAAAGTTGCTCACAAAGCACTTACTATATCCACCAGGGCTGGGCAGCGCTTGTTTTACTCAAAACAACTCATGGCTATGCTGCAACAGCAGTGAATTTGCAGAACAGGCTTAAAACTCAAATACTTCTGAGTCTAACTTTGTAGTATAATACTGCTGGCAAGGAGCAAAATAAAACTACAGTCTGATGTACTGATAGTGAAATGACCTAACTTTTAAGGATTGCTACTTTCTCCTTTACTCCATTTATCACTGATCTGTGGCCAATACATATTAAATAAGAGATCAGCAACCATTTTGCACTAACTTAATTCTATTACCTAACATATTAGAGGACACTAGCAGAATAAGAAAAGCTTCAGTATACTGAAAATGATACCCGGGAACTAACCATCTGCCTGCAGTCCTAAGACTAACACAGAACTTTCAAAATAAACGTAAAAGATCCTCATTGAGTGGCAACTGCAAGAACTCCTAAAAAAGACCTGAAATAGCTGAAGTAATAGAATTCTGAACAATTGTTCAGAATTAGATTAGAAAAAAAGGAGGCATCACTCCTTTTTTGACAGGCCGTTTTGTATGCCAACTGTTCTTTTCTTCCAAACTCTGCAAGGCCATTTCAGAATGGCCAAATACAATGCAGGGGACAAGAAAAGGAGAAATAGGGGAGATAAAGAGTGTCTCTAAGAGTCATTGCAAGAACAAAATAAATCACACTATTTTAACTGCATCACTGGCGCAACCTAAGAAGAATAGAGAGAGGTTGCACCATGAATTTACTATATTCAGTTTTTGTTCACAGAGATCAAGTAACAGTTTTAGGTTTTTGAACTATGGGCCTGAACTGTGTGAAGTGGGGCCTCTCCCAGGAGCTGCTCTTATACAACAAAACACAGTCAGTAACAATTCATTTTTAACGTGACACAGTACTTTAGGATGGGAAATCTTATTTAAAGAAGTCATTGGCAGGGCTGAGCTAAGCTTCATTTTGAGAACTACTTGCACTACTGTTGTATTCATTTTCTGTAAAGCCTTCCCAGTCTGATGAGCTCCTGCAATTGTAAAACAACCCCACAGCAATGTCACAGCCCCGCCAGTACCACCACATGATATTATGGTTCTCTGATACATGACAAAGGAAACAGGAAAGCAGTGACTAAAACAATACTTAAATCACATTTACTGCTGCTTTTAAATACATGTTCCCCATCTGCCTTACTAATATCTGCTTGGCTGTAAGTAGTCATCTATGAAATTACTTCTTTTTCAAATCATAGATGAAAAATGAATACGGGAGGACAAAACAAGGCTGAAATGAACTATCATTCAGCACAGCAGCAGCACTGCTGATTATTCTTTTGAAAGAAACGCAATCTGAAAACCCACTCAAAGGGAGATAAAATATTTTCACAAGAACACATCCTAGGATAAGAAACACCTGCCCTTTTAGCTTGTAGTATCTAATTACTAGCAAAGGCAGATTCTGCATTTTAGTGCTGTCTGATCTTTCCTCTTTGAACTATATTTTACCCTGAGTCACACCTCAGATATTTTCTTCCTAACAGTCTCAGTGCTGACGGATTTCAAATTGGAAAATGTAATTGCTTTTCTGGGTTTTTACTACATTCATTTGGTAACAAACCTACTAAAAAGTATCACAATGGATGAACTGCAGGTAAATGATCCAAGGCAGATTTAATCTAATTTACCTACTAAATCACTTTAATTAGTTTTGGACTGTCAGCTATTACTTCTGGATTTTTAAAGCAAAAGCTCTCATTTAAAAAGAAGACTCCTACACACCTTCGTCAATTCAAATAACCTCCCACAAATTAAAAAAAAAAAAAAAATAGAGAAAAACCCCCATGTCTTTAGCATATCACTTCCAGTTTATAACTTGGATGATAAGACACCAAATAACTAACATCTGTCATATTGAAAAGTGCTCTTTACCTTTATTATCAAATCTCTAGCAGAGACAGACATTGAGCAGTCTTGTTTAGACTGATTTAATTTTACATTTATTTTAATGCATGCCTGTAAAAATTGAAATTTGCCTTTTTTTTTTTAATATTGCTTATTGATGTCAGATACAGTAGTATAAAGCCCTAACAGTCTGTAGAGCTAAGCAGGATAGTGACTGCTACCACGAAGTGCGGGTAGCTGTTATTAACAATATAAATTATCATAAAAATATACTTAATATCTTTTTGTATCTTGGACTAACAAAATGAAATCTTGCTTTTTTGCTCTATGCACAGCATGTAAATAAACAACAGACCTTTATAACCTCATTACAGACTGTGTATTCCTTTGTTCCTGAGCAGCAACTGTTTTGAAAGAAACTTCATATTGATTTTAAAGAACAAATTGTGTGAAACGAAGCCATTATTTCATCAGTAAAACATTTTCAAAATTATATCCAAACATGAAATGAATTTGTAAATCATGTTGGCATCACTAGAAGCACACAGTAGTGGTGTTGCTGTTACCATGTTGGCTTTGTTAGACTTGTTTAAAAAATTTTTGAAGTAGGAGAGGAACAAGACAGAGAAAATAATAACATGAACATAGACCGATACCTTCCCCAACCACCTAAGTCTTAAAAGCTGACATATTTGCTTCTTAATCTATGGGAAATATTTGTGTATATTAAGAACTCTGTGACCTCCTTTTCAATAAATGAACTGAACTGATCCTACTGCTGTAAGAATGCACTGCCTGATCTTTAATTAGATTCACACGTTTGCATAAGGAGGAACTTGGAGACAAACATGATTCTTCTTTCCCTATGTTTATGTATGAAGGAGACAAAAACCCAAACTCCTCATGGATCAACAAAATAAATTAATAATTTGTTCTCTGCCATTACAGCAGCAATTCTTCTGTTTTCCTAGGGATGCTGGGAAGAGACCAGAGCAGCAGCTGGTGCAGGTCATGGATTAAAGCTTGACTAAGAGAAACATCAGAAAGGAGATTTCCAAACAGAGAAATATGAAGGACAGATCTGAGACACTGTATCTTCAGATATGAGAGATTTAGGGTCAGAAATGTCAAGGTGGTGAGTCTGTTGTCAAGTGCTGACCCCTCCAACTAGGACTTACATCTGGGGCAGATACACACACAAACGGACTCTTACAGCTATCCCATTCATTTTTGCTGCTGTAACACAGATGAAACTTGAAAACAAGTCGAGCTGTTACACAAGTAAAATCACAGTGTCATAAAAAAGGTGGTCCAAGCACAGCCTAGCCCAGGATTCTGTGTCTGATGGGGGCTAAGAAAGGATGCTACAGAAGAGGACAAGAACATGGCAAGTATGGAGTGATACTTCTGAAAAATACTCTTCCAGCCTCCGACAACTTGCAACTCGTGGGCTTTATGAGCCAAAGATTCTGCCTTTGCATTTAATATCTTTCAATGAATCTTTATCTCATTAATTTATACATGCTGCTTTTTGAACTCATGTAACTTTTAGTATCCACAATATCCTACAAAAAAAAGTCCCACAGCTTAATTACACTACACTAAGAATGCAAGCAGAAGAATCCCTAGTGATTTCAACCAGGCTGCGGGTTTCTCTCTTAAAAAAGACAAAGCACCTAAAATCTGTGGGAAAACACGACTTCCATGAAACAGTTCTTTGGACATTCTGCTAGCAGTTCTGCATTACACCCACACACATTCTGCAATACAGAAATTAGTTCTAAAACTGATCTTTTTTTTTTTTTTTCCCCTGAAGGACTTCATCTTTAACTTCAGAATCTGAAAACTAAGAAAATCTATTATAGGTTCCAGCACATTTACTGAGAATGAGAGAAAGCAACCAATTCTATTACTGTAGATTACAAATTTACAAAGTCTTGATGACTAAGAGTATATAGGCATAACAAAAATCTAACAAACCAATCCTAATGTCAAAAAGAATAAAAGAGACTCCCTTCTGTTAAGAAACCAGTTTCTACCAGCATAAACTTACAAGGAGAGATCAAAAAGCCCTGAGCTTCAATTATTTCTCCACACAGTCTGCATTCTGGTGTCATGGCAGAAATTCCTGTTCAAAACCCCCATGTGCATAACAGACACATCTACCCCTCACATCTCTATCTGTAAATTTCATTCATGCCTTAATTCATTGGATTTTTTTCTTCTCACAAATACTACCATCTAATGAAAGGATTGAAGTGTAACTAATTTACCTGAAAAGGAACATCAGAGGCCGTATGACAGAGCGCAGTAAGGATTTGCTGATTTGAAAATGAAAGCAAGAAAATCTTTCTCAAACTGAGCTACCATTTTGGAAATAGGGGAAATGCTGAGACTATACCCATGGTCATTTATGAATTAGATGCAGGAGCTGCTCATTGCTGTGCCCTCAGATAACATCTTCTAATCATGTGAATCATGAATCCTCTCGGTACATTTCAGTGCACAGTAAAACATGTTAGCTTAAATCATCTTACAAATGAGTGCATTACAGAATCAATTTTTATCACTATGGATTACAATAATATCCTAAATGAGGTGAGAAATTAGACAGTAGACTCACACTTTACCAAGCGTCTAAAAAAATTCAACAAATAAGCCTTTTTCTTCATGCATTCGACTTTGTGCTTCCAAAAGCTAGATAAACATTCAGCTTTTTAGAAAACAGAACAATCACAGTTTTAAAATTTTGTGAGCTCTTATAGAAATCATGAAATGAGTAATGCCCTGGGGCAGGCATATAGAAAAACCAGGTTTCTAAAGCACCAGAACACCCTTGATAGCTTAATTATGCCAAAATAGTAACCATAAACCTCCAACACACACTCAGTAGAAGTTTCTATTGTCTTTCACTGAATTTCACTGAATTTTTAGAGTTGGAAGGGACCATAGAGATCATCTAGTCCAACTCCCCTGCTAAAGCAGGACCACCCAGAGCTTGTCAGAGCATGTTACTCAGGAGCATCCAGGCGGGTCTTGAAAATCTCCAAAGAAGGGGACTCCACACCCTCCCTTTGTTTCCTGTTCTTATTTAACTCCCGCATTCTGCATTAGATTATATTTTGTATCAGTGTAATACAATGACTATCATGGCTAAACTCCATTTTTAGAGAGTTATACCTTTTTTTCCTGCATATGGTATTTTGTCACGAACCTGTTCAGAATTTTTCATACAAAAATAAGTAACTCCCAAGTATGACAAGCGGTTTGTGGTGGTTATATTTTAGATAATCAAAATGGTACTACTGTTGCATAAAATAATAGGAGTAAATTGCAACACTTTTTTGGTCAGGATATTGTGCTTCATAGAGAATTTTCAGCAACACCATTTTGTGTGAGAAAGTTCTTGTCATCGTTATGGAACAGCTAATATGGAGCTGCAGCCCCTACACATATGACATTGATGTAAAATCACCGCTGAACTTTGGTACTAATAAAGTTTGTAACAGCAGATTTCCTAGCTCTAGTGCACATAGAGTAAGGCTAGATATTGTCTGATGCTATCTCTGGGGCATCACTTCACATTTCCTTAGAACACAGTTTCAGTTGTTCGGCACTTGGTTAAATGAAACAATCTGAAATTTTGACTATGCAAAGTCTGACTCGTGTCCAAAAGATGCTACTAGAATGCTAGAATTTAACTGTAAAGATTGAACGGAAAACAATAAAATTAACATTCACAGACTAAGCTTGGCTAAACTCAATTGACCTTTATGCTTCAGAAAAAATGCCCATCATCCACACTTAGAACAGCTGATGGTGGAAGGGATCTTTAGTCCAACGTTCAGCATTTGAGGGAGAACTGTTAAGCATGATGCCTGTGGTATGGACCATCCCTTGGGCAGCTTGTCCTCTCTACGCTCCCTCTCAGCTTCCACAGGAAACTGAAAAAGTAAAGGGATCTTTAAAGATCATCTAGTCCAACGTTCAGCGTTTGAGGGAGAACTGTTAAGGGATGCACAGACAGTGGATATCTCCATGCTGTATGTGAGGCAGCTGGGAAGCAGCCTGGACAACATCCCACATTCATGCTGCAGGGATGCAGAGATCTGGTTCCCACCCCCCCACAGCACCAAGAGCTGCCCGATCTCAAGCTGCTTCTGCGCACCCATTATCCGTGTAAAACGTGGCACTGGGGCCTCTCTAAGGAGGTGAAAAGATCACTGTGAGATTGTGAACATTCAATGATCTACATAAAAAGATGTGGCGGTGCTATCCCATTTCTGATTGAACGGAAAACAATAAAATTAACATTCACAGACTAAGCTTGGCTAAACTCAATTGACCTTTATGCTTCAGAAAAAATGCCCATCATCCACACTTAGAACAGCTGATGGTGGAAGGGATCTTTAGTCCAACGTTCAGCATTTGAGGGAGAACTGTTAAGCATGATGCCTGTGGTATGGACCATCCCTTGGGCAGCTTGTCCTCTCTACGCTCCCTCTCAGCTTCCACAGGAAACTGAAAAAGTACCTGACTTAATATAAGCCAAATATTAGCAACAACCAAAACAATGTGTGTTATCAACACTATTCTCATACTGAATCCACAACACAGCAGCTACTAGGAAGAACATTAACTCTACACCAGCTGAAACCAGGACAAAATGTTACAGTAACTCATTCAGGATGCTAACACTCTAAAAGACAGAGGAAAAGAAGCAGGGATCTTACAGTTTTGTTGCATGAGACTCTTCTAAAAAATAGCCTGCAATTTCAAATGATAAATAACGTTTAAGGAATGTTGTTTCTTAAATATCTTCACAAGCTACTAGGAAGAACATTAACTCTACACCAGCTGAAACCAGGACAAAATGTTACAGTAACTCATTCAGGATGCTAACACTCTAAAAGACAGAGGAAAAGAAGCAGGGATCTTACAGTTTTGTTGCATGAGACTCTTCTAAAAAATAGCCTGCAATTTCAAATGATAAGCTTCCACAGGAAACTGAAAAAGTACCTGACTTAATATAAGCCAAATATTAGCAACAACCAAAACAATGTGTGTTATCAACACTATTCTCATACTGAATCCACAACACAGCAGCTACTAGGAAGAACATTAACTCTACACCAGCTGAAACCAGGACAAAATGTTACAGTAACTCATTCAGGATGCTAACAGGTCTCCCCTCAGCCTCCTCTTCTCCAGGCTGAATAACCCCAGCTCCCTCAGCCTCTCCTCATAAGACTCCAGACCCCTCACCATCTTTGTTGCCCTTCTCTGGACCCGCTCCAGCACCTCAATGTCTTTTTTATGGTAGGGGGCCCAAAACTGGACACAGCACTCGAGGTGAGGCCTCACCAGTGCCCAGTACTGTGGTATGGAACATCCCTTGGCCGGCTTGTCCTGTCTACGCCCCCTCTCAGCTTCCACAGGAAGCTGAAAAAGTCCCTGACTTAATATAAGCCTTACTTAGCAACAACCAAAACAATATGTGTTATCAACACTATTCTCATACTGAATGCAAAACACAGCAGGTACTAGGAAGAACATTAACTCTACCCCAGCTGGAACCAGGACAAAACGTTACAGTCAGTAACTCATTCAGGATGCTAACGCTCTAAAAGACAGAGGAAAAGAAGCAGGGATCTTACAGTTTTGTTGCATGAGACTCTTCTACAAAAATAGCCTGCAATTTCAAATGATAAATAACGTTTAAGGAATGTTGTTTCTTAAGTATCTTCACAACTTCTTTTCTCTTAATTTTTAAAGAAATCCATTAAGTACTGTGATTTTACAATTAACACTGAAGCCCATACTTCTGTCACATACATATGATGGTGCCAAAGAAGTAGCTGTTGGGACTGGAATTAGCTGTTTAGCTTGCGGACACACACTGCTAAAGCCTAGTGAAGAGAAATTTCAGACTCTGCTGCAACATTCCTAATATATTTTCTCTTTAATTCTGCTTTTTTGACCAAGGTGTTTGGGTCAATTCACACAACAGTTGTATTAAGCTGCATTGTGTCAGCAAAATCAACTGGTTACACATAGATGACCTTCATTCCCATTAACAGAACAAGACCTTCCTGAAGAAGAGCATCTGTTACTGCATCGTTACTGTCTTCAAATTATGGACAGATCCCCTGAAACGGAACCTAACACCTAACTATGCAAGCAGTAGTATGTGTGTTGACACAAATTCTACTTTTCTGAAGCATTCATCATTGTACTAGATAAGATATATAAATCAAAATTACATTATCAGGCAGAATCGAAGATACAGAACACTGAAAACAAGTGGAAATAGTATAAAATACTATGTGAAGACAAAGACGACAACTGATTGTGTCATTCTGTCACTCATTTAAAGGACTCATTTAATGGATACTTCAAACATAGTTACTTTTATCAGTTTATAAGTGGTTCATTAGGACACCATAAGCAAAATACATAAATAATGAAAATAATGTGCTTATTTATATATTAAATATATGCAAGTGACGACAAACATTGAAGTGCCTTGTAACAGCCAGTGGGTTTTGACACGTGCTGTGCGTGAAAGTATTTTTCTCTTGTTCGAGAGGGATTCAAAGCATTAAATCCAGAGACATTTCGATTTACCAACAGCAGCTGGGGCAGCTCCTTCTCAGCAAAGTTTTCATGACTGAGTAGTGGGAACAGAAGGCAGATCACAAAAATAGAGCTACAGTATATTTCAAAGCTTATTGTTTACTGGGAGATAAGGGGCAGTTTCCTCCTTGCGTGGCAGTGTGTACACATTCCTCTGCTGCTGATCTATCTACTGCAGAAGGGTTTTTTAATAGAAGCACTGACAAAAAAAAATTGTCTACACAAAAGCGTACCAACTTTTGTATCTTTAAAACAAGGGAACAGGAATGCATCTGGTGAGAGGACATCAAAAAAGATGACTGTATCACATTCCCGAAAGTATCCAAGCTAAATAATTGCCTATGTACAATGTTAATTTGATGGGCCAGAGTCCTAAAACAGTAAGTTACAGTTCTGTCAGAAGAAGCAAATCTTTCAGCCATGTGATGATATAACCTGACACATGCAAATATTCCACTGGAGATCCCTTCATTAGTGATGGACCTGTATTTTATTCTTCATTCATATCTTCCCAACTGTCCAGGACATTTTCTAAAATGTACCTGTCTAGAGTGAAAATTCTCTGCAAACATGCAGTATAACAGTCTGTGTCCTCCTTACCTGAGTGTCATTTAGAATTGCTTGCGAGGTGCATTTATGAAGTGACACACAGCTAACTTTGGCATATATGTAAGATGCAACCTCACAGATACTTTATGCAATGCGGGAGAAGATTTAATTATCAATGTCTCGTTCTCCACTTCTTTGATGGAGGTGCTGCCACTGGTAATGAGATACAAAGTAGCCCCTAAAGTTTGAAATGTGGGATGATGAAGTTTGATAAAGCCAAACGCAAATATAAACTCAGTATACTACACCCACTTAGTGGACAATTTTATTTAAATACTTTGGAAAGGCTGCCATTTGCTAACAAAATGCTAAAAAGCACTGCAATTGATGATACATGGTTAGGGTTGCAGCTAAATATGCTGTTATCGAATCCACTGACAGGCAGAGCTGCTTAAGCAAATTGTTTAGGATATCCAGGATCTGTGACATTCTTAGTAATGAATGTTACTGTGGAGAAAATGAAAGATTGTTTTTTCACTTTGCAGGTATCTAGATCTGCTAGGACCGCTTCTGTTATGTTCAGACCCCTGTGGTACTTCTGAAGCTTGCCTTAAGGAAATCATGCACTTGGCTTGCAGGAAGGGAGGCTACAGCAGGAGCTGAAACAAGGCTTACGTCCACTAAATTACCTTTACCTTAAAAAGACTAAAGTATAATGAAGTATGGGTGGCCTCAACAGGCAGCCACTCACAAGCCATTTAATCTTTATTATTGTATTTCAGAACAAACACAAGATGATTGCACTGCAACTACTGCAGGGCATATATAATGGCAGCATTCTTCGAGCGTGACAATGAACAAACCCAGCAAAACCTCTATTGGCTGTGAAAAAGTGAGAGAAGACGTGAGAGCCTCCTATGCCCACAGAGGGAACAATGGCACAAGGGCAGAGCAACTGGGAAAAGTGATTTTAAAAGTTAGATGACACTTAATCTGGTTATATGAAGCAGTTATAAGGCACTTCTAGATTGTCCTAATTTTTTTTTTTTTTGCCATAAATTAAAAGCTTCAATGTGTAAGCAACAATCAGAAATGTAAGAGCTGTCCCTACACACCCCTGAGGCAGTTCACAACCTTTCTTGCATTTTAATGCTTCTGTACATCTCAAGTCTTTAAAGAGCATCTGAAGAAAAAATGTTTTGGTTTCCCCCCCCCCCTCCCCTGTATCTTCAAGTCAGAATTCAGAGTGTTAGATTAAAGTAATCATGGAAAAATGCTGCTGTTGTTGCCTTGGGGTGATGTTGCAGCCTCAACTAAATGAGGGCTCATTATCAAATTTCCTGGTTTATTGTTATTACTGTTAAAAGAATCCAAATAATGTCCATATGAATTATATGCAGATCCTAGTTAAACAAAACCCAATGGAATACAACAATTAACACTTACATATGAGTTTACCATTTCAATGCCATAAAACAATAGCCAATTGTCTAATAATCCTCCTAAATAAGAATTTATTTCATTTTATAGGAGAAAGGCAGAGTTCCTGTTCCAAGTGTTCACACCCATTAAGAACAGTCACAGACATTAAGGCATTGAGGAAACCCACACCTTCAGCAGTGGCCCAGCAGGCTCAGACACAGCACACTACTGCCTGGATGAGAGTCACCATTCAGTTCTTGGCTTTGAGTTTAACTCTGCATTTTCTGTGGCATAAGGCTGGTTAGAGCTTGTTGATGGTCAGGTGACTCCCCCCTCACTCTCATAGCTAACGTCACACACCAAACGTCACTCACAGCTAATGACGGCACTTACCTGAGGTCGGTCAATCTCCACAGTAAGCAGGGACTGCCCCCCAACAGCGGCAGCCAATCACCAGGCGCGGCAGGAATTTGAGCCAATCGGAAGCAAGTATTCCCCCGCTGCTCCTATGACTGACAGGAGCTGTGGCCACTGAGGGAGAGAGCTGGAAGGGGCTGCCCTGAGGTGGCTGGAGCAGCTCGGGGCCCTCATGGCCGCCTCACCTCACAGCACAGCCACCGCCACCGCCACCACCGTGGCCGCCAAGGTGCAGCGACACTGTGTGAGGAGCCTTTACTCTGATCTGCCATGGCTTCTCCTCCTGGCTATCCCATCTCCCCCACCGCTGGCAGGGAGGCCCCTCGTTCCTTGGCATCAAATACAGGCCTGTGAGTCAAAGTGGGAGCCCACTGAGTCTCCGTGCTGGCAGTTCAGTCTCAGACACATTTATGTCCCGGTTTAAACACCGATTGTTCACAGCGTTCCCAGTGAAAGGCTGCTAAAAAGGGACTTACTGACAATTATGAAGCGATTGCTTACACTGCACTTACTGCGTTAAATTTTAACGCAATTGAAGGCCTTGCAAAGTAGGCTTTCAACAAAGTTCATGAGCAGCACAGCACCAATACACATCTTCTGCTTTGGGGCAAAAACAGATTCATGTCCAGCTGTCTCCAAGCTCACACGATACAAGGCTGACTCCAGCATTAAAGGACTGCATAGGTACATGCTATACGCAATACAATTTATTGTCGAATGAATTTCATTTAAGGAATAACAATTTAGAATTTATTTCAGTATTTTCAGGGTCTCAGTCTGTTTTTTAAATTTTGAAGTGACCTTGTCTCCCGTCCTCTGTGTGTAATTTCACTGAATTTCACTGAATTTTAGAGTTGGAAGGGACCATAGAGATCATCCAGTCTAACTCCCCTGCCAAAGCAGGACCACCCAGTTGTCAGATTTGAAAAGAATGTATAGACAGATAGGTAAAGAAGTATTTTACTCCCACTTTTCTTTTGAGTTACTGTGCCCACAAAAAATAGGCTCATGGTGATTTAATACTGAAATTCATATTTCCTGAATTCATTTAGTGTCTTAATAATCTTATCAAAAATACTTCCATTTACTTCTCTTCAACACCTTCAGGGTACAATACAGCTCATGAACGCAGTGGCCAGCGATGAGGGTTTTCAAGCAGGCAAACAAGCAAGCATATTAAGTTCCACCCAAAACTCCTTCAGTTTCAAGGATTTTAAAATGGCATTGCTTCCTGGAGTTGCAGTGGCTGCAACCTGGCTTCGAGCTCAGTAAGATGGAAAAAGTACCTGTGTACCAATGTTGAGATATGATGGATACACAACGTATGTTCTTAATCGATTAAAACCTGAGTTCTGGCGGAGTATGAGCAGTAGGAGTAAAACCTGTGCAAACCATAACTCGGTGAGAAGCACATTTTTCATATAACAGAGCGGAAAACACTGGAAGACCAAAGCCATTGTTTTTGTAAAAAGTGTCTCTTCTCTTGAAACCTGGTAATTAGAGCTAACATAAAATGCCTCACTAATTATCATGAGAGTAAAAGAAAAAAACAACCAGTGCCTACAACTGAAAGAAAAAACCCGACTGATTTTGATTGCTGGCCAGACTGTTGGCATTAGCTGATTGTCTTTCCAAGCTCGTGTTCACCTGAGCCAGTATTCCCACAGACTCTATTTCTAGTCACTGGGTGGAAACAGGCACACTGAGTGCCTGGTTCTTCTGAACTGTTTTACATGGATGAGATAATGGATGCCCAAGAAATGTCTCCAGAGATTCAGTTAACTAATTTTTTTTTTATTAGGGTGGCAGGTTTGCAATCTTTTCTTTCTGTGAGTGAAGACTTACTTTTAGCTTAATATCAAAAACACAACCCTAAACATCAGAAGAGCAGAGGGTGTTCAAACCTGGAAACCATCTCCATGGGACTTCACTTCTTTATGGTCAGAAATCTGAGAACATTGGTTAAAGCAGGTTTGAGCTAGGAAGAGAAGAGAATTATCCAGTCTCCAGAGCTTACTTTCACAGAGGTACACCTTTGCAGAAAGGGCTCCATACACATAACTGCATACAGTAAATATTTATATATAGTTATGTATGGAAGTTTCTCAGCACAGTTTGGGTTCAGCACTACCACAGCTAGCTTGCTATCAGTAGTTGCTAACTAACTGTGACTGCAACATAGGTATAACTTGAAGAATTACATATTTTATAGATGAAGTCATTAGAAGTTTTTTAAAAGAGTATTGCTATTTTCTAGACTCCTTGGTCGAAAAAGCTCAGTAAAACATCATACAAGAGTCTATTTTACATGCAGAACTTTCTGAAGTAAATAAAAAAACACACCCAAGAGGGACACAATTGTTTCAAGGCTTTTGTCACATTAAAACGTTGATAGATCTAAGCAAAGTAAGGAAGAAAGTATTGTCTGCAACTTAGCACTAGTTTTTGACTAAGTATTGTCCATCCAGCAGTTCAGGCTAAGTATTTTTATGGTAAGTTACACAGCTGATCCAAAAGAAGGAAAACTTATTTTTTGTGCTGTTTGAAGTCAGAAGCTTGAAAAGCTACCAGTGACTGGATGAAGGCATGTTTGTGGGGAGAATGTATAGGGATGTATGCTTAAATATTCATAAATAATTTGTCACATTCTTTAAGATTTTATCATGTGGTTTCTGTTACTGTCTATTTGGTACATCAATACAGCTATTTACGTGTTGTGTCCAAGAAGGATGCAACTAATATCAGTCTTATGTTAAAAAAAATAAAAGGAAAAGTTGATGCATACTAGGGAAAAGTTACCCAATCAGTTTTTATACATGCTTTTTCAGCTCTTTTAAAATATTAATTTCCTGAATCCCTCACACCCTGAAATACAAAGACTTGAAATATTCTTCTTGCTAAATGAGTCTCATTAACAATATGATTAATATAAGAAAAAAGTTGCAGTACATCGCAAGGTTAGTTTGATCAATTGGTAGAGCAAGCATGGTCTCCTAGCCAATTTTAAAGGCTGATGATAAAGAGAGAGACATTTTTCTTTTAAAATTACACAGTATAACCTCACTGGATATCAGCCACAAGAGATAAGTCATGTGGGCGCTCACAAAATGCCTCATCTTAATTAGTAGCAAGGACACCAACACATATCACACATCTTCACTCGATGTTCACTTGGTTCTGACGTAATAGCTATGCAAGTCCAAAGTCCCTAAACACCTCTTATTTCACGTGTAAAAGAGTTGAAAGCCAACTACTCGCTTCTAGAAAGCTGGGAAAATGTGTTGTCTGCTTAAAAACTATTCTTCTCATATTCTGCATGTTTTTTTTAGAAGATAAGGCTTCCTTCCTGTTGAGGGAAAGCTAGATGCATAGCACTGCATACCAAATAAAAGTGTAATTAAAATGGCAATGCCAGGAGTGACAGCTCAGCTACTTAACCGGCTGTCAAGTTATACTTTACTATCTTAAAAGTGGTGTAGTTACAGATTTGCTGGAAAAACTGTATTACTTTATCTAGCAGTGAGTAATGTTTGCAGTGTTTTAGTTCTCCCGTGCTTATCTGTCTTTTTTGGCCGAGCACTCTGGTTAAAATAAAGCTCTCCTTCCCAGTTTTCCAGTGCAGCTTCCCATTTTTACTAGTCTTTTATGAGGGCGTACTCTCTCAGGCAATGGATTTAAGTGATTTGCACAGTGTTAGACCAAGGGGGAAGAAATGCCTGAGTCCCCCAGAGCAGCCACACTTTTAATCAAATATAGCTCATAAATCACATTTACAACTTTCAGACCTCAATCAATAGGATACTTTATAGTCTGTAACAAAATTATCTGGCAAGAAGAAGTACAAGAGGGATGTTGCTGAGGGACCACACACACCCAGGCTCTGCACCCTGTCTGCCTTTGGGGATTAAACTGCCAATTTTAACAATGAGCGATCTGTCCCAGAACTCTTAACGCATTTATAAGCAGCGCATAGTTGGCTGATAATGAAGCATTCTAGGAGGCCATAATCAATAGTACCAAAGCACAGCAAGTTTCCTGTTCCACTTTACCCTAGTTTGGGGACATTTTTTTCACTACTTTTCTCATTAAACTTTGCTTAAAGACTTTAGTTCTCATGGGCAGAAGTTTTCATGGCTTTGCTAACTCTGCGCTCTGAAGCTTCTCTGAAGCTCTCTGCCAGTAAACCACGGAATACCAGGGATTTCTCAGTGCTAGTTCAGTTACATGTCCTCCTTAAGTTCAATTTGCATACTTAATATGGCAAATTCTTCATCAAGTGTTTAATTTGTATACATAATACTGAACAGTCTCCTTCCATGAAATATGGTAAAAATTACTTCATTATGTAATGCATAGAAATTGCTGTTTGTACAGTCCTTCATCCAGGACTGACACGCATAACACCAAGTTTATAAATTACTGCTAAAATACCCGCGTAACTTCAATTATATATCAAATAAGTTTCTCATAATTTTTGGAGTATGCAATGGAAAATGTGAACTTAATCACCTTCCACTAGGTACTTCTTCAAAATACGTTGCCTACTCGTACATTCCACTAATAACACAAACCCACTGTCTGTATTTTGTGTTGAAGCTTTATTGCAACTCTTTTTTCCTGCAAAAGGCACCATGAGACTTCTTACACTCTGTGCTACGAGCACAGACAACAAAAAGTATTGTCTTGATCTCCTGAAGACCTAATGACAGCAGCTTTCATGAAATTATAAACAGATGCCTGCAGCTGTTGTATCAATATTCAAATTGCACACACACTCCAGTGATAGCAGGGAGCCCTGGCTAAGTGACTTCTAAGTGACAGACTACTCAACAGCAAGTTTTCATTCCGATGAAAACCCTCTTAACAGACTGAGTTCAGACAGCTTTGCCTTTCATTCCTTTTTGAGACATCTGCAGAAAATATTGACAAAGCTGTGGATGATTTCAGGTTTTGAAGACAGAAGACTAGAAAACACTGAACACTGAAGATGTGAGAGACGTTACCAGCTCTTACATCAGACAAAGGAAAAAAACTAGGAACTAGTACGGATACATTAAGATTTTGCATTAAAATGTATTTCCATTATTACTTTCAGCAACTTAGATGGAAATAGCTTGTAAAGACAGAAGAAAAGGAAAGTGCCATCACAGCTCAGAAGCCTATTCCCTTGCCAAACTTCAAGTGACTTTTAATAATCAGTCTGTTAGGGATCAACCTTGCCACTGATTTACGACAGCTCCATAAGCTAAAAATGTTGTTAAATTAGGGTCCTAGATGTGACTGAGTCTTTAATTGGTTTAAATGCTTATCCTTTGTCAAAAGTTGTTTGACAGAAAAAGTGAATTTGATAGCAGCCAAATAATCTTTGATCAAATCTAATGTCAAATTGCTCTATTTCAATTTTAATAAACTCTCTAGGATGAAAGGTACCAAGTTCTCATTGGGATCAGAAACCTCCTGAGATATGTCAAGAACTAACATGAAAAACATCCCTTATACTGCAGGTCCTATGGCTTTCTGAGGAAGTCATGTGAATCTGCTTGTGAAGTCTGTAAAAAAACCCAAAGTTTGTTTATTTATAGAGCTTCTTTGTTTTGTCACTAGAGATTGGAATAGCGGGATGCTGAGGAGGGGAGCTGAAAGGATTGGAAATCTAGAAACTAACACTTTGAATCCTGCTTGACATCTATATTTTAGGAACTAATGAAAAACTAAGTATATGCACCCTTAAAGCTAAATCTGAGTTTTTAAAATATATTTTGATATACCCCTTTGATTTCCCACGTAGGGTATGAGGAAAGTATGTCTGCTAAGGTTTTCTGCTGTGGTGTTCTGCAGACCTGGTGGGTGAGTCATGGCAAATATGGAATATAATAAAATTGCCATATGTATCTGTTTCCTATCATAAGCAGAATCCTCTGACATATAGCCTTATGTGAAAATGTTGGCAATAATATCTTTCTGGTATTCCAGGGACAGCAATTGGGTGGACATACAGAGGCCTGGCTGCGTGATCTTGAGGAGAAGAACACTTGCTAATTCAATTCCTGAACAAAGTTGGCAGGGCACGGATGAGGTCTGGTCTAAAAGGCATGATGCTGCACTAATGCACACAGATGGCAGTAATTTTCCCAAATGTGTGAATTCCCATGCTAATAAAATCACATTATTTATGATTTCTTCACACACTGCTTCAAGACCAGTGATTTCTCAGCTGAAGTTCCAGCGTGACCATCTGTCACCGATCACGTGGACGCGCACAGAGTAGCACCATCACAGAGCATCTGGTCAAAATATAATTCAAAGGCCAATAATGGGAACATTATCTGGTAATATGATATCATAAAAGTTATCATATCATGAAACAGCCATATATTCTAGCGAGGCAAGTAACACTTACACTGTGAGGTCTGGATTTTCTTCCAATGGCAAGAGTCTGAAATCTGTACCAAACCAGATAAACTACGAACTTAGATTTTTCTCAAGAGAAATCACATATCAGAGATACTACAGGTTTCTTAACATGTTGAATATATGCTGAGTATCCAGTTTATAAGATGATGTTTTCTGTCATATCAGCCAATCACCAAGGAAAGATGCATCAAGATAAATTTTTGTAATTATATGTGCAACTGATTCCATTAAAACTGAGGGAAATTCCCCTTATGTAATTACTAGACCGACAAGCATATTTTTTATTAATATCAAATAGGCTTTGTTGCCAAGAATGAATTATGGGTACTGGATGCACATTGATAGTAATGATATACAGAAATAGATATTTTAAAATTGGTCAGTGCAAATGAATCCTCAAGACTCTTTCTGCACATTAATATATTGAGTTTTCAAATCAAAGCAAAGTTAAGCTTTCCCTTGAGGAAAAAAAAATTCTTCTGGGATAAGAAAGAAGAAAAAAAAATCACTGATAATGTACACATGCCTGTTTCAGACAAACAAAACTTAAGGCTTGTGTTCTGTGAAAATGTATGATGAATAGGATCCTTGAAAACCCACAGAGTAGCTGTGGTTGGTCTTAAACTACTGGGCAGGGGATTGAAAGCTGCTGATCCGAAATCCCTGCCTCTGCAATCTCATTCCCAAGCACTCTCAAGAGAATGAATTCCTTTTTGCCAACTCTCCTGTACGGAGTTAAGGACAGTTGGTTCTGCCTATGAAAACACAGTCTGGGTGATCTGCTGATCCCTGGCAGAACAAAAAAAAAGGTTTAGGAACTTACTTTTGTGGGACATGATTGCTATCAGATATTCAGTATTTAATTTCTGCAACCTGACAGACTGTATCATTGAGCCTCACGTCCTTTAAAATCCTCTATTAGCCTTCAAAGGTAGCTGATCTGAATTACCAGACATCCCATGATTAGAAATGTCCGTAAATCAGGACTTTCCTGAGGCAGCCTGAGAAATCTTAAAAAACATCTACATAAAGAATGGAAGGGTGAATTATCACTTGGCAAGCAGAATCACATCATCATGATCCCACAAAAACTATGGGAGAATGTGGAGCAAGACTTGCTGTGAAGGACCAGAAGTCCGAGGTCACACAGTGATTCTGAGGTCAATTAAAGAACACAGGAGAGGCCAATTTCTCCTCTGCTATTTAATGGTACCAGTTTCTCTATCAAGCATTGAACTTGTCGGACTAGAAAAGAAAAAATATATCAGTAACTGGAGAATCAGTTTCTTGCAGGACATGCATGGAGCTGCTCCTAGTGTCCTCTCCCGGAGCTACTCCCAGAACAGGCTTTGTCTCTACGAAGTTATTGTAGGTTTGCTTGGGGGTGGAGGTGGGGATGCTCTTTTCACTTCCTTATCTGATTGTTCTTTCATTCCTCAAACACACTCTGAGAGACAGTCACATTCTCTGATTCCTGACAGTCTATTTTACTTTTCTTTCACTTTATTTGGCTTTGCCATTTCTTCCCTCACACCGAACATTGTCTGCAAGTACCTCCTCTACTGTTGCCCTGAAGGAACTGAATAGGGGGCTCCAGGAAACTAATTCTGCAAAGCTACATGACATCATCTTTCTCCAAAACATATCTCTTTCAAGTCAAACTCTCTGGAAACTAATCTCTCTCTGTGCTCCGTTTCGGTGAGAGTCTTTTTCTTCGCTACCTTTAATTCAGCTTTATAATCCACTGTGTATAGTTAAAGAAAACCATTTCGGTGGTCTCACTAGAGTGATTCCAGCCATCTCAGAATATAGGTATTATTCTTCCTCCCTAAATCCTTTCCCCCTTTCCTTTATTCTTACTGTAGATCTAATGTGACGTGCAGAGCACCAAGCTAAGCTGGGTGGTGGATTCTGTCCTATATCACATATGTGATGGGCCAGTGGTCACAAAAGCAATGAGAATAAGCAGAAAGCGACTGCACATTTCGAGAGAAGGGCTTATGGAATCAACAGAAAAACACAAAGGACAGGTTTTGTGGCCAAAGACAGGATGAGTAAAACAAAGTGATTGCTAACATCAAATTGTAAGGCAAGTATTTGGATATACTTTCTTAAATAATCTCTGGCTGATAGCAGTGAAGTTATTCAGCTTTTCATTCAAATCCTTCAGTCATTTCCTAACATTGTCTCTTTAGATGACCAGTATGTTTACAAACTTTCAACCCTGAATTTGCGTGAAATTTTCCCTTTCACCTTCACCACTTCTGTTATCTTTGAAGAACACAATGGCTGCTAATTCAATTGAGCCTCATGCTCTGTATGGTGTTATATTAGCTTTTCAAAGCAGAAGACCTGAATGATCATACATCCCAGGATTAGAAAAGGAAGGAAGGAAGGGCCTCCCAACACTACATAGCGAAGAACTGACAGGAAAACTTACTGGGTTTATTCTACGTACAGTGTTGTTCAAAGACAAAAGAAACAATATGGATATTTACAAACATTTTAGAGATATTTGAAGGTTAATCTTTTCTCAGTTTTTGCTTTCATCTGAGTTATTCTTCTGAGTAGTTATTTCACTACTATTTAACTATTATGCTGCCATACCTACAGTCTACTACAAAGTTTTCCATCTTTTGCCAGAATAAAAATTTTGAGTTATAGCATAGGAAATAGAAGTGGAAGTAACAAAAACAAAGATCTATTTTTTCCCCCCCAAAAGAAGAAACTTCATAGCTCAATCTTTATTCAGTGGTGACAAGAAGGAAATATTCATGTTCTTTTAAGACAAAAAAGTCTTAAGGCGAACTTGATTGGACTAAATATGACTGGTTTTAGAATTGCACCCAGATTTCTACCAAAATCTAATTGAATTTAGATTTTGTTTAGTAAGTATTATCTCATTTTCAAAGTTATTGCCATCATCATTTCTAAATAACCACAAAGCACACTAAGTGTGTGCAGATAGCACATGAAAGCAACGGGAAACCCAAAGGGGTATTTCATATGGAAGTATTTTTTCCACGAAGCATTTAGGAAAAAAATCAGTATTAAAGAACCTCACTTTAACTTCTTGTCTCACCCACAGTCTCTGTTAAATGGGATATGGACACAACAGTTCTCCTGATCTGACCTTCCCACCACAGGGGCCACCACAACCACCATGAAGGTCTGGGCAACCAGGCAAAGGACATCACCTTCCATCTGAGCAAAGATCAAAAACCCTCAGACCAGGCCTCCCTTCTTTTTGGCAGACTATCGTACATGTAAGAGTGACAAGAAATTGTCAAATGCAAGATGTTACAAATGTCCCTGTCTTTTTACTGTGGCTTATAAAAAAAAAAAAAAAAAAGAGGTGCAGAGTCAGCCTTTTTCTATTCTGTTCACACTGCACCGGGTGCATCTGGAAAGTCACAAAGGACTGAAACAGCTACCAAAAAAAAGAAGAAGAATAAACAAATGAAAAAGGGAAAATATATAAAGGAAAAAAAGGAAAAAGAGAAAGATATAAAACTATTATGAAGTTGAAACGTAGTATTTCTATATGCTTTTGGTGTATTATACACACATAGACAATAGCATATAACCAGTTTATTTGGGTCAACAAAGCTGGAAAGAAATAAGGACATAATATCAATGGTCTATACACATATAGCGTGGCCTGTAACTTAACATTGAGAAAGAGAAGACAAAGCAGTGTTGGTCAGGTTCAGTGAGAAGCATTTCTGGTATTTGCAAAGACCCTACTTTTCCACAGATGCCTTCAGCGTTTTTCTCCCTCCCCCTTTTTTTTTTTTTTCTATAGACAGACACTGTCTGATTATATCCTCTCTAAAAGGCTCATGAATCAAATGTTAAGGGGGAAGACACTTTTTTTTTTTTTTTTTTTAAAGGAGAGCACTTTTTAAAGCAGAGAATGAAAATAGCCATGGTATGAGCAAAAAATCATGGCATAGATAAATGAAGACATTGCCGCCAAAACTTATAAAAATCCTAATGTCATGCATGATGACGAAGTTTTATTGATTATTACTAGTAAGTCTCAGCACTGCTATTTGAGTTAGAGCCCTATATACTTTTGGCAGGTTGTTTATGAGAAAAATAAGATAGAGCAATGCAATAGTACAGTATTAATCTACTGCTTCTGAATCCGTAACAACTCAGCAGGATTTCAGTGTAGCGCTGCTGGAGCCAGACGAAAGAATGAAGAACATCTCTGCACAAAATGTGTGATGTATTTTCAGAGGTAACAGAAAATGCAGAAAAATGCAGGGGTTGGGAAGGTCCCTGCTGAAACCTCTTTTTAACAGCAGCACAGTAGCAGACTACCTCTGCACTGAGGTAAGATGACAGCACCACAAGCTGAAAGTGTTTGTGGCAAATGTCAAATATAAAATATTTATTTCCATCCCCAAATAATTCTGAGATTTTATTGGCATTCTCTCTGTCTGAGATTTTATTTCTTTAGTCTTGTAAAATACCTTCGGATAGATTAATGCCGATGAGTACTTTTCTTTGTAACTCCTCATTTCATTTTTATTTTGCTTTTCTAGACTAGTAGTTAAAGAGTATCTTCAGTGTTGAGCTGCCCTGTCACACAACTGCAGAAATCTGTCTTGCCTGCCGTTAAGTGACACAGAAGGAGTTTCTTTATTCTGTTCCCTGCTCCTTTCCTTAAATGTCATCAACATTTTAGCATATCTAACAGGGATCAAAGGCTTAATCGCCTTGTTAATGTACCTAAATCCCCCCGAAACTCCTTGCATTAAACACATTTTGAGCCTATATTTCGGATTGCAATATTCTGTTTCGGTAAAATATATTGTTACTGTTCCTTTTAAATCTTTTGCCTCCCCAGCATCTCTGGATAAATTTCAGACCCTCAAGCATCAGCGTCTGGATTATTCATGGAAATGTTCAGGTTTTGAATCTGGCCTGACATTCTTCCCTTTATTCTCAACTGCACCCAGACTGCTCTCCAGAAATGTCAAAAAATTGGAGGCTGATTCTGATCGTCTAGAACTGGATTTTGGCTGATCATTGAGTCTGTGTGGATTCGTCTTTAAAGGAAGAGATGCATGCAGTCTGCTGCATTTCAAAATGCAATGAATGAAATGCTTCACATTTGATTTTTTTAATGCATGGAAATCCCTGATTTTCTGTACCTTTTCTATGCACTAATATTTTTGTGAGTGATTTAAAATACTTTTCTATCAAGAGCAGATTTAACATAATATGAATTCCTATAAAACGTCTATATAAGAATCTCTAGGAACAGAGAGAGGTACATACTAATTCTACATTTATTGAAATATACATGTATTTAGTAGTATTTTGTAGAGGTTTCTTTTGCTATTAAGATAACAACTCCGTAATTTAAACCTCAGACAAACCATCAGCGATAAACCTTTTTCATTTTGCAACTGTGCTGCAAAAAAACCCCAGTAGCATACTGTTATATGAGAAAATGTATGTGAAGAGACAGCTATCCAACAGGGACTGGGCTTCAGCTATTTAACTCCAAAAGAAACTTTAAATACTGTACTTTGCCACATCATACATATTTTACTCATATAAATTTTTGGTTGATTCATGCTTTTTATTTTGCTGAAGTTGACTGTTGCTGAAACAGCTTGTTCATATGAATAAAAAGAAACAGACACTATGAGTATTTCCATAAGATACTGTTAGGAATAATGCCATGTGTTGGAAAACATTTTCAAAAGTCAGATGAATCTATAGTTTTCCATTATGTTTGGTAGAGACTAATGGGATGCTGTTCTTTATTTTCTTGGCTTTATTTCCCATATTTGCATATTTTCCATTGTATTCAACATGCAAGAGATTTTAGGCAATGCCTCGATTCTTTGCTCTGTTTGATGATGTATTCAGTACTTTCACTAATTCCACTGAAACACAGGGGAACTCTCCATGCTCCCAAGTTTTCCTACCATCTCCCATACATTCTGTGCAGAACTGATCTACATGCACATAGAATGTAGGTATGTAGGTAAGTATATTATGTTAAGAGGAAATTCACCTTTCGAATCCTGAATTTTCTGGGTAGCTAAAACAGTTAAATAGCTAAACTATCTGTGCTATATAATTGCTTGCATATTTTATTGCTGCAAACTGTTGTTACAAAAATGTAAAGGAACTAAAATGGTGGGAAGAAAGAGTACTGAAACACAGGGGAACTCTCCATGCTCCCAAGTTTTCCTACCATCTCCCATACATTCTGTGCAGAACTGATCTACATGCACATAGAATGTAGGTATGTAGGTAAGTATATTATGTTAAGAGGAAATTCACCTTTTGAATCCTGAATTTTCTGGGTAGCTAAACCAGTTAAATAGCTAAACTATCTGTGCTATATAATTGCTTGCATATTTTATCACTGCAAACGGTTATTACAAAAATGTAAAGGAACTACAATGGTGGGAAGAAAGAGTGGCTTTTTCTGTTATAGCAGAGAAGCTGGCTGCTTCTCCTCAAAGGGAAGCTTGCTGTCTTCAGAAGCCTCAGAACAGTGACTTCCAAACATTTCTATCATAAATTTTCCTCCCCTTTAAACAACAGTAGTTTGAGATTTTAGATCAACACAAGCACTGGTGTTCCATGAAGATGCATTAAAAGGAATGTATCAGACACTCTTAATTAGAAACAATGTGGGGTTTCATTCTTAAGTCAGAGTTTTTTTGTTTAGGCCAGGAAATAGCAAAGCCATTTCCTCTGTAACACATGGTATGTGTGTGTCACAGAATCACAGAATCTTCTAGGTTGGAAGGGACCTTAAAGATCATCTTGTCCAACCATCAACCTCACTGACAAAAATAGACACCCACACAACAAACAAGGAACATCATCACTAAACCATATCTCCCAGCACTACATCAACCCGTCTTTTGAACACCTCCAGGGATGGTGCCTCAACCCCCTCCCTGGGCAGCCCATTCCAATGCCTGAGAACCCTTTCAGTGAAAAAATTTTTCCTAATATCCAGCCTGAACCTCCCCTGGCACAACTTGAGGCCATTTCCTCTCGTCCTGTCACCTGTGACTTGAGAAAAGAGACCGACCCCCCCGGCTACACCCTCCTTTCAGGCAGTTGTAGAGAGCAATAAGGTCTCCCCTCAGCCTCCTCTTCTCCAGGCTGAATAACCCCAGCTCCCTCAGCCTCTCCTCATAAGACTTATTCTCCAGTGTCCTCCCAAAATGACTAATTGCTTTGGGAGGTGACATTGAAAGGATCTGCCAGTCACCATGTCCCTGAGCAGAAGGCTTTAGTGAGGTCCCTGGAGAGAACCCTGCTGTTGGCTTCCCGCTCTCAGCTGAAGCTCCTGAGAGGGGTCTGGGAGCAGACCAGCAGCCCCACACCATTGTATCCAGGAATGAAAGACCCCCTCTGTTTTTAATCGCTGCATTCTTGAAATCAAAATGTCAAAGTAGCACAATATATCATTATCCTAACTCAGTAACACATGTGATTTCATTGGTGAAAAGCCTAACTAACGACTGTTTATTCTGTGCTATAAAAGCGAAGACAGTCTTCTATGTCTCTTACAGGCTACGCAATAAAGCTCAAAGACGTTATTTAATACCTCATCTGCTTTACTCCGTGGTGTTTCCTGTGGAAGAACGCAAATGAGTCAAGCTTAAAAAAATAAGCATTGCCGTACTGCCTGGGGAGACACATAACATTTCCACAGATCACTCGATTATCAGCAAATTAGCACCAACAGAACAAATGGCAGCAATTCAGGTGTTGCTGAAAGAAGGTGTTTCCAGAAAATGCCATAAATGGAGAAGGAAGGAAAAAAAGCAAGTATTTGTCACCCATGCAGCAACAGTTATCTCTGAATGAAAAATGACTCGAAGGAGCAGGGAGAGTAACAGCTGAATAGGTTACAAGCTTTAGAAACAATCAATTTTTATATGAACATTTTCAAGCGGAAAATGAAGGGAAGAAAGCTTCTTCCCTACAAACTCTAAAACTTGCCATTATTTCATTTTCTGTTATCTGTTCTTATCCAAAATAGGGTTTGTTATAAAATTGTTTCAATTCTCCTAAAGATTACTGTGACAAGAAAACTTTCATTCACATTAAAAACAGTGATTCAGATGGCTGATGCTAGAAATGGAGAAATGTCCCATGTCTGATTTACATGAGGAGACAAAGAGCTTTCTACTGCTTTTATCAGTTGCTTTGCCCTGAAACAAAAGGGTAACTTCTTAAAAAGTGCTTATCTCTGCAAGTCTTTATAACACAACGCTACAGCTATCTCATTTTTAATAACACCAACATGCAAAAAATAAATCTTTAAACAATACTTAAAACCAATACTTGAAAACAACCCGTGATTGGATGTGGATGGAGGTGAATGCAAACTGGAGAAGGTACTAGCAAATTCACAACTATTTAAAATGTTTCTAGCACTATTAACTGTTCTCACAGTGATCTTTCAAAGCAACTAATGCCCAACAGGGTCCATATAACGTTCTTTCCCAGAACAAACCTCTGAGATGTATGTTAACTCTCTGTTCAGTAAGGGAACCCTGTAGCTCCATAGTATACCTTATAGCAATAGAACCTATAGCTGTTCTGGAGGTCATGGTTTGGGGGTGAGGGGCAGTAAACAGCTGTACAGAGACTGAAACACCAGTTGTTCGAGTTGGTTGGTGCTTTGAAGAGCTCTTTCCCTCACTCAGCAAGCTCACTCTTTCTCATTATCTTCCCTTTGATACCACCAAGGTGTATCTTAAGTATCATTGAATCACATTTTTGATCTATTCTTAAAAATCATAGAAACCTGCCACCTTCCTTTACAATTTCATGAAGTCCCCTGAGAGGGTTTGAGATGTAGTTTTGCTTTGAACTGCTAAGGTACATAAATGACCAAACTAGGAACATAAGGGATGGATCCTAGTTCAGGATCTGATGTAGCAGAATACCTGCACCCTTAACAAATAAGGACATGAATCACACGGATTTCTTACACTCTTACAGTTAAATACATGTAAAGCTTACGTGCTCCACTGGAACTGGAAGATAATTCCTGAATTAAAGCTCAGGTGTGCTGACACCTGCTTCTCAGGTGGTAAAATTCGACAAGACTGTTCAGGAGGGCGGAAGAAGGATTAGCTGAAAATTGCTTCACTTCACCCCTTCCTTGTGAACCCAGCTGCTCTCCCCTCAAAATCCTGTTTTCCTTTAATTTCAAAACCACTTCAGCAAATTAACACACAATAAAATAAAAAACCCGGTATGTAGCAGCTGGTAAAACAAGATGGCATTGGACTGGAGATATTTTAGACATCTTCAAAAACTTAGCCATAATTCCGTGAACTAAGGAAAAAAAGTAGGGACCGTGTGCTATCTGAAGAGAAAACTTACTACTTTTTTCAAATCTAACCCAAAAGCTAGAGGGCTTGTGTTTATTTTGTGGGAAATCAATAGGTATCTCATGAGTTTAGACACTGGCTGTGGTTTGACATCAAATTAATTACTAAAGTTTATACACATCTCTTAACACATTATTTTTCTCTGCTCCCAGAGTCCTAAAAGGTTTTGAATCATTCTGAGGGAGGAAAAAATGGGTGAGAGAACACTTGAATTCTGGAAAACAGAGGATATGGGGTAACAGTGTCCTGGTTTTCTTTCTGGGTACATCAAACACAATTGAATGTGGAGATGAAGGCATGGTTGCCCTTCCAAACCCACACCTCCATATATGGTTCCCAGTTCCTCATCCTTCTTTTTGATGCAAATTGTCACAGGCTTGTTTTACATCACACAAATACAGTATAAACACTATTAAAGAGAGAAATAGATCTATGGGCTTGTATGAGATTGTATGCTTCTAAATATAGCTGAAACCACAGAAATTGGACTAAATACATTTATTTTCAAAAGCAAGTACCTAAAGACAAAAAAAAATTGTCAGAGATGAATTATACTAGTCAATGACAGAAGTTAGAAATGTTAAGTTAGGAATAACGTCTAGAAAAGTGGCTAGTTAGAGAAACCTCTAATGTTTGAGGTGATATTATCGAGTATCGCTCAGAAAATCAGGAATTCAACAAGTGTATCTCAGGGAACAAGTGCAGCAAAATCTCCAGGTGTGACTGTTGCAAGATAAATGCCTGTAACAGCCTCCCATTTTACTCTTAGTTTTGGAGATTTGTCAAAGGAGCTGACCTTTAAGTAACGCACAGAATATTCACAGGCAACATAGCAAATTAAACGGATTTCCTGTTTTTAACACATGGCATTTAAATATTCTTTTTATTGAACAATTTAGAAAACTTTTACGGAATACTAAAAAATTTTCAGGACTTTAAAAAATGTTAATCTTATAATTAACAGTCAAGGACATACTTTCTTTGCACATGCAAGACAGTGATATTCTAAACCTATGGCTATGAACTTTATAGTAATAGACAACCATCTGTCTTCACGCTGAAGCGGAAGCATTAGGTTTTTTCCACTCCTGTGCAGGGATTTCACAATGAAAGGGATAAAACAGTTTAGCGAATAAAGAATTGTTTCATGGAGGAAAGAACGGTACATTTCATATTAAAGCCAAAAAGCTTATTTACCCAGAAAGGAAAAGAAAAAAAGGTAGCTCAGAGTTCACTATCTGCCCTTCTCTGTATTCCCTCTTTACACAATCCTTCCTTCCTATTGTTTGACCTAACAGTCACTGCTCAGAAATAAAGATTAAATTTACATTGGCAACAAGTTTTCTATATTGCATTTAAAGTTTGAGTTTTTAAAACACAGCTTGTAGCAATTTCTCATTTCCTGATAAGTTCAGTAATTTGTGGTAAAAGTAAAAAAAAAGGAAATACTGAAAGCAGTATTAAAGGGAACTGAGCCTTCAGATGGTTGCATATATGTGCTTTAGACTAAATCCTCATTTTGTATACTTTGGCATATATTCAGCATTAATATCTTCAGTTTGACGTCAGCAAATACACTCATCCATATCCATAATTTCCTATTTCAGAAAAATAGATTTCCGCTTTCCAAAATCGTCACTTAAAGGACATTTCAGATTTCAGAGGCACCTGATTGTTTATAGTAAATACAGCATGTATTTAAATGAACTGACTTGGCCTGAATATATCCATAATGACACTTATGACTTGAACATATTTCTCATAAGGGCAGAACAAGCTGCTGGGGTTTATTAGTTAAGAAGCAATCTAATAGGAAAATGCAAAATTGCATGTAATAAAACGCTATCAAGTTGAACCACACAACTGAGATAATGACATTCCCTTCTTTCCCTCTCAGAAGATGGTCTTACATGTTGCCAGAAATATATACTGAGAAACCACGTGCTGTATCTTAACCTAGATACGACATAAATGAACGCACACATTCTAATGAAGCCAAGATAACTACACAGGGTTTGTGTTTAGGACCTCGTGGTTCATGCCATGCTGATGGTTACTGTGCCAGCTGAGGGAATGAGAGATTTTTTTGGTAAAATTTAGTTAACTGTAGGTACAAGGTAGATCACTAAGATGACTAATCACAGAATCACAGAATCACAGAATCTTCTAGGTTGGAAGGGACCTTAAAGATCATCTTGTCCAACCGTCAACCTGACTGACAAAAATAGACACCCACACAACAAACAAGGAGCATCACCATCACTAAACCAGACCTCCCAGCACCACATCAACCAGTCTTTTGAATGCCTAATAAGTATATATTACTGAAATGTACAGATAAATGTTACAGTATGAGTAAAAAATATCACAGGTATCTTTAAGGAGTCGAGAGACAATTTCCTTTACTGGAACAAAGTTTCTGGATTGCATACGTGATGCTTTACTTACTGGTGGTGGGGTTGTAGAGGGTGAAAGCAGAGCTCTGTGAAAAGATGAACTCTTTTAATTCATCTTTTCCACACAAAAAGTTTCTGGATTGCATACGTGATGCTTTACTTACTGGTGGTGGGGTTGTAGAGGGTGAAAGCAGAGCTCTGTGAAAAGATGAACTCTTTTAATTCGTCTTTTCCACACAAAGGGGGAAGGGAAAAAAAAAAAAAAAAAAAAAAAAAAAGAAGAGAAATGTTCTTCTTCCAGTGCCAGAACTATTAAAAGACATCCTATGCAGAAAAATGGATCCCTGCTAAAAATCTCATCATCAAACATGCCTGCGAGCTGCAGCAAAGCAAATGGCATCTCTTCCAATTATAGAAAAAAAAAAAAAGATAAGATATCTCATGGAAACTAGTTATTCAGCCATTAAAAGGGTGGTATGATTATACAGCTGAGGGTATGTTCTCAAAAGGAGCTACTTATTTCAGGGTTTTTTTCCACCCTTGTATTCTGATTTTATTGAATAGTTCCCAGTGTGTAAAACAGAGGATGCTTTAGTCCTGATCATCGGAGATTTGTTTTCCTCTGCAACTTAGAATAATAGTCCTCTTTTTAATTTTCTCTTTGGGTGGTCATAATTCAGTCCTATTTTCACACGTGAGTCCTGAAACAAAGTCACAGAAAGAGAGGGAAGGGGACCTGTTCATTGACACAGGTAATATAAACCTGTGAAATTCCCTTGGAAATGGAGTTGGAAGACAGTCAACTCATCCCATTGTATGAACCCAGCAGGTCTGTACTGGCTGAGCTTCAAAGGAGGAAACGGCTTAGGATGATGTATTTTTGAATGAGCAACCCAAAAATACCCATTCCAGTCAGTGGACCAGAAGGTACTTCTACCAAAATCTGTAGCTCGGGGAGGTAAGTGCTCAGCCCAGATAGAATCATAGAATCGTAGAATCGTCTAGGTTGGAAGGGACCTTAAAGATCATCTAGTCCAACCATCAACCTACCTCTGATAAAAAAGTAAATAAGAAATAAGCAATAAAAAAAATATCACTAAACCATATTCCTGAGGACCATGTCAACCCGTCTTTTGAACACCTCCAGGGATGGAGAGTTTACTGTCCACCAGCACCCTCAGATCCTTCTCCTCAGAAGTACTTTCCAGCAGGTCCATCCCTAACCTGTATTGGTGCAAGGGGTTCTTCCTCCCCAGGTGCAGGACTTTACATTTGCCCTTGTTGAACCTCATGAGGTCTTTCTCTGCCCAGCTCTCCAGCCTGTCCAGTTCTTGCTGGATGGCGGCACAGCCCTCTGGAGTGTCAGCCACCCCTCCCAGTTTCGTATCATCAGCAAACTGGCTGAAGGTACACTCTGTCCCCTCATCCAGGTCATTGATGAATATGTTGAACAGGACTGGGATGAGTATTGACCCCTGGGGGACACCACTGGTCACAGGCCTCCAACTTGACCCTGCTCCATTAATGACAACCCTCTGAGTTCTGTCACACAGCCAGGTCTCAATCCACCTCACTGCCCCCTCATCTAGCCCACACTTCTGTAATTTTTTAATGAGGATGTCATGGGAGACAGTGTCAAAAGCCTTGCTGAAGTCAAGGTAGATGACATCTGCTGCTCTCCCCTCATCCAACCATCCAGTTACAACGTCACAGAAGGCTATCAGATTGGTCGAGCATGATTTACCCTTGGTAAATCCATGTTGACCACTTCCTATAACTTCTTGTTCTTCAACGTGTTTGGAGATGACATCGAGTACGAGTCGCTCCAACAACATGAAAACACATGATTTAATTCATTTTAAACCGGGGAAAAGCTGAAAGGTAAAATATTCTCTGATATCTAAGCAACGCACGACGAGGTGGTTTTTTTTGGGCTCAGAGCCACTGATTGCTTTCACGTATAATGAGCGTAATGACCTGCTTTCAGAGAGTAACACGAGGTGACTGATGTTTGCTGGCAAAGGTATTTTTAACTCTAGTTGCCTGTATTTCATACCATAGGAACTTCATTAGGAGGATGTTACAGTTATACAACCATGATCTGGAAGATTTTTTTGGTTCTTTTCCTATACACCAGTAATGCCCTTTAATACTACGAGAACCAGCCACTGCCATTTATAACTCACTGTACCTTAAAAGATAAAACACTTTTTGAAGCCAGCTGTAAAATCTGTCCTAAAAAAAGAACTTCCTGAAAAGCGTCAATGCAAAATAATTCCAATTACAAAACAGGAAGGCTACCAGCTATTGATCAGGTTGTCTAATAACCTTGGTTCTTTCTATGCAGAAACCAAAATTGTTCGAAGAATTAATTCTTTATTCAAATTCTAATTAAATTAAGTTCATTCGGTTAATTTGTGCATTACAAGCACCAGTGATAGAGTAGAAGCATAAATGAGCTACAGAGTGAAAAAAGCCTTTTTTTTTTCCTACAAAGGACCAAGCATGGTGGCAAAAAATGGGAGAAGAAATGTAGAAATGGAAAACATATAATCTTTTGAGGAAATCTTCTTCTTATTTTCATAAGTTAACTTTCTTCTGTCCCAGAAACACTAGGTTGCATAACACTGTGCACAACAAGTTGCACAATTAACACTTCTTTTCATTAACTCGAGTCTGCTACTCTTAGTATAGTGCCTGCCTGGTATCACCCGTCTTACCCTCCAATTATTCTAAATATCTCAATAAATCTGAGCTACCAACAGTAACTGAAACTGAACATGGAGAAACACGATGATGGCTACCTCTTCCCCTTTCCCCCCTCCAAAGAAGGGCAAGACTTGCCTTTCTCAACCAAGAGAGAAAAGACTGAACCCCGGCTACCTTTTTCGCAGAAGCGGCCAGTGAAGTGCAGTGGGCAGTCGCACTGGAACGCGGTGGCCCCCGTAGGCAGAGAGAGAGGATGGCACGTCCCTCCGTTCCGGCACAGTCCTTCCTGGCATACGGAGGATGGCAACTCGGGGGGAATCCCAGAGGGAACAACGGGCTCGGGCAACTCAGGCACATCAGAGACAACCGTTGGGAATGCTGCTGGCAGATGCGCGAGGACAGGAGTCCTGCAAGGATAGAAACAAAACATCACGAGGCACAATTTTGCCACTACACTTCAGCTTCATTTATAAACCAGTTGCTTCTTTTTTTGTTTAATAATTCAGTTCCTATTTAAGAAAATGTGAGTACATTAGCAATTCCCAAATCGAGCCCCCATCCTGAAATCTAGCAAAGAGACAATGAAGGTATTTTTCCCTTCACGAGGGAGGAAGAAATAACCTCCACGCACACAGCACAGCTTGTACGTACTCTCATAATTCCTTTTTGGTGGATGTCAACGATGGAATGATAAATAAATACATGCCTGTATTATTAAATATTTTATTGCTTGAAGTTCTCAAATCTCATAAGGCTGTTCTAGAAGGCATGTCTTCCATACAAGTGGATTAAGCATGTGCATGCAGAAGGGAAATGCTGTAGTACAGCAATACAGTGTATTTTGATTTGTAGAAATAAGTGGGATGGGACCCCTTCAGTGGGACTTTGCATTCTCCACTCCAGGCATTTATCATTTTAAATCTAGCTTCCAAATGTCTTACGTAGCCCGTTTAGTAGTGACAACCTGAAAACTGATTTTAATCATGTACTTTTTGGAATCCATGTTTTATAAAGTACTAATCAGCTGCATAATATTGTGAAATTAGTATGGTATAAGACATCCCAGTTCAGTATGGCGTGTGTAACACTCACTATATGAGAAAATGAAAAATCAGTTCTCTGAGCCATCCGTACAGCATGTGTAAAACCTGCAGAAGACAGCAACTCACGCTGAGACAGGGAGGAAGGAAAAGAAGCTGGACAAAGGACAGGCAGAAATAATTCAGGACGGAGTAAATACCTCAGGGGACGCAGAGAAAGGGGTAGTAACTGAGAATTGTGTGGAGCCCCGGGAAGGAGCAAAAGGGAGGCAGGGATTGTGTGACAGCAAAGGGGAGACAGGCGGAGCGTTAACGGCAAGGGAACCACTCCAGGGGGATGCTGACGCAAGGGTGCAGGCTGCCTGCAAGATGTGATGGCCAAAACTGAATTCAGTGAAATTCAGTGAAAACACGGACTAGGATGTTAGAAATAAACATAACGGGATTTCCAGGCAGTCAAAAGCCACCCACTTTATTGGAGGGAAAAGCATCCAAAAAGATTGCGGACAACAAGAAGGCTGAAAACAAACCCCTAAAAGATTTTGGGGCCTGAGGACTTGCTGATAAGAGGCTTTTTAAGAAAATAAGTGACTTCCTGTTTGTTTTCATTTACATGAATAGAATAGCAACATTTCCATTTATATGAGCAGAATTACAACAAAGAAATTGCCGGGTTTATTACCATCCTTTTCTCCTAAGGGAAATAACATGGTCTTCACGTGGGCTATTCCATTCATGGCAGGATTAAGAGTGCACTAATGTGAGTGTTAACTTCCATCAGGCTAGCACAGCAAATTAAAAATGCTTAGTCACCTGCTGCTGAGATTACAACCACTGATTAAAAAAAATAATAATTAAAATCTGCATTTTCCCCACAACCGTAGACTAAATGTTTGAGAAACTCTGAACTAATAGCAGGCCTACATAAAGAATCAGACGTTTACAGGCAAAATTTATTGGGAGCAATTACTGGGATTTGGGGTTGAACTAATAGCAGGCCTACATAAAGAATCAGACATTTACAGGTGAAATTTATTAGGAGCAGTTACTGGGATTTGAGGTTGATTTTTCTGTTCTTCCCATAAAAAAAAAATCAACAAAAAACCTAAATAAAACTTGGGGGAAAATCAGGGCATAAACTAAGCTCTCAATACTAGCTATTAGAAAGACCATTTCTCTAATGACAGATAATCCCATAGATGGCCACGGCACCACTGAAAAAAGACTGGCCCCATCCTCTTGACACCCTCCCTTTAAGTATTTCTAAGCATTGATCAGATTTATAAGCACGATCAGCTGCATAGCAGGAATATAGCACGTAGGCATTATGCTTGATGTTGTTAAACCAAAAGCACACATTCCCCAACAGCGCTTCCTATGCTCTCCTGTTGTCAAATTGTCCCCTTTAAGTATTTCTAAGCATTGATCAGATTTATAAGCACGATCAGCTGCATAGCAGGAATATAGCACGTAGGCATTATGCTTGATGTTGTTAAACCAAAAGCACACATTCCCCAACAGCGCTTCCTACGCTCTCCTTTTGTCAAACTGTATAAAGACCTGAGGTGGAGGGGAGAGGAGAAGATGGAGCCAGACTCTTTTTGCTGGTGGCCAATGAAAGGTCATGGGGCAACGGACACCAGACTGAAATATAAGAAAAAAACTTTTTTTTTTTTTTCTCCTTTTTTTCATAGGGGTGATCTATCTGTATAATGGACTTCCAGCTGAGACCTGCAAAGAGAGCAGACTTGTCCCCAAAGTCGTAATTCATTATGAGGCTGATGGCAGCCCTGGCTGCAGGAGCACTCTGACATTTCTCCTCGAGCAGGTTGATGAGACATGCAATGGCACGGGAGTCCCAGCGACACGATAACATCTCCACTGCCTGTATCTTCTGGTACTTACGCACTTAACATTTTATTACTGAAGTAAAGGATTTAGCCTTATCTGATAGAAGTTTGATAAGGGAGCTTATATTTTTAGCTTGTCAATAAAGTAATTTGTGCTGGGAAGCAACTGCTTTTATTTGCAATTTTCCTTGGTGGAGAAGTGTGTATGTGCCATTTTTCTTGGGCTATGACAGACTATTACTTTAAGCAAATGCTTTAGATTTTGGAGCCCAAAGAAAGATTTTTCAAGGTCATTAGCATGCATGGTAGAATAGAAGTTCAAAATCTTATGACACTGAAAACAACTGTACTCATAGAAATGTTGGTTTAAACAGGAATAAAAAAACTAGTACCTTGCATGTAATTTGGCAAGAACAAACAAAGCCTTTCACAGACTGCTTATTTCACTGTTCACAACCACGTCAAGAAGATACTTTAAGTGGCATTTCACTGATTTCGATGAATCCACGGAACAGTATAGATGCACACTTACCCTACTGGAGAAACCACTTAAATCACTCGAGACAGTAATTGAGAAAATAATTTAAGAGATTACCAGAGAGGGATTATTTTTGTTCAGTGGTTTATGTCTGAATCTTATTTCCTCACCCATCTCAGTCTTTGCTTGATTTGGAAGAATTGTGTGTCTGTTCTTGTAATAGAGATGACTTTTGATCAGGTTTATCTCTTTAAAAAATTCAACTCTCAATGTCTGTTCCAGGCTATCAGCCCAGCTTCTCCCTCCTACTAGGCACAACATTTGGTAGCAGAGCTCAGTGATACTCTAGTTTCAGCTTTCCATTTCAAAATTCGCAGTTGATATAACATCATTTGCAACTGCTTTTGCAGGCACAGCATCCCATTTAATGGAGCAAACTGTTAGCAATGCAAATAATATATTCGATATACAATGCAGCCGAGGATGTGAGAAGGCAATTAACAGTTATAATGAAGTTTATGAAAGCTCGGTTTGCAAATCCAAAGAAAAAATCACTGGCATAGCAGTGACAGATATGGCAAGAAATGTCAGGTATGGGAAAAAACGGGAAAGAGGAAAAGGAAATCCATGTACTGGGAGGCATATTCCTGCTCTGTTTTCTTTCAAGCATATAGATTCCATAGACTTTGGAACAGATAAATAAGTTAATGTGACAAAAAATTGCAGCAATAATACTTTACAGTGAAAGTGCAATAGCAAATGCCTTCCTAAACGAGACATTAAAGGGAGCCTCCATTAGATGATAGTTGAAAAAAACAACCCCTTAGTTCCTAAGGTTAACACATGACAAATGGTTTTGCTAGAACTGAGTTTCTGTACCAAATCCAGTCCTCTTTTTACTTGGCTTGCTTGAAGAAGTAAGTGAGCACTGAATCTCTCAATTGCTCACACCGATCTTCACTTCAGCTTGCTTTTGCTGTTTCATACCCTCCCTTTTAAGCCTTTCAACTGCCTACCATCCAAACATTCAACTCAAAAAAAAAGGAGAGCAATCAAAACTTCTGAGCACTGAGCAGACCAATGTGCACATCTTAAACTTTCTGAAGTTTAAGCAAATCTTAAATCTGTCTAAACTTCGGCTTTCTGTTTTGCATTTAGTCGATAGTCACAGTTAGAAAACCTCTTCCCAGTTTCCTTTTAGCTGCTGTTTAGAAAAACAGCACTTGAAATTCCTGAGTACCGCATCTTTTTGTTGATTTATGCAACTGCTTTTTTCCTGAAACTAGAGGCTTTGAAAGCAAAAAATACTTTCAATCCCTCCTTGAAGATTCTCTCAGCAGATCAGAAATGTTGATTTTTTTTTAACATGGCACCGTATTTGTCCTTCTGAAAAGCCTCTGCAAGTTTAGAATATAACCATTCTGTCCCAGTCCTAAATGGCTGAGTAAATTGTACTGGGTAAATTAAGTTCCTGTAACAGAGATGCCATGAGAGCTGTCTAAAAGATCTCAGCTCCTGAATGGAGTCACTACTCTTTACCAAAGCTTCTCTTAAGCTTCAAGGGCTAAAGACTTTCTTCCACCTCAGTGATGCCATCCGTAAATTGGACTCCAAAATGGAAGATTTAGTGACATAGTTTGGTGATGTGGTTTTTTGGTTTTGTCAGAGTCAGGCTGATGGTTGGACTAGATGATCTTAAAGGTCCCTTCCAACTTAGACAATTCTATCATTCTATGATCCACCTATGGATGACTATTGCACAATGCATCTATGAGGGATAAAGGAGAATCACTTCTAAATCCTGAATACACTATTGATTTCCTAAGTAAAAATTCATCTCAGGCAAGACTTCTGCATCGTAATTACTGGGATTGTTGGAGCCAAATCTTTGGTATTTGCCCACAGTGAAGATTCTCCAGATGGCTAGAACTCTGCCTAGCCAAGAAAGAAAACGAAATGCTTCAAAAGGTATATAAAAAAATTAATATGGTGGAAAAATCCAAGTCTGTACTCAGATGAACCTTCTAACCCGAGGGATGGGGAGCCATATGCAAACTCTTTTCCTTTCTTCACTCAACCAATGAATGCTTGGTTCTATGCAGGTCAGAACAGAACAAGGGGGGGTTCTACAGCACTTCTGGTAGCAGATTGGCAAGTTTATAGTTCCATCAAGCTGAGGACACAAATGAAGTCAAGTGTCTGATAAGCCAGAACACTTTTCTTACCACTGATCTGCAGAATAAAAAGGGAAAGCAGGCATGTATCACCATTGGATATGTCTTGCGTGGTCTCATCTCAATTTCTTCTGCACGTGCCCAGTAGATCTTGCCCTCGGTGAGATACACTGATGAAGGATGAGTTGAGGCATTCTCAGACCCTAACAGGACTGAGGGGGGCTCTCAAGAGAATCAAAGTGCTTCCAGAAATTTGACAGGCTGGAACTTCAATGCACCCTGATTACATTACAGATAAAATGCAGTTTTGAGAGTACGTACTTTGTTTTTAGATGCCTCACATAAGAATAGTTTAGGCATCTAAATAATTTTCACAGTCAGAGTCCTTAATCTCTTTTTTGCATTTGTTTCCCTATGTGCTGAAAACAGTTCTTGCTGGATAGAAAGCATTTTTCTATCCAAAGACCATTTGACTGGAGAGGGATGGGAAAATAAACAGGCATTCTGTATCACACAACATTGAAATCAGCACAAGAGCTGGCCTGCAAGCAAGATGAGACAGACATGTAGAAATTACTGGTACAGAAAGAGTTAAAAATGCAGAGTACTGTTATATATTATCTAGTCTTTCTTCCAGACTTAATTTCTAATTATATCTTAATGCTGGAGAATGGATGGCATGCATAAACACAAACATCATTTATTCATCAGTAATCTGGCATTTAATTAGAATATTACTGCATTCTCATTGAGTGCATAAGGAAAAATGTTGTAAATACGACGGGTCAAAAAATCCTGTGATATTAACAGAGTGAAAGAATATACTACTGAAAACTCCTGCATTTGGAAAACCATTTGAATTTTGGCCACAAAGTGTTTTTGGACTATGACTTTACTCAAGAGTGAATGAATACTGTGACAATGACAGCAGCAACAAGAACAATAAGTAACAAAGTGATTAACACGTTCAATACTTATGAGCTTACGTTCAATCTCTCTTCAATTCCAAATCCTCCAAGGTATCAAAATGTCATCCAAAATAGCCTTTTCCATCCTAAATATTGGAAGATATTTCATCTGCCAATAAAACTCTTAGGATAGAATTCACTTTGTCAAACATCATCTGCCTAAGAGTTTGGAAACCTGCCTGAGCTGATCTCCTTGGTTGTCCCTGTAGGTGATCTGTATGCAGAGAGAGGCATCTCCAGTTCATCCCATTGCAAGGTAGGTGACCACCTTGCTTCATTGACTGGGGATGGAACTGAACAAATGAACTCTGATGAATCAGGACAAATTCCTGCTTCTATTCACTATGTCACACTTAAAATCATGCACTTTTTGATTACGTAACGGAAAAACATCCCAAACCATTTTTTAGGTATTCAGAATATTTGCTAAAAGCATTCCCTACGAACTGCATACCTTTACAGCAAAAAATAGAGCTTATTTGACCCAGTTGCAGCCTAAAACTTTAAGCAATTTAAGTTTGCATTGAAGACACTGGTAGAACTTTAAAACTAGTAAGAGAATGTGACTCTGGTTTAGCAAAATCTTAAAACATGGAGAAACAGTAACAGGCAGCTTTACCAGGACTGAAACTGAGTAGTTTTATTATTAGTGTGAATAACTGGAAGAAAAGCGTAACAGTTCACAAACAAGAAATAAGGAGTGGAAACTCCAGATGCCTTTTCAGCAGATTTCTGTCTTTCTTTTCAATTTGCAGAACCGTGCTCACAACTGTCTGCACAGGAACCAAGATGAAATGCAGCAGCAGAACAAGGTGCCCCCGCGCTGCTCTAAACTACTCGCTTTGGCTCAGGACTAGGAATAGCTAAGGAGCTGCCTTTTCTTGTCCTGAATTACTTAACAGAAAAAAGGCTAAAAATGGATTATTCATACCCTCCCATCTTCTTCCCAGCTGAAAGGCTGCGACACGGCAGGATGATGGGGAAGGAGAGAACACGTTAAACTATAAGTACGTTATATTGAAATTATCAGGTGTTCAACCTGTTTCAGGGCAACTGTTAATGAAGTGGATATTTTGCATCCATCAACCCTAAGAGCTTTCGGTTAGGTTAAACACTACCCAAACTCAAATGCTATGTCATGGGAGGTTTAAGTACCTGGTTATGGTTTGGGACTGGGCAACACCAGTTGCCAAAGTTATCCCAACTACAAACCTAGTTTCAAAGCAAGAGACAAAGAGAAACCTGAGGCAAAACTGGGAGAATATTCTCAACGGCAGAGTGAATACTTCTATTGTTATCTTCAAATTGCACTCTATTTTCCTGCCATTCTTTCTTCAGTAACCTTAAGTCACCTCTAAAGCATCAATATTAGCAATTTAACAGGGTCAGCACCCGAAAGCAGCTCAGATTGAAGAATATCAGTCAAATCCTCATCATATCAACAAAAGACGCTTTTTATGAAAGCTATCATCTGAACACAATCAGGAGGTTAAAAGATAGAAGAGGTTACTTTGTTGTGCTTACCTTTCTACTTTCCCTTTTTTTTTTTTTAATTTACTTTCTTGTTTTCCTGGTGAAAAATATAGACAACTCGTATAGAATTCAAGATTCAAAATATCCAACCTTTTGATTTAAATGATGAAAAATAAAAACCTCGATAGAAAGTAGACTGTGGTTTGTCATTTACAAAAGGCTTAGCAAGGCTTAGAAGGTAAAAATACACCTATTTTAGTGAAAAATAGTAAGTTCATTCAGTTAGTCAAATTTGATGAATTCCTGACAAGCGCTTAATTATATGTCCATATTCCCAATTAGAGAATTTATCTTACTCTATTTATATTAGAAACTTATTCTGAAGGGAAAAAAACCCCAATACTATAAATAAAATTAATCTCATTTGCAAGTAGAACCATCTTGCCACTTAAGAATTCTGAATTGTGGTGAATTTCTTTCATATACTTTAATTCAGTCGAGAACATTTTATATCTTCTGGTTTATGAAACGGATTTTTAAATTGGGAAATGCTGGAAGCCAGTTATTGATGTTACACTTGTGTTTATACTGCCCAGAAACTAAAGAGATGAAATCACTTCCCTTTGTTTTCATACACTACCTGCTCAATTTTATAACATCAGTGAAATATATTACGCAGTTAGCTCTAAGAAATTATTGCATTTTCAATGGGCTAATGTCATTTTGGCCTTCAGCCTTGCTCCTTACACATGTAAAAAATTCATATTACATCTTGTTATTTACATAAGGATTTTTTTTTATGGTTAAGAAATGCCAGCTCACACTTTTATATCAACTAGGACCTTGTATGTGTACTAGTAGTGCAGCATCTTCTCCTATCTACCTCTTTAATTTCAGAGGGGGTGGAGAGAGGACAAATGGGGAATTCTGCCTTCAGAGAGCTGGCCAGGAGCACATATGTCTCAACAAGTTCTCGCCTTCCTCTCATAGAGGTGGTGTTTTTGAAGTTCAATTCATTTATGTTCACGTTCTCTTTTTGGCACAGATTGTGATTTTAACAGATCAGGGTTTTATGAGCTGAAATCCTTCCTTTTCCCCATGCATAGCTAGATTGCTTAAGATTTCCAATATTGCTATGACCAACCACTGTTTGCTTTGAACTTTAGAGCTTCAAAAACAATCCTCAAACCCATACCCAATATTGTTTCTAGAAATTTACCAATGACTTGAGAAAGATGCTTGTAGGAGTCGAAGGACCAGACACAAACCTCAAACTCATCTTTCTGCTCTATGGGTGATGCTGAGTGAATTGTGCAGAGTATGCATGTTTGTGTTAGGTCCCAGTCCGATCGGTCCGGGAGGGGTTCTCACGTCCAGTTTCTCACAGTGCACCTACTGCAGCTTAGCACAGACAAAGCAGGGATTTCTGTATACTCTGAACTTTCTACACATTACAGAATTTGATCTTCTGAGAGCCAGACTTTCTTTTTGTAAATCTTCATTTTAAAGTTTAGACATATTTTCTGAATTGCTTACGCTTCTGGTGTCTGCTTTTCATTTGCCAATTCTTTGGAGAGAAAAAAAAATAAAATTTTTTATTCTCATGAATATATCAAGATCTGTGTTGATTTTCAGGTTTTCTCAAGCATTTTCTCTTTACTGAAGAGCTGTGATTTCACTTTTAAAGAAGGAAGGAAGAAAAAGGAAAGGACACAACAGGATTGAAAGCTGTTCTTTTTCTGAGTAGTTACTTGACCAAAGACGGATAGCCTACCTTTTTAAATGCTATGCTAGTGTTTCAAGGCTGCAGGGGGCACTGATGCACTGTGTATCTACAGTACTGCAGAGCAAGAGTCAGACAGGATGTGATTAAGCAGTCCTGCAGGTTACAGATACAGAAAAAAACCACATAAACTATTTATAATCAATTTAAGTTTTGAGAAATTAGGTAATTGTAAAATATTTATATGAATTTTGGAGGGGAATTAATGTTTCTTTTACTGGTAAATATATTTGTTTTTCTGCTGCAATCAAGTAGTTGTAGGGATAAGACTGTTTTCTTAACTTTATAACCAAGGTCCCTTGAAGGATGATATCTCTTTCTAGTATTGCATTACTTAATATTATAGCCTGAAACAAACAATCCCCATTCCCTGTAGAAAATAAAATTGTGCTTAGCAGCTCCCCAGAGAAGGCCGTTTATTGGATGTTGATAATAACTTGTTTATATATTAATCAGCCAATACAGATACTATCTGCTTCCCAGACTCATTTAGGTAAGAATGTATTACCGTAAGAAATCATTATATATTTTATCGGTTTATTCAATGTTTTCTATTTTAGGACCTAATAGTGATGGCATCTAAGATGTAGAGATTTCCTGATAATAAGGATATTTGCCCATTTATCACTCAGTAACATATGGTAAACATGCAACACCAGAGCTTAATCTCTTCTGTTTATCTCAGATCTTCATATTTCCTGCAGTTACAAATGTACTAAACTTAGTAAGCTATGGCTGTCTTGAGCATCCTTTCTAGAGAGACATCCAGTCTAATTTTAACACAGCAACACGTGAAGAAACCACCACTTCAACTGGTAGTTTGTACCAATTATAATAATAATTACTGTTACAGCTTTTTTGGTTTATTACCAATTCACATGTTCTGGTACCAGACTCCAGCCACTGGTTCTGATACGTTGGTCTCTCTTCACCTAAAGAGTCCCTCTCTCTGTGCCCAGAATTTCTCCTCATTAAAGATATGTGCTAACTTCATATGCATAATAATCACCCTAGTCATATTTTACAAAAAAAAAACCAAACTGGTTCTGATACGTTGGTCTCTCTTCACCTAAAGAGTCCCTCTCTCTGTGCCCAGAATTTCTCCTCATTAAAGATATGTGCTAACTTCATATACATAATAATCACCCTAGTCATATTATACAAAAAAAAAAAACCACCAGAAAGACTGAATTCCTGAAGTATCTTTCTGCATACTTTTTTTTTTAAAAAAATCGCCAATTTCTTTGAGGATTTTTTAATCATACCTTTCGTCTTTTGTACCTTTTCTGTACCTTCACAGCAGGACACAACGCAATACAGCACAACCCATATCACAATCAATAGTGCACACAGAAATGAAACTGACTTCCTACTTTCTTGTTCAGACACACAGAAATCGTATTTATCACTTTGCTCCTGAAGCTTACATTGAGTTGCTACTCTACGTTAACTAGAAAAAACTCTTCAGAACCTTGTTCTACCTTTGAGGTTTGGCCTATTTAAAGATGAGCTTCATTTTCTGTACCTTCACAGCAGGACACAACGCAATACAGCACAACCCATATCACAATCAATAGTGCACACAGAAATGAAACTGACTTCCTACTTTCTTGTTCAGACACACAGAAATCGTATTTATCACTTTGCTCCTGAAGCTTACATTGAGTTGCTACTCTACGTTAACTAGAAAAAACTCTTCAGAACCTTGTTCTACCTTTGAGGTTTGGCCTATTTAAAGACGAGCTTCAAATATGAAGTTTTGTACAAAATTAGTTTCAGAAAAGTCACTACGTATTTCCATTTTTCAGGCTTTGCTTTTCTTGTGACAGTTAGACCTGCAATGTTTGAGCAATTTTATTTTATTGCAAATACCTTTTAGGGAGTTAATTGCATAGTAATATATCAAATTTTGATTTATAGGTTTACAATACATATAATTGCAATGCATATCTTTTGGATATCAAGAATGTAAGGGACTTTCTAAAAAAATCTCATTGTTAAAACTTAGATTCTTCAATAATTTTTAAACCTGGAACGGACAGTTGTTATTAAACGTGTTCTGCCAAAGAGAAGCTCAAACCATCTTTTACTGTAAAAAATGTTCAAAATCTTTTCCAAAAAGTAGAATATTGCTTGTGATGGATTTTATTTTCTATGAAAAAGCATGCAAGGTTTTGTGATGTTATTGATTGTTTAACTTTCAGCTTTGTTAAATGGGATTTTTGCAAAGCCACAAATACTTCCTAAGTCCCGAAGCCCTGTGGTGTGTTCACTGACACAATGAAGGGCACAGAATGGGCACCAGCAGAGAGCAGCTAAACAGAATAAAAGTGAGCTTCCCAACTTTTCTCTTGAGATTCTGGCTGTTAGCAGTGGAAGGCAACTCTTATGATTTCTTATTACTTCTGTATCAAATTCGAAAGTGAATCTCAAAGATGACAAAAATCAAAGAGAAAGCATTATACTGATTCAAGCTTCCAGTAGGCAAATTATTCCTTTCAGTAGGACTCTCATTCTTACTTATCCTATCTAATATGCTTCTCTTCACAATACGCTCTGGTATAATTACAAGAACAACTACATCTCCATTACGAGGCACTCTCTGCATATAACTTGGAAGTCATGGAAACCTGCTCCAATGTTTAATTATTTGTGAGTATATAAAAAACCATTTTTTTTCTCTATTTCTAGATTTCTGTAATTGGAATGATATCAAATGCTCGCACTAAAGCTAAGTGTGACTGTAGTCCAATAAAGAAAGAACGTAAGAGATAATTTCTTTCACTATTTGATTGGGTTTAGACAATTCCTTCTGTTATATACTTAGCTTTTCTGAACGACTGCTCATAAAAAATTTAAGAATAGATATATATGAAATATTCTTAAAGCAGAATTCTGTCAAACCAACCACGTACCCATCTGCAACTTCTAAATTGGAAGAAAAAAATGAGATTACTTTTTCTATTCGAAGAGAGTAGAAGAGAGGTTTATTATTCACATACCTGTCTGGCTAGAAGCCCAAGTGATTATTTCAGGAAGCTACTGAACCATACCACTTGATGTCTTGTGTCACTAAAATAATTTTTCTTAAGTATTAAGGTAAAGTTTCCAAAGAGTACTGCAATGTCTATGACACATGACGTTATGAATGCTATGGATAAAATACGTGAATTTTTAAGAACTTTGAAAAATGGCTTTAAATTTAGTTTTTATTTTGTGAATCTGCTCCAGTTTTGTAGGAAAGTTAGGATGTTCTCAAGCCCATCCCTTTTTTTTTTAATTCCAGGAAAAGCCTTCTATCTTCATGTTTACAATATTATTTTGTTTTTAGGGGAAGATGTGCTGAAATCTGAAATGAAAAAGTTACATGCATTCATGAGAAAATGAGTCTTTCTCATAAATGTTAAAAAAATATTTTCTTGATACAATTTTTTTTCATGGTTTTACATTTCAGAAACTGATAATGTTCAAGTACAGTTCTTGTTTGGATGACAGAATATCTAGGGAAGTATAAATACTCAAAGCAATTTGGCAGAAGGTAATGAATGCTGTTGTTAACCCAGAGCAACCCAAAATGTTGTGGCAGTCTCTAAGGTTCCTGGATCTACGATCTTTAATGCAAAGCAAAAAAGGGGTCCTCCTCATTTGCAGGAGTTAAAAATATACCCTTGAAATCCTACACCTCCTCATCTGTCAGATTACCCTACAATCCACAGGTAAGAAAGGCTGAAAGACTGCAGAAAGGCTTTCAAGCTATCTTGGCAACCTTCTAGTTCTTGATACCAAAGAAGCTCCAACTACAGAGCCTTCACTGTGCTGTCCTTTAGACTATAATGCCTCCCAGAACATCTGCACCAACCTGTGGTGGTTCACTGAGCTGTGTCACCTCCTTAACTCTCTTACCTCCTAAGTAAGAACTTGTGATGATCTACCAAACAGACAGGTGATGGGCTATCTCTCATATTTGCATGTTTTAAGAACGTACTGTGGATGGATACAGACTTTACACACTAATCACAGTTGTTTGTGTGGCTTTGTATCTACCACTCAATGTAAAGATGTCAAAGCAGATACAGACTCTGTGTTGTTGCAGAAGTCTTTAACACATACCTCTCCTTCCTAAATTTTGTTCTGTACTATGAGTATTCTGATTAAAGCTTAGCACTTTCCTACCGATGTATAAAGGCATCAATTTATGGTTAAGTATTTGGGGTGAAACAAGGTTTATAAATCCCATTTATAAATTTAGTAATCATATAGACCAAAAATCACCAGTAACTGGAGATATTCGATATTATATAACTGCACTAAAATGGATACAGCGGTGTGACATGAGTGCAAAATAGCATTTCTCCAGCATTGGAACCTCTTCTTTAGCACACAGAACTAATATGTTATAAACTAATGAAGTATGCATCAACAGTAGTAGAAAGACAATTCCGTTAAAAAAACTTTGAGTCTTATTCGTAAGAAAATTTCCCTTCTCTGAAATGTGTCAGTGTGTTTTCCAAAATGTTGGAGATATTATTTATTTGCAGTAACACGCTGCAACAATCCTCTGTTGGCATAATGCATATGCCTAAAGTTAGAGAAGTGCAAGTAAGGTCAAGCTAAACACCACCAAAAAATTATTTAGAAATAGAGAGTTGCCCCAAGAAAGTTGGTGTTAGTTTTGTGCTGATCAGAGACAACCTTTTCCAGAAATAGGGAGAGAAATGAAATATTTACTAACCCACATGATCTCACCTGCATATATGTGACACAAGAATTTGTCTAATATCCATCAAAAACAATTTCACAGAATACTTCAAAAGATTGAGCTAAGGGCTTACAAAACAATTTAAGTGATTTTGAGGATTTGTAACAGTAGGAAAGATTAGATCTGTCACTTCTTCCTTTTTTTTTTTTTTTTTTATTCTTTTACAGCATTGAAGTCTGTATCACTGAAAAGCCATCACCTGAACAAGAACACCAAAGAAGGAAGAAAAGGTAACAGAAAAAAAACCCAGAATTCATGTATGTACACAGAACAGAAGGTAAACTGCACAGGACAGCAAAACTCAGAAAAGAAAAGAAAACATTGCAAACAAATATTGTAAAAGATGAGGGAAATCAAGAATGGCAAATCAAGCAAACAGGATGAAAGTATATAAAAGCAATTCAGGCACTGGAAAAGGAGGAAAGGGCAATTAGAAGCACATAAAAAAGGTTATGAGCCAGCAAAAGCAATAGATAAGAGAGAAAGAAGTAACAAAATAAATGCATAAAGAAGAACAAATGCTTGTTATCACTCTCTGTGTTAATCGTAGAAAACACAGAAAACCTATTAAAAAAAGAAAACTAAAAAGTGCCGGTATTTTTCATGTAATCATTTTCTTTTTTTATATATTTGCTGTTTCAGAATTAAACACATAACTACAAATTGTAAACAAAAAAATATGACCATAACTACTTATGCTGAGATGTAAGAATATACCTGAATTATAAACCTGAATAATCTCTCTTTCACATATAACAGAAGCTCAGTGCTTCTCACAGGGTCTTGCATTTATGAATAAACTAAAATGTAAATAGACAGAAGAGCTTAAGTTTGGAACCCTGTGATTTCCCCTTCAGGTGTAAGCCAGCTGGTGCATTTGAGTGAATTCACGTTTTTCAGCTCAGGTGGATTCATGTGAAGAAACTCATTAATTTTACCTGAGTCTTACATGGACTCTTACGATGAATGCTAACACACAGCACGCACCACAAGAAGAACTTTCCCGAGTGTGGAATGGTGACTGACTTTCACAATCTGCTGAAAAATAACTTTCAACAGGCCAACTTTCACCTTTGCAAAGTATGCAGTTCATGTTCACATGCATTGTTCACAATGTTGATCTGTTGATCAGAGTGTTGATCTGCTTGAGGGTCGGAAGGCTCTACAGAGGGACCTGGACAGGCTGGATCAATGGGCCAAGGCCAATGGGATGAGGTTCAACAAGGTCAAGTGCCGGGTCCTGCCCTTGGGTCACACCAACCCCCTGCAGCGCTCCAGGCTGGGGGCAGAGTGGCTGGAGCTGCCTGGCAGAAAAGGACCTGGGGGTGTTGGTGGACTGTGGGCTGAACAGGAGCCAGCAGTGTGCCCAGGGGGCCAAGAAGGCCAATGGAATCCTGGCCTGTGTCAGGAACAGCGTGGCCAGCAGGAGTAGGGCAGTGATGGTGCCTCTGGACTGGGCACTGGTGAGGCCTCACCTCGAGGGCTGGGTTCAGTTCTGGGCCTCTCAGCACAAGAAGGACATTGAGGGGCTGGAGCATGTCCAGAGGAGAGCCACCAAGCTGGGGAGGGGTCTGGAGAACAAGTCCTACGAGGAGAGGCTGAGGGAACTGGGCATGTTTAGTTTGGAGAAGAGGAGGCTGAGGGGAGACCTCATTGCCCTCTACAGCTCCCTGAAAGGAGGGTGGAGAGAGGTGGGGGTTGGCCTCCTCTCCCAAGGGAATCATGACAGGAGCAGAGGAAATGGTCTGAAGTTGGGGCAGGGGAGGGTTAGATTAGATCTCAGGAAGAATGACTTTGCTGAGAGGGTGGTCAGGCACTGGAACAGCCTGCCCAGGGAGGTGGTGGAGTCACCATCCCTGGAGGTGTTGAAGAAACATGTAGAGGTGGCACTTCAGGGCATGCTCTAGTGCCCAGGATTGCTGGGTTGTGTCTGTTTGTGGGTTTTTTTTTTTGCTGTGAGTGGGGTTTTTTTTGTTTTGTTTTTGTTTTGTTTTTTTTTTTGTGGTTGGACTCGATGATCTCAAAGGTCCCTTCCAACCATGACAGAAATCAGACAGACATCTCGTGTCAGATGCTGCAAATTGTTATGTTTTATAATATTCTTAGAAAGCAGGACATTCCATAGAGGAAGAGACAGGCTGAGAAATTGCACAGGAGACTGAACTTCACAATGCAGTTAGGGGTCTGTTGGGATGTTTGTAAAAATATCACAGAAAACTACAGAATTGAAAGGGGAGTACTCACACATCAGGAAGGGGATTTAGAGCTTGTTGGAAAGTGGATAAGCGAGGGGAAAGTGGAACTGAGGGCTTTCTGAAAGCATGTAGAGATCTCCAAAATGTATTGCATAGCTCCTGAGAAAATTGCCGTGCATTAGAGAACCCATCAGTCCTCTTGATGGAAGGGAACTTGGGTAATGCACATTCAAGAGCCTCTTTCCTAAATGCAAATAGCAATCAGAGTCTTCGCTGAAATGAAGATCAGTTTCAGCCTGGAAAAAGCATCTTAAGATGAATTAACAGCAAAATAAAATCTTTAAAAAAATCAACTGAAAATCTGCCCAATGGGCAGTAATGATGAACTCAGCTTATTAGCTCCTGTCTGTGAGCGCAAATCAGCCTTGTATATTTGCTTTTATCAGTAAGAGTCCTCTTAGGAAAACAGCAAACAGTATTTTTCTGTTTCCCAGTAAGCAATTTTTAAAGAAAAGAACAAATCATGGCTTGGATAGATATATGTATATGCATATGCATCTGTGTATGCATATTCATATTTATATGTATATATTTAATTTATGTGTGTGTATGTGGAACCTTTGAATTTACGGCATGTGGTAAACTCTTACAGGAATATAAAGCAGTCCTAGCTCCCAGACACTAAAACAGAAGTGAGCTGTGGTAAACACCAGCTTTTAATACTGGGACTCAAAGCTTAATTTAAATATGTCACCTGTATTCTACCTGAAAGTGATAGTCGTTATTCCTGCAAATCTATTCCAGTAACATTTTCTGAAACAGCTTTATATTGCGTTAACACATCACAAGTATCTAAAAAGATTTCATTTCTTAACAGATCTCATCAGAGACCCTTTATTTCCAATTGTCTCTGCTGCTGCTGTTGGCTATTGCGTAATTTCTTTCAAAATTGCCTGTATAGTCATAGCTCTGAGACAGGAATAGCTTGAACAATCTTAACACAAACTTTGACAAGATTTAGGTAAGTATATAGCCTAGCATAATTCTAGAAAACTACCTATTGGAGGCTGACCTTTTCTAATTGATACGATTCTATTATAACCTTTCCTGAAAGCAAAAGCTGCCTAACTGAGAGGACTTTTATGGCTGCAAATCTGCTCTCAGAGAGTCAAGTTTAAATTCATTCTCCTGCCCATCCCCATTATTATGCCATTTCCTATTCCACTTTGGTTACATCTTACAGCAGGAAGCTGAGATGAGCTCTCAGTGCAGTACATCCCTCCTGACTGCTCCCTCCTCCTCGAGGTGTCACGAGCTGGCGTGTTATCTATGAACTCCAGGCTTGAACAGTGATGCATGCGATTAGCAGAAGATCTGGGCCATGACCTTAGAGATTAACTGAGTTAAGGACTCAAGCTTGAAACCCCAGTGCTTCTGAGCACGGAGAGAAATCCTGCATCTTTCAGAATGATCAGGGGTATTGCAAGTTTTAAGGTCTTTGATCTTATCCAATTGCCCAGTGCTGCCTTTACCAACCACCCTCCTGAATTCAAGCAGAATTTAGCACCTGCTTCCAGAATTACATGAAAGGCTATTTCCATGTTGCCCTCGTCTCCCATTTAGTTCTTCCAAGTTAAAATAATTCTCTCTCCTTTGCAGTGTATGATATTTGCATTACAAAATATGAATCTAAAGGAACAAACAACATTCTTGCCCTATATATTTAGGGCATTTTAGATAGCAGATAGTCAGATATGTATGCCAGTGAAATTAATGTTATGGCTTCATTTTTTTCATTTCTTAATTATCTAAAATTTTTAAACAGTAACCCTCATTGCATTGATCTCTGAGATAAGCTCCATGGAGTATAAAACATCCTATGAAAGGTATTGGCTTGCTCTGAAGTAGTGATGCCAATAGTTTTGAAAAGGTTAATGAACTGTATCTAAAATTTGTTTTTGAAAGCTCCCTATATTCATCGCACACATTAGCTCATCCTTTTGGTATTTTAAAATTCAAATAGACCGAGTTAAAAAAACGGCAGAACACATTTGAGTAAATTTTAAACTTATTAAAAATTCATAACCTTAAAATTTACTCACAAGCCCATACACTTTAAAAAGTCTCTGCATGTCTCCCTTTGGCTTACCTACACCATAATAATGAAGTAATCCATGCTGCTGGGGCACCAAGAAGTAAAAAGCCCGGCAGGTTAAATGAATGCCACTAGAGTATGGTTAAATATGCAAAAGCTGGGGCATTAAAAAAAAATTATTCTTATTTCTTATTTATTTCTTATTTATTTTTTTGTCAGAGTTAGGTTGATGGTTGGACTAGATGATCCTTAAGGTCCCTTCCAACCTAGATGATTCTGATTCTATGATTAAACATTTAAAACCAGGTAGAAGGTCAATTAAAGACAAATTACAACAGCAAGAACAGAAATACTTAGTGCCACTGGATGATAAATACAGGGATGTTCTTACAGGAAGAAATTGGATTGCTTTGTCTGCCAAATTGTGGAGTACTCTGTTACTGCCAGGCAGTTCCAACTGTAGCAATATTGCATCAACAGAACCATATGAATTCTGCAAACACAATATAAGTACACCAGACTTCCTAGCATTCAGCAACTACTCGTATTTGTAACGTATATAATCCATTACTGCCATATTTAAACAACCTCTAGCCCTTTCTCCTTTCCTCTCAGAATGAATGTTTCTTCCCATGGAGCCTATCTCACAAAACCAGAATGGCAGCTGGGTGTCCTAGAGGCTTTTTGGGAAGCAGAATTTGTATCTACAGATGGATGATGGTCAGGATGCACCTGTGTGATACCTAAAGTGAAGAGCAAAGGATGCTGCAGGCTGCCATGTGTGGGCAGATAAAAAATCCATGTGTCACAGGGCAGGGTGTGAGCAAGGAGAATGCTTTCCAGGCTTCCCTACCGTCTGCTCCTGTGGGACAGTTGTGGCACCAAGGGAAATTCAGACCTCTTTCACTTCTGTTTCCCAGCTTTTCACAGACAGACATCCTTCCAGCATCCTTTTATATATAAGACTACTTTCATGTTCATCTATATGAACTATCATGTCGTTTTACTCATCTCATCAGTTATATATGCAAAGTAAGTATGTGCAAGAAACAGGCCTAGACTATAATCACTGAGTTCCAATTCAAATAAAGCAATTTTTAATATCTATATTAAACCCTGTCAGCCATATTTCTATGCTAATTGACTAACTATGAAGGGAAGTACCAGAATTAATAGAAAATGCAATAAATCTTGGCATACAATTCTATAGATCATAAGTGATGTAACAGACAATATAGCATTCTAAATTAAACAATTTTAAAAGGGAACAAAGCCAAATTTACTTATAAGCCTGCTCCCTCCTGTCTATATCCCTCGATATGTCATATACAGAAGCTGGACAAAGTAGATCTCATTTGTCTTTTGGTTCTTGAAGGCTCTTGCTTCTTAAATTCAGGGTTATATAAAACACTCAATAGGAAAAACTGAAAAAAGAATGGTGTCACAAAGCTCAAGCATGTAGCATCTAACTCAGAGAAAGTATTTTGGAGTATGAAAGAAAGCACAAAAGATGGTAACATTCCTGATTTTAAAGTTATCCATCTTTTATTTAGTATAAAAACTAGAGCTACATATTGCCAAGGATTTGGGACACCAAAGCTCTAATGTCTGTGCAAAATAGAGAACAATTTCCTAATATAGTAACCAGAGGAGACGCCTGAGATAGTTTATGACTTTTTCCAATTATTATTTAATTTCTAATATATAAATAGTCCTTGAAATCAAGATAATTTTTTTTTTCATAAGTTTATCCCTGAATTAAAGGTATGAAGTACCTTCCTCATTCACTTTCATCTCCATGAATCTCTGTTCTTCCCAGTGGCATAGTTCCACAGACAAGCATTCGTGCTCCCAGTTTGGAAGAGAACACAGTTCTAGCTAGGAAAAAACTGTGCAGAAAGGCAACAGTGGAGTAATCACTTCTTTCTTAACTGGGGTTTGTCATGACAGAGGCCAAAGTTCTGTATTTTGTGCAGGATTTATACCCTCAAGTGTTTGTTGAATGCACTTACAGAACATCTTCCAAACAAAATGCCTTGGGGAACTCAAAGACTTATTTCTTCAGCAAGTTTGGAGAAGGAGATGACACTGAACTGCTCTTCTAAAAAATGGTGGCAGGTCTGTGCAGGTGTAACAAGCTGAACTTTATGTTCAGAGTAAGTTTTACTGGCAAAACTTGGATGCCTAGGACTTGAGGCAGGTGGTTAATTAGATAGTGGGTTTGATGTGTACAGTCCTTTCATGACTTTGAGTGTGATGTGTGGAAGTTCATTAAGGGGCTAGTGGTAGGAGTGCAAAGTGCAGATCTCAGGGATCTTTCGTTAATGATATAGTCAGCTTTCTAGCATACTGTATAAACAAGAACACGAACATTAATTAAACTATTCTGTAAATTTTAGGGAAAAAAATAAAGCCATATGTAAAAAGGCTTAATAAAAATTCTCCAGGAAGATAGGATATATGTCCTATGACTAAAAACATAGTCTATTCTGAAAGATTTAATGATCTACAAACGCAATTGACTTCTACTTTCATTTGTTTTCTACTTTTCCATGTTCAAACCTTTTATATGCCAGAATAGAATCCTAATCTACAGTATTGTCTCCGTGTAGCCTTTTATTTCAGTCAATGCATGACTGAATATGCAAAAATGAAACCAAATGGGGTTTTTTTAATGTATTCGGAAACAATGCTTTCCAGATTTTCAACATCTCATACATAGTAACAGCAAGTCATCAGTATTTGTTACATGATTAATGGAAATCCCCACACCATGAGCAGAAAAACAACCACCACATCACCCCAGTTCCCACTCCTGTATGTTCTTGCAGATTATCTTGCTTAGTACAGTGTGTTTCAGCATTCATTGGGTGAAAACTCACTCTAAATAAGCTCTGCAAAAAGCATGTTACATGAAAAAAAGGCTTCAGAAGCATTAAAGAAAGCACAATATCCATCGATATAATAATAATTTTTTTTTCTTTAACTATGGTTGAAATTATCTAAAATAGTCACCCTATTTAAGGAAGAAAGCAAAGTCACCACAAGTAGTTTCTTCTGATTTTAAAAGGCACAGAGGGTAGTTTACCTGCAATTGTCGACATTATTTCTTCCCACAGCATTAGAGAAGTTGAAAGGTCCCACATTATTGATTTCTATGACTTGTATACAGCCAGTGAAATTGTAGACAGGTCCAGGTATCTACAAAGGAGAAAATGGAAACAGTTGTCATTGCAATCAATTTTAAAAAGAAATAAATTTCTGCAAAAGATTTGTAATCTAATTTAACCATTACTCCTGAAGAACCCTCCTGGCCTACCTTTTTCTCTAATGACATTCTATAAAAAAAAAAAAAAAAAGAATGTGAAAAGAAATTACAGCAAAATTAGCAGCACTGACTTAAAAATAAACTCATAGAGTTTTGGACATACTGACAGCATGACGGGTACAGTGAGACACCAGTACAAAGTAGCCTTCTCTAATTTTAATCAGGTATTTATTTTTTTATAGATGAACACAGGTCATGGGGAATGGCAAAGAAGGAATCTTTGAAAAGTCTACTTTTAAGTTTACTACTTCCCTGCTCAAAAGATATCTAATGCCATTAACAATGTTTCAAAGATAACTAAGGACCTAGTAAAGATGGGAATCACTGTAGGGGCACTGAAAAAACACAGGACAATAAATTGTTATGTATATCTTGCCATCTATAACAAATAACACTGACACAATATGTTAAGAGGTGTTCTAATATATAAACAAACCACCCAAAACGTCACAAATGAGTCTTTATGACTATAACAAATAACACTGACACAATATGCTAAGAGGTGTTCTAATATATAAACAAACCACCCAAAACGTCACAAATGAGTCTTTATATTTATAAGTTCATAAAGACCACTGGACTGGACCAGATTCCTGTTCACACCAGATCACATGTACCTGTCCTCGGGGCCACATAACAGGTAAGAACCCATAGTTTATAGAATAAATTTCATGCCAAACTATGAACTACATATTGCTAGGACTGTCCCTGAAGATGAAAGTCATTGACACATTTGAATGAGGCATTGGGAAACTACTCAGGAACTAAAAAATGTAATAGTGGAAGAGGGTATGATCTGAAATGGCCATTTGCTGGTCACAAACCCATAGGAGGAGAAGCAAGCCTTGGCTTGGTCCTTAACACCGCAAAGGATTTGCCCCTAACACTGACCATGAAGTCAGTTTTAGATACCCACAGGCTTAGATACTTGCAGAAACAACAACAACAAAACCTCATTGAGGTCATCATTTTGTTCAGGAGCACTATATAAAAATGAAGAGACTTTTAAAAAGGAAATTCAAAGGAACATCCCAAAGGGTAAAGCACATGCAGATGAATACTTAAAAAAAAACAAACAAACTATCAGAGGTTCACATAAAATGTAAATAAAGTACTAGGAAAAAAGAAAAAAAAAGACTTTAGAGACCCTCAAAAACTGGAATGTTTAAATAGCAGGGTACAAAATGTTTATAAAGGCTAAAAGACATCCTTCAAAAGTTGAAGTCATGTCTAAATGAAGAAGAATAGGAAGTTATATAAATGTTGGCAGTAAAAATCCAATAAAGCAGGCCAAGTAAAGAAAAATAAAAAGATCTTGAACAATTTGCTAAAAGCATAATGGCAAGCAGTAAATTCTTTTTAAAACCCAACAGGAGCAGTAAGCCTGCCAAAAAGGCTGTAGGGCCAATAGACCATCAAAGTATAAAAGGAATGTTCAAAGAGATAAGGCTCTAGCAGGAAATGTAAATGAACTCTCCAAATCAAAATTTAATGTAGAGGAGCTCTAGACAGTTCCCATGCCAGAACCCCTTTTTAGTAGGGATACATCAGAGATCTCAATTTGAATTATTACTGGGAGACGTTTTAAAATAAATTAACACAGTGAACAATAGCAGAAAAAAAACAACCAATCAACCAGCCAACCAAAAAAAAAAAAAAAAAAAAAAGCAAAACAAATAGTGTTTGCACTGTTTGTCCTAAAGGAAATTATTGTGGTCATCACTTAAAATGGCATTCCAACTATGGGAGTGGTAGATGTGGGGTTTGGGGTTTTCTGGTTGTTTGGTTTGGGTTGGGATTGCTATGTGATTTTTTTTTACTTCCTATGATTTGGGAAAGGGGGACAAGACAAAAGGGAATGCAAGGGCATGCCTCAAACTGTGGACCAGTAAGTCCCAGTTCCATTCCAGACAAACCATAAAGAACTACACTAAAATTAACAGATACACAGATGAACGTAACGTACTGGGGAACAGCTGAGATGGTTTCTGAAAAGGGAAATTGCAACTCACTGGAGGAACACTGTGTGAAAAAGGCACATAGCCTTTGATTTGCAAAAGGCTTTTACCAAGTTTCTGTGCTAAAAGATTCTGAAGTAACTTGGTCACCCTGGGATAACAAGGAAGGCCTTCAATAAATTAAGAGAATGGTTAAAATAGAAGCAGAAAAAAAATAGGATTAAATAGTGAGGATTCTCAATATAGAGAGCCCCTAGAAATTCCCTTAGCAATCTTCAGCATGTTCACAAGCAGCTCAATGTTTCCTGCGTTACTCAGGATAGCAAAACCAAAAATCTGAGAAGATGGTATCACAATATGCAAAACATTCATGATACTTAACACCTAAAAGGCATGTAAGAAGATGATAGATTAGAGAGTTTCTGAACAGGGAGTGACTACACAGACGAGGATTCTTTTTTCAGGAAAACCCACCATCAACCAGAGTCAGAACACAGTAGTGCACAGATGAATAAAGAGTTTTCACAGTTCCTTACAATACAGGATCAAAGGGACATGAAAATACATAAATCAGTGCAAAGAACAAAGCAAGCTAAAGGGCATACTTTTTGTACAACTCGAAATTAAGCTCAGGAACTTTGCCATAGGATCTTGCGGATCGTGTAAGTCTAAATGGGGTCAAAAATTGGTCAAATTAATGGGAAATTTTTTTTCAAAACTGTCTTCCTAATCTCTTTTCTTATCATTAAAGGTCATAAAAAGAATGATGGCTTTTCGCCCGTATATTGTCCTTCTTCCTTATCAGCCAGTAAACCATGTTTCACATTGTGGCGGGTTCTTGCTCTTTCCAGAGCCTGGAGGTAAAACCACCTGCCCTTTTCTTTAAAGGAAAAAGAGATCTTAAAAGACTGAAAGATTTTAAATCAAGGTTTTACTAGAACACAAAATACTTAACTAGACCATGGCAACCATTTTAATGGATTTTGGATGTTGCTGGCCGAGACAGATACATCTCCCACCTCCCTCCTCTCTCATTGCAGGGAGGGCCCTTTCCTTTAGTCTTGCTTTTAAAAGACTTCAGTGACTTTGGTATCAAAACCATTCAGTGTCCCAGAGACACAGAGCTGCTCCTGAGTCCCGAGGAGAATTTCCTTTTTCGCCATCACTTCTACAAGACGGCTGGGAGTCACCTCCAAGCTTTAAGGTAAGCTCTCTGTTCCTCTCGGGACTGCCCCAGTCTCTTTTCCTCCCAGGGGCTGCCAAAAGCTGCTCCCGGGTCTCTTGGGCAAGGAGAGATTTCTGTCTCCCAGCAGGGAGATGGGCTGCACGAGTGCCAGGCGAATTGCCTTCCTCTGAAACAAAACACACGGCGCCGCGCCGAGCTCAATAAACAAAAAACACCAGCCTTCCAGCCCATGGGAAGGGCTCAGGGAACTTCATCAACAGTTCACTGCTTCTTTCTTCAGCAGCAGAGGCTTAAAGGCAGTTAAGACTCTAAAACAGATATATATTACTGCAAGGTGTCAAGGTGGAAAGTTATAGAACCGTTTAAGGAGGCATCTGAAGTCGGTAAAGTTGGAGGGCTGGCAGGGGAAGGTTGATTCTCCGTGAAGCAAACCTGTTTTAAAGGATTGCACTGAGGCTTGGGAAGAACTAAAAAGCTCACTCAAGGACTGGATGTGAACACCCCCCTTCTCAAAGTTACCCTTCGGATATTAAAAGAACAGCATCATTTGATTTACCAGCATGGCTGACATACACAGACTGTGGATGTGGATCACGGACAATGGGACACTGCCTCTCGTCCATCATTCCCTTACTCGTCACTTTTTGGTGAGGACAGAAGTGCAATGGACTGACAAGTGTCACAGTTAGCACTCTGCTTTCGCTGCCACCATCATGACAAGTTATACCAGATAATCTTTGAAAATGTATTGTCTATTAAGTTTCACATTTTACTTTTTAGGAGAGATGCTTGTTACTCTTTCCCCCCCCACCCCCGTATTTAATAAATAGTAAATAAAACAAATTTCCAATTAACAAGATGCAGGATCTGTTGCAAATCTAATATGAACACAGACAGAAACAGTTACACAATTCTGAGTTGGAAATGACTTGGGACCCATAAAATTCCCTAAAAAAAAATGAAAAATTGAACAGTGTTTTCATATTGGCTGCATAAATCAACTTGTTAGAGCTCTGCTGCTTCTTCAGCAGAGAAGCTGTGGCTGCCCCATCCCTGGAGGGGTTCAAGGCCAGGCTGGATGGGGCTTGGAGCAACCTGGGCTGGTGGGAGGTGTCCCTGCCCAGGGCAGGGGGGTTGGAACTGGATGATCTTTAAGGTCCCTTCCAACTCTGACCATTCTGTGACTCGATAATTCTCTCCCTTACCCTCTTCTGAAGTGTCACTAAAGCTTAATTATGAATGTTCCAGTCACACCATGTATGTTTTTCAACATAAGTCCTCATTCTTGGGATTTTAAATACAAATAAACAACAACAACAAAAAAGAAAACAAAAGGAAGCAATAAACACAAAGGGCTCCTCATTCTTGGGATTTTAAATACAAATAACAACAAAAAAAAGAAAACAAAAGGAAGTAATAAACACAAAGGCTAAGCTGTGGATGCCCCATCCCTGGAGGGGTTCAAGGCCAGGCTGGATGGGGCTTGGAGCAACCTGGTCTGGTGGGAGGTGTCCCTGCCCAGGGCAGGGGGGTTGGAACTGGATGATCTTTGAGGTCCCTTCCAACTCTGACCATTCTGTGATTCGCTAATTCTATGGTTCTCTGATTCTCTCCCTTACCCTCTTCTGAAGTGTCACTAAAGCTTAATTATGAATGTTCCAGTCACACCATGTATGTTTTTCAACATAAGTCCTCATTCTTGGGATTTTAAATACAAATAACAACAAAAAAAAGAAAACAAAAGGAAGTAATAAACACAAAGGCTGGGTACAATATAGTCTTAGCATGTACGACACCTACTGTGCTGGTTAAGTGCATTAAAGATTCTGAATGTCAGGTTGGTATAGGGAAAATTCACTATGACAACGGATGATCCATTTTGCACACTGAACAGGAAATTAATCGCTTTGTTTGGAAATCAACATTTCTCTGCATATTCCCCCCACCACTATTATGGGTGAATATTTTAACAACGTGGTTTCCTTCCACTAAAACAAACATTTCAAATGTAATGAATTCCTCTGAAGTAATATTAAAATACTTCTTTGGTTTTTAATCATAACTACATCATAAACACTTTGGTCAATTACTTGCTTTTAGAGTACTATGCTATCTAGACAAAAACCTAATGTCTTTTTAGACATATTTAGTAATAAAAGCTATTTACACAAGTAAGCAAAAGCATCTTTTATTCTGCTATTTTGCAGAATAGATACTTGTTTATCATTACCAGAGTATTAAAATGCAGACTTCACATGTAGTTGGGTTTCCTTCTGTTTACAAAAAAAATAAATTAATATGCTGACAAACTGTAATACTTAAATTGCCTGAAAATGTCAGGGTCATAGCAACACCAGAAATTTAATTTAATACAATTCACTATTCAGAAACTATGCAGATATGTTTGACATATAGTAACCATGCTCTTTAAATGCCCTTTATACTTGACAAAAATGAGTACAGATACTTACCTGGTAGGAAAAGTTCACACATATATGCCAAACCATTTATTAACATCCCTTACTGACTAGCCCAAATCAGAGCTGCTGTTAGGTAGAATTACACAGAATTGAGTTCCTAGTGAAATGAGGTTGCATGTTGTCATTTCACTACAGTCATAAAGAATATAATGAGGTTTTGGCTTATGATTGGAGCATTTATAAAGAAAATAGTAATTAACTTAAAAGAAAAGAAAGCATAGTACAATCCTTACTCATTTTTCTCCACTCAAGATAAATTTTATAGATCTTAAAAAATTTCACTCTAGACATTAGAGTGTACCAGCATACACTATTCAATAATCTTCCACATCTTTGTGATTCCTGTGAAATATGCCTGATTTGGAAGAACTCTCTGCAAAAGACCGTGAAACTTTTAAAATGGCAGCATTTTAAACATAAACAAAATGGCCCAGGTACACTTTTGAATACTCTAATATCATTTTTAACTGAACAGAGTGGAAATTAGTGCATACCCCCCAGATAAAAATCAACCCTGAGATAACAATTTTTCTCCTCCAGTTCTGGTTCTTGCTAGTGACTGGAATCATACCAAGGGGTCATAAGGAATTCTGAAAATAAGCATGTTCCACCCTCAACTCTGTATTCTCTTCAGATTGGTCAAACGGCAACATAGTTAACTCAGTTAACCCAAAGTCTACTGCAACTGAATTTCAATATCATACAGCACCAGAAAACCAAAAATAATCTCCTTTTCAAAAAAACCTAAATTCCTTGGGGGTGTGGTGGTGGTGGCGGTCCTTCCCCCTAAAGAAGAATTTTTTTAAGAAATGTTGTTTTACAACCCACATTCCTGGATTAGATACTGATTTAAATACAGCACAAGTAAAACTGTAGACTACCAGATTAGCACCAAGGCAAACAGAACACCTTTAATCCAAGAGGGCCTTATTCTGCCTTTGTATGCCTTTTAGTGAGTACTGAAGCTTGCCTGCATTCAAGCCAACGTGCTATAGGGGAGTATGTACTTTTTCCAGTACCCTCGAGCCACCAAATTTTCATGGATTTGTGAAAAAAGCAACACTAGTCCCTCAGCCATCACCCTGACCAAAAAATGTTAATACTTTTGTTCTTGCCGATTGAAACTTTTTAAATAGCGATCAAAGATACGAAACAAAACAAACCAACTTTGCGCATTTTAACTGCAGTAGTTCAAGCAAAATGGACAATGTTACTCAAATTAATTTGTAGAGCAACTAGAGAGAAAAGAGCCTCCCTTTGAGAAATGTTGCTGAGGTAGACAGTGTGTGTGGGAAGCTGATGGATCTATGCTGTTTGTTACTGCACTTTCTAATATTTACTTTTTAAAATACTTTTCCTACGCAGTTCCACTTCTAATCGACATGAGTTTCGATTGTTACATAGCGCAGTATAAACAAATTTTTATTTGAGTTTAATGACATTTCAAAATGTGTAGGGAAATGAAAAGTGGTATTGGTTCTGAAAACAAAAGTATTAAAAGAAAACACTTAAAATATGGAAGAAGGAATATTGTTTCAGCTTCTGTACTAGTAGTAGTACAGAAATGGGAAAGAAAAATGGGAAGGTACACTGGTAAAATTGCCTACATGCCAACATATGTAAAATAAAGTGGATGAAACACAAAGGAACTGAAATCTCTCCTGCATCCTGACCAGTACTGGTCATGAAATAAAACGCTGTAATACCTATGTATAATATCAAAGTTTCATTTAATTGATATGTTAATATAATAGATTATTTTACACCGAAAATGTATTCTCAGCCAAACATCCAAAAAATCATTTAACTCAATTATACTAACACAACTAAAAAGGGGCCAAGAAGTAAGTTAAATCAAGATTATTTTTTTCATGTAGCCGCTTCTACTGAAATTTTTAAACAATTTATTGCTTTTATCCTCAATCTGCATTCATCGTATCTGCCATGGATATTGAACCCTATCACCAGACTTTCATTAAACAGGAACCTCCTGGATTGCTGTGCTGGACAGAAGGAACCACCACCCCAGACTCTGATGGAGCCAGCTCACCATACACCAGACATTCACATTCCTCTTGCATCACTTCTTCATCTGAACTGACTGGCGCTGTAAAACTTGAGTGTAAGTGTTCCACTGTCGATTGCCCATGATTCTGCCAGTTTGTGCTGGCTGAGAATGGTTCATCAAGCCACAAAGGATTAATTAAAATCAGTAAGTCTGAAAGATTCAAGGGTATGAATCCCTTATGATTTCTATGAAAGTTCGTCCTTGGCCAAGATCCTTATAATTTTAAATTTGCTCATCTTGCAGTTAAGCAAGTGCAATCTTGCATTTCAGAAGTGCTATGAAGACTCTGAAGTAAGGAAGGACCTCCCGAAGTTTTATGGCTAGCAACGTCTGGCCTTTTTGTAAAAAAACCTCCATGCTTATTCTAACATGCATGTATGATTTACTTACCGTGTTTCCTGTTGCTATTATTAGTAAGTTCAACTACTGTAATTTATCTTTTTTAATTTTCTCGTGTTAATGTAGTATAGTACCTTACCCATGAACAAGCTGGAAAACATACTGGCCTGAGGTGACTAGAACATGTAGAGTGAAATCTGGAAAACAGACTTATGTTTCTTTATCTAATACCGACTCCATCAACTAACTGTGGAAATTAACTCATCTCCCTGCACTCCACCCGACATTAAAACACCTGATGTGATGCTGAAGTTAAAACATTAATATAATACAGTAATACAGCACATTAGAGGAAAGGTGCTTGGACTCCATCACCATGAGCTAGTTTTCAGTCCCAGCCACTCAACTTCTGGTTCAGTAACCAACAGCTCGGACCTACAAACATTTAGACCAAGAGACGTTTGTATCAAGTATATGCCTTTATGTACTGATGGATTTGATCAACTAAAAATATTCCATGATATCTAAAATAAGATTCAGTATGAAACACTTCTGGCTGAATCCTAAATGTTGTGTTACAAAAAAGGGAGGGACTGAAGAAAGTGGTTGCACATCTGTTGGAGCTAGAAAAGAGAACACCTTATCTAAAATAAAGACATCTTTGTATCAGAGGAATTAATAGTTACATGATAGCTGGGCTATCCTCCGGCAAAAGGAGGAAAGACACGTTTCTGAGAGAATGACTGTATTTATCTAGAACATCTCGAGGTGTTCAGAAGGAAAAAACGGCAATAGAAGCTACAATGTTCCAACAAACAGTGAATGTAACCTGAGGTTTATGGTGTACAGAAGGGCTTAATTGTGTCCAAGTTCTAAAAAAAGTTGAAGGTTCAGCTGAAGAAGGGGTAGAAAAGGAGATAATGTCTTCTTTTTTTTTTTTTTTTTAATGATTTTGTGCTTTCTTATATCATGCCTGTACATCTTTTATAAACATCTGCAACTGGATTTTCTGTTTTTGTGTATTGTAAATACATAATAATCTTTTTTCTAGCTCAGTCTCTCGTAAGACAAGAGAGGTTTCAAGGTAACACAGAATTCCTCACACAAGATGTAAGGAGTGTATCAGCCAGCACACCATGCCTTTCAGCAAATGCCTTCACTTCCCCAAAATACTTCAGAGAATCCTAAGTCTAAGTGTGGCATATAAGTGCCATCAGGACCAGGTGAGAACCAGCATTATGGTGGTTTGCAGTGTGAGGAACATGGTATCAAGGAGACCTGCCTGACACATCGCAAGGTGTTTAGGAGCATGCGTGTATTCCCAGGTCACCAAGATGTTAGTGACATGTATTTATGTGACCAGAGGTGTATTTACAGTAGACAGATCCCATAAAAACACTAACTGTGATGGGTGAAGAAGGTAACAGACCCACGGACTTCCAAAATGCATTTAATTCTATTACTGTAGTAAGACAAGACAAATTTTTGTGTTCCAAAACCAATAAACTCTGCCAACAAGTAAAAATTTAAAACCTGTATCAATTTTTGATGAGACAACTGACAGGTTAGTGCTCACTATTGTCTGTACTATCTTTCAGCTATATGTTACTGCCTCTGTGACAAATGTAACAGAATAGGAAAATACATCTATAATTCATCGTATTAGCATAGATTGAGATTAATGGCAGGTTAACTTGGCGCAACTGAGAAGTGGACCCATGACCTGTTTTGTCATCTCTCCTGAGGAAACAAAAACCTTTAGCAAAGGAGTGAGGTAAGCTGTTGGATTCGGTTACCTAATTATTTGTTTTAGCTTGAATTTCCACTTTGAGAGTCACAGTCCTGAGAGACTTATGACAATATGTGTTTCCCCAGAGATGTGAACTATCTCCGTGCTGCCTACTCATTGCCAGAGGCAGATTTTGGTTTATGTGGAACATTTCCTCTTGTTCTAGCTCTCAATTCTATCTCCCCCCTACCTTGACTCATGTACTATTCATATACTTGTCAAAATAGACACCCAGTCCTGAGATTCTCATACTTGCCCTGAGTTTCATGCTCTTAGAGTCCTTGTCTACAACATTTACAAATTTTATTTTACTGCCCCAGGAAAGCCAGAGTAGACCAAAAGTTCAGATTCACATGCTCCCACATTATGCACTAGATGATCTAGAGGAGAAACCAAACAATATTCTAAAAAACAGAAGTATGACATAAGTTCTTCACTTAAAAAAAAAAAAAAAAAGAAAATATGGATTAAAATAATTAAACATGCATGGCAGATTCTAAACTGCTTCCTTACTCCCTACCACCACTCAGATCCTGGAACTGAGTTCCCTCCTCTCCCTCCCCAGCATTGCTTTAAGCCTCAATGCTGACCTGGTCTATTCCTTTTAGGATGGAATCTTACCTCTCTTAATTTTACTCTCAACATACCTCAAACACCACACAGTCAACCAAGTCAGCCATCTTTCTTGAGATTCCAATGCATTTGTATTCTTTCTCTAGTACACTCTTTCTTGTTGAAAAAGTTGCCACAAAATTTTCAAGGCTACTAAAAGGCTTTAGAGTGATGTATTTCAAAAAGTGTTCACGCAATACACATCTTACCAAGCTAACAGCATTTAGTTTTCTACTCAGTCTTCACAGTGATTACAATGTCATTAATAATGGTATTGAGATCTGGTACTCAGAAGGCTCTGAAGCCTCCCTTCTACTATTCTGCAGCCACTGAGGCTTCTAATGCCACAACAAAGTACATCTGGCCACGAAAAATAATTTAGCTTTTCCCCTCCAACTTTCTCCTAGAAACAGAAATATTAGATGAGAGTCAAGAACCATCTTCCCCAGGTACTGAACCTGTATCCATCTCCAGTAGCACCTCATACAGGACACTAGTTAATAATTGTGATGGGACAAGGGGTAATGGTTTCAAACTTAAAAAGAATAGATTTAGACTAGATATAAAGAAGATTTTTTTTACAATGAGGGTAGTGAAACACTGAAACAGGGTGCCTAGAGAGGTAGTAGATGCCTCATCCCTGGAAACATTAAAGTCAGGTTAGATGAGGCTCTGAGCAACATGATCTAGTTGAACATGTCCCTGCTCATTGCAGGAGGGGGTTGGACTAGATGGCCTTTAAAGTTCCCTTCCAACCCAAACTATTCTATGATTCCTGAAAGAGAACGATAACAGATTACGTAGGCCGTGGAATTTCACAGAATCACATCATGGTTGAGGTTTGAAGGGACCTCTGGAGGTCATCTTGTCCAAGCTCCCTTCTGGAAGCAGTGTCACCTAGAGTTGGTTGCTCAGGACTGTATCCAGGTGGCTTTTGAATATCTCCATGGGTGGAGACTCCTCAACCAATCTGGGCAACCTGTGCCAGTGCTCAGTCACCCTCACAGTGAAAAAGTTTTTCCTGATATTCAGAGGGTACCTCCCGTGTTTCAGTTAGAGCCCATTGCTTCTGGTCCTGTCACAGAGCACCACTGAGAAGAGCCTGGCTCTGTCCTCTTTACACCCTTCCTTCAGATATTTGTACACATCGATGACATCCTCCCCCTGAGCCTTCTCTTCTCCATGCTGAACAGTCTCACCTCTCTCCATCTTTCCTCACAGGAGAGATGGTCCAGTTCCTTAATCAACTTTGTGGCCCTTTGCTGGACTCTCTCTAGCATGCTCATGACTCTTACGTGGGGTAGCCCAGAACAGGACACAGCACTCCAGATGTGGCCTTACCAGGTCCGAGCAGACGGTAAGGATCACCGCCCTTGACCTGTTGGCATCCCAGGATGCCATTAGCCTTCTTTGCTGCAAGGGCACATTGCTGTCTCACACTTAACTTGGTGCTCACCATGACCCCCAGGTCCTCTGCAAGAACTTTACAAACTCTTTCCTGTAAAAACTCTGCAAATCACAGGGGGGGGGCTGTGAAGACATTTCTTCAAAAACTCTTTCCTGTAAAAACTCTGCAAATCACAGGGGGGGCTGATGATCTCAGGCATTTCTTCAGCAGGAAATTCCTACCACATCAGTAGAAGACTTTTCACGTGATAATTCAGCTGCCAGAATCCCAGAAGTCAAAAGGAATATAATTTTATATATAAATATATACATGCACGCACGCATGTATGCACACAGAGAGGTTTGCGTTCATGCACTCATTTATGCTGTTAACCAGGAATCTCTTTTAGCTAAATACATCCGATTCACTCAAATCCCTCTCCTCTAAACCCACTAAAGGGTTCAAAAGTATTCCGCAGTATGCAAGAGAGCTGCCAGCAGACAGACAGCAGGTTTGCCATGCGGACACACAGCTTTCACCGTTTTCACAAACTGATTACAAGGCAAAATCAATAGCCTTGTTTTTCAGGTACTGAGTACCCATAAGCTCCCAAATGGCAATCAATATAGGCTCATGTGAAAAGCCAGGATGTTCCTACCATTTCAGGTTTACGTTAACATTTCATCTTGTAATTAACTTGTGTTCAGTTTGAAACACATTCTATAAACGTATTTGGGTTTAATTTTTTTCCTCTCGTTTTTCCCATATTGTTCTGCCTGTGCTGTGAACAATAGTCTGCAAAAGAGCATCCTGTAAGCTGGAATGAGAATACACATAATGAGACAGTGACACAATCAAAGATTTTTTTTTTTCTGTTTACACAGAGAAAGCAGCTTTCAGTAGCTGTCTACATAATTCTCAGAATTCAGTAACCACCAGCTTCTACTTACTTTACTGTGCTAAGTAAATAAACAAAAAAGAAGTTTAAACCACAGAAGAGAGTGACAGGCGGTGACACAGTTACTTACCTTTACTCCTTTTTGCATTCAAAAAGCATCGCATTAATACTAATAAAAACAGGAAATGAATGATCTTATGCTAACGTTCCCCAAAGTTCCATTTTATTAAATGTCTCCTCCTCCTCTATTCTTTCATTTCCAAACCTCATTTCCTGTAGATAAAAGTGCCCAAAACAAGAGCTGCAATTCCAGTGGTTTCATGTATAACAGCTGCCAGTTCCTTCATTCCTTTCTGGTTTTTATGATGCACCCCAAAAATCACAAATCACAAACGCGATCACCGTGTTCCTCTCTTAACACTGACTCTCTCTTTTATAACTCAACGGCTTAGTTGGCTTCCACCTTCAGAGCAGAGCCTCTTGGCAAATGTGTTATTTGACTATTTTTCAGGCTCAGCTCTTCTCTGCGTGCCCAACAGGTACCTTCAGATGCTTAGTTTAGAGTGGAGCCATTAAGCAAACAGCACTGAAGGGCTTATTTGCCAGGGATCAGGAATGGCCTCCATTTACTCTAGTTTTCTATAAAAACTGCCTCTGCCACACTGCTTGCAGTCGGGAAAAGAAATGAAACAACACAAGTGAAATGTCAAAGCTGCCAAGATACACAAAGTCAATTTATTGTTACCGAAATAATGGAAACTTGTACGTAGAAGATCAATGAGAATGGAAGATCCTGGGACAGAGAATGAGTGCAGGAAGAGACGGCTAACATTATTGGAGAAGTAGATTCTGGGGGAAATCACACAACTATGAGACTAATTCAGTTTGCGAAACAGGAGGACAAATGCTTTTGATGTTGATAGAGTCTCTATTCCTCAGAAAAAAACATTTAATTTCTTTTTTTCATCAAATACACACTCAGCCTAAAAAAGATAACGATACCTTATATTTTATTTCTATAAATGTCAAGGACACTATAGAAACACCGTTCACCCAGATTAGCTCTGGAAGGAGCAAATAGAAATCACCATGATTTAAACAGAGGCTAGACAAACAAAACTGCATCTTTAATGAAAATTTTCTCTTTTGGAAGGAAAAAAGCACAGAATTAAAGGAATAAGTTAAAGAACTGAAAATATCAAAGATGGGAGGTGTGAAATTTCCCTAATTAAGGTGGCAGAAATATCTGGCAATCAGCAGCTGGAAGAGGGTACTGAGAATAACGAAGAACACAAACAAACATACACACACAAAGAAACAGAAAAGCACGGTATGTGTTGGAATTAGAAAGCATAAAGATGAAATAAAACTTGCCAAAGCTCAAACTGAGTTGGACTTTACAAAAAATTTAAACACACTGAGGAAAGAAGAGGGACTAACTAAAAGTGAGTAGAGAGACCAAGTTAAAAATACTGCAGATGTGACTAAATAGAGTTGTCTTACTACCACTGGAGAACTTCTAGGGTTCTTCTGGATTGCTTGGTACCACGGTGATGCTGCAACGGGCTGCACATTGTATTTACTTCTATTTTAAGTCAGTATCACGTTCCCCTAAGAATAACAGTTATCCCTCATAAAAAGGGAAAATTTTATTTATTTCCGTAAGCCCACAGAGTGGGTTCACCTTTAAAAAAAGAAAACAGTAGTTCCAGAGAAGAACCCAGATGTCAGGTGATAGGCAGAGCAGGGAAGCAGTAGATCACAGCTTAAGCTGAGAAACCAAAACTTGTATTAGAGGACCACAGAGGACCTCGGTTCAGAGATGATGGAGAGGAAAACGGGATCAAAGATGATGCAAATTCACTAAACTGTGAGGGTATTTATGCATCTGTGTGTTACAATTCCATGAGGAAACATGGTATCTCAATATTCCATTTAGTTAAATATTAGGGGTACCTAATACTTCATACAGGTGTTTTCTTGCTGGGGTACCTCCCAGTATAGTTTCCAGCAATTCAAAAATCAGATATGTCTACCACCAGATACTTCAAGATAAGATATCACGCTTCTCCCAGAGACTTATTAATGTTGTTTTGATTTCAGAAATGCTGATTTTTATTGAGTATTGCCATGCTGAAACACCTCTTATCTAGACAGCAAAGCGAACTTCTTTATGGCTGTCCTAATATTTCTTTATAAAAACATTGCTAATTCTTTGTGAAAGAAAAAGTTCTTACCGTCTAGTCAGGCAGGGCTGTCATCTCTGGACACACATTTAATGCATCGAAAAGTCTACTACAGATAAATCTACAAGTAAACAATGACACCTAACAGAAGTATAAGAGGGAATACTGAGGAATGTGATGGGTTGACCCCAGCTGGCAGGTGATGCCCCTCCAATCTGGACTGCATGTGAAATTTCTGTGTGAAACCTATCTCTTTTTTTCAGGAAATTGTGGCCATATACATTTTCAGTCCAAGTAGTCTACCATCAAGCTTCTTACAGAAGATCTCCAAGTACACTCAGCGATGAACGATTACAGCCTATCCTCCCAAGCTTCAGGAGGCTGCTTGGAAATAGTATAATGTTCAGTCAGTGTCTGGAAGGACCTCAAAGTGATTAGACAACAGATGTCTGGGATGCAAGCACTGAAGAGCACTGTTGCATTAAGTCACTTCACTGTAGTTTCTTTAGGCTTTAGGCTTTGATGGAAGGGACTGATACCAAACACATCCTCTAAGGGCTCATGAAAGCTATCTGCTAACTGCTCAAGCCTTACTTCTCACTTATCATCAATTTTCCAAAAAGGACCTCAAAGAGTCACACGGAGGAATTACTGAAATGTCATCTTCACAGATGATGCCATCTGCTGAGCTCCACTACTTCCAGACAAAGGAAATTATTTCTTTTCATTGTTTGTATAACATGTGGTGGCAAAGCTATACCTACAGTTCTCAAAGGTATACACATTACAAATTGCTTCAGGTTCCAAGATGTCAATGTGAAGGCATAGCTCCATCAAACACCACAGATCCTGTGTAGCAGACTCCATCCCCTTTTCAAGATAGCAATTGCTTCTTAAAAAGCACCTTCCAGACTTCCAGAAGCAAAGGTGAAGTACCTGACACGGTACCTGAGAAGGTCTTATGCACCTACACACTGCCACATTTCCAGGTGAGTGAGACAACTTAGGAACACGGAAAGCTATTGGATAAAAAGGGCTGAATATGCTCAGCAGAAGGTAAGTCATCCCAAAGGTCTGTAACTGCTCTGAATCTTTCATGCTGAGCAGGAAGAAGAGGCAAATGGTTAATGTTACTAAGAGAAGCAGGGTTGTCAAAGAAGGAAAACATCACACAGACACTGAAAATTTTCTCCCAGGACAAATCCCACATCAGCCCCACATCAAGATATGGTGTCAAGGAGATGTCTTGCTAACAAAAATGGGCTGTAGCTCTTGCCAGATCCTTTTGAATATGCAGGAGCTGTGGACTAATTAAGTGGCAACATGAACCACAAACTGAAGATCTTAACAGCAGGTCAGCTTGGCAGCTGTGGGAAAATGAGTGGCCTCAGAGTTGAAAGGCAAAAAGCAGTCTTGCAGCCTTGCCAATATGTTCAAAGAGAAAGGATCACCTGGATTTGAACTTGAAAATTCATAAAAACAACTTGCATACAAGTTCAGAACAGCGTAATCCCTTCAAAATGTCCTTCAAAGTAAGGAAATAATCCCTACAGAAACAGAATCACATCTTTGCACATCATCAAATTGTATCTTTGCACATCATCAGACCAGCATTTTTCCCCTGCTAAACTGAGTGTCTCTTTGTAGAGGGTGTAGGTGTCAAGGTCCTGGCAAAGGGGAAGCTGCAGAAGTGACCTATGGGAGGAGAGGCTGGGGTTGTCCAGTGCCAGGGACAGCCAGCTCCAATGGACCCACCACACAGAGCACAGCTGAGCCCAGCAGCCAAATCGGTGGTGCCTTTGTGAAAATGCCATAAAAGCAGACGAGGCATGGAGAAATAGAGAGGGAGAGAAACATTAGTGCAAACACTAAGGTCAGTATCTGCTCCATGGTACCAGAGCAGATATTATTCCCCTGCAGCCCATGGAGACGACCATTATATTTCCTGAAAGAACTGTGGACAGGACTCAGGAGGGAGTAAGGGAAAAGGAAGAAGAAGCAGAGAGGAGCTGTTATGGACTGACCAACACCATCCTTTTCCCCTGCACCACTTGAGGTTGGGGGGAAGGAGTTGGGAATGAAGTTGAGCCTGGGAAGAAGTGACAGGAGTGTGGAGAGGGGGGAAGGTATTGTCCTAATTTTGTCTTTGTTTCTCACTACCCAAATCTATTTTACTTAGCAAGAAATTAAATTAATTTTCCCCAATTCAAGTCTGTTTTGGCCATGATGTTAACTGGTAAGTGATCTCCATGTCTTTATCTCAACCCACAAGATGAAAATAAGTTTTTTTCATCTTATTTTATTCCCCTGCCAAGTTGAGGAGGAGGAATGGGTGAGCAGCTGGGTGGACATCTAGTGCTTAGCCAATGTTAACCCAACATACTCCTGAGAATTGGCAGAGGCTTAGAAGGTAGCAGGACGATGAAGTTAATAAAATAACTATTTGTATCTTAAGTCAAGCAACGAATATAAGAGGACCTTAAGATGGTAGATGATGCTGCAGTTGCACACAGTAAAAGGCAGAAAGGAGAAATCAAGTCTTCCAACCCATGATTAAGCCTGCTGATATGCAGAATGAGCTGGTGGGAATAATGCAGACAACCCACAACAGATAAAGAGCTGCCCCCTCTGAAGTTGGTTAAATTACTGTTGAGGTTGACCTTGAGGAGGACCTAGGGGAAAGAGTTAGAAAGTTTTGCACTCTTCCTGTGAGTCATTGAAAAGATTGCGAGGGAATACAGGATGACATAGCTTTAAAGAAGTGAAGAACTTAAATCAGTTCTCTTCTCTAGACTCCTCCATTTCCTTGGGGAGCCCTGTGCAAAAAAAAAAAACCAGAATTTGAAGGGTACCAACAGGAGGAGGAGGTACCCGATAGATCATGAACTATGATCTACATAGCTTTCAGCACTATGAAATAATTGCTGCCAGTGGCTGAAAAGTTCTCTAAGGTACCATTCAAGACAAATTCTGCAGATTCGGGTATTTTATTGATGAGTTCTTACTGGTGAACAAAGCCAAAACAGTTCACTTTTCTGAAATCTGGGAAAATAAGCCATTTCTTCTGGTAGTCAGTCTCTTAACATCCCTTTTTCCTGTGAATCACGTGCCTCTATGCTCCTCTGATACAGCCATGAAAGTAAAGGAAAAGGACAGCAGAATACATATAGGCACTCAGGATTCCTGGGGGCTTACCAGTTGTAGTTCATTCATTTTACAGATGACAGTAAAAGGGCAACAGTTGCCAAATTGCCTGGTCAGGCTCCAGCAAGGCCTCACTAATGGAAAATAATCTTGCATGGGCTAATAAAGAAGAAAATTTCCATTACACTGTGTCTGCCCTAACGCTGTGAATGCTGGATAGAAGTTTCCAAGATGAAGGAGCACACTGGATGAGCAGAAGGTGGCAGGTTGAACTTCAAAACACCCAAAGCCCAAGGACAACACTTCCCAAGGCATACAGGCCAGTGAGGAGGCAGGTGTATCTCAGGAAATACAAAAATTGAGACCAGTGCTGTTTAATATCTTCATCAGTGATACCGACAGTGGGATCAAGTGCACCCTCAGCAAGTTTGCAGATGACACCAAGCTGAGTGGTGCAGCTGACATCCCAGAGGGACGGGATGTCATTCAGAGGGACCTGGACAAGCTAGAGAGGTGGGCCCGTGCAGACCTCATGGAGTTCCATCAGGCCAAGTGCAAGGTCCTGCATTTGGACCGGGACAATCCTCGTTATCAATACAGGCTGGGGGATGAGGTGATAGAGCAGCCCTGCAGAAAAGGACTGGGGGGTATCGGTGGATGAAAAGCAGGACATGAGCCAGTAATGCGCCCTCACAGCCCAGAAAGCCAGTTGCATCCTGGGTTGCATCAAAAGAAGCGTGGCCAGCAGATCGAGAGGGGATTCTTCCCCTCTGCTCTTGTGACACCCCACCTGGAGTACAGCGACCAGCTCTGGAGCCCTCAGCAAAAGAAGGACATAGACCTGTTGGAGTGGGTCGAGAGGAGGGCCAAGAAGATGATCAGAGAGCTTGAGCAGGTCCTCTAGAAGTACTGCAATAGAAAAACCTTGTGGTGCCACACAGGAATACACAACATGTACTTTCTTTCAAATGTAGATGCATTTTTACAGTGGTGTATCCATTAATCTGAGAGCACCCACCAGTTCCCTTTACAAATTGAATGATATGATAATACTTCCCTTTTAATCTATCTTTTATTTCCCAAGCCCTTATTTCTCTCTGTAGGAAATATTAGTCAGAGAAAATGTTTTTCCATACTAAACAGAAATCTCAACTCAAATCTCTTATTAAATTCTCCAAATACAGAGTTTGTTTACATCCCCTTCCCCCATATGGTTTTTTAAAAATGATCTCAAGAGAATGGGACAGAGAAGGTTTCGGTGATGCTTTTGTATCAGTCCTTTAATTTCCTGAGGATGCTATCTGGCTAGCTGCAAGCATTTAGAGCACACAAATCTGCGCTCAGGCACTCTAAGTTTGAAGCAATTAAAATACTTTTGAAAAAAATACTTCCATGAAGTCAAATTCCGAGGGGATTGCAGTGAGACAGTGGCAATCATCATCATTCAGGGTTAGCAGGAGATTTTGCTCGTGTTTTTCTTTTCTTTTTCTCCCCACACTCCTTTAATTTCAGACTCAGAAGCTTCAACAGTTTGATTTCCCCATACACAAACAGAGAGGTTTCGTTATTTCTAACTGCATAAAAGAGCTCCTGGAGAAATTGGTTAAAGCCATGCATACCAACACCCTCATACATATAAGAAACAGGAAGAATCTATTTGGCTCGGGATCCTGATTCTGCCCAGAGTTTTGGAGTGCAGACCCATCGTTTTTAATGTTCTGATTCAGTCTGGCTGCTCCTGACCAAGGCCTGTGCACAGATAGCCCAGGGCTGCAAATTTCTTAAAGATCATGGGCTTTTTTCTCTGCAAGGACATAGTGTAACTATAATATCACTGGTTCGGGTGATCTGTAGCTCTGTAATAAGTAAAATGAACTTGGCATCTTCACATTATCTAACGAGACTTAATTACAGTTTTCATCTTGCTTATTGTAATCAATTTATGTTGTGGACTGCTGAGAAATTATCTATGTGGAATGCAAATGCACTTTTTTTCATGTGGAGTTGTTGATATTAATGAGATTTTTGCATTGCTGTGAAGTACAGCCATGTGAAAATGTATTATTTTATACCTAACCTTAAGTGCCTCCTTTGATTTGATGGAACAGATGATCATTGAAAAAAGATCTTGTTTTCTCACCAGAAATGCTTTCTGGTTTGAGAATATTTTGTTATGGTTTTGGTAGATTTGATGTAAAATCTTAATAACATTACAGTATTAATAAAATATATTAATATTAGTATCAATAATTAATATTAGTATTTTCATTATTAATATTACTATTTACATAATATCATACTAAATACATGCATATATACATATAAACACATATGGAATTCTAACTTCTCTGAAACAACTCTAATGACATTAAAAAAAGAAGCAATAAAAATATTACAGAGTATAACTGGAGAAAGGGTAGAAAAAAAGATGACTTCTAATATACATGTTCACAATCAATAACAAGTGTGATATTTTAAATGTCAAATACACTTCTCTCAACTATCCTCCTAATAAAATATGAAGTGCAATCTGCAACTAGTAAAATCACCCAAATTAATATGAACTCTTCAATATAGAGCTATTGAGAAGTATTCAGGAAATAGTACTAATAATGGAATAGAAAGAATTGAGGGTTCTTTGTGGTTACTTTTATGCCTTCTATTCTGCATTTTCTGTATTATAAATTTGAAATTATTAGACATGCTTGGAAAGTTTATTGCACATTTTGATGAATATAATCTAGGTTTAGATTTTACTGTAACTAGCAGAATCCAAAACTTCTGCAGCCCATAGGAGCTGGAATTTTTTTGTTTTATCTTTAAGGATTGCACAGTGCTGATACTGAACTTCAGCAGGAATTCAAACTTGTTTCAAGCTGATAGATCAGTAATAAATTCTCCAAAACACTTCCATGAGCATATTCAGATGTAAGAAAAAGTATTAACAAATCAGTAATACGCCTGTAAGCATACTGATTAACCTAATTAGAAAAAAATAAAAGTAGGATGTGGCTCTATTCACTACAATGCTCTCTGCGTGTATGTCTTGAGTTGCTATCTCAAATACTGCAAAATACTCAAATGCTTTGGGTTGCTATCTCAAATACTGCAATGTCCAAGATCTGCAGACTTTACAACACCGATTGACTTGAAAAGAAGAACACAAGCAACTAATCCAGTGTTACAGGAACATTTCAGATTTTCCTTGACAGTATCACTTCCTTGTATTGTTTAGTCTTGAAGACTTAGTAAGATCACACCCTGAGATGGTAAAGGCTAGTGGCTCACTAGTAATGAAGAATGCCAACAGGGAAGCATTGTGTGCATCCAGAACTTGCAGCAAAATATCTCAAGTCTCATATATGTATATTTTTGGATCAATGGGATTAGGCAAGGTAGTATATCGTAGCCATAATTACAGAATACTGCAATTCCATTAAAAGTGACTGACTAATCCAATTCCATTACATTTCTCAGCATTGTGTGCATCCAGAACTTGCAGCAAAATATCTCAAGTCTCATATATGTATATTTTTGGATCAATGGGATTAGGCAAGGTAGTATATCGTAGCCATAATTACAGAATACTGCAATTCCATTAAAAGTGACTGACTAGTCCAATTCCATTACATTTCTCTCTTTATCTGGAAAGTTGGTTGTTTTTTTAAAAAATTTAAAATTCACATTCAAAATACTGGATACAACAGAGCTACGTAAATATGCTACCCCAAAAATGTAATGTGAACAATTTGTGTGCTTTTAAATACAAATCCGTTTCTGTCAAACTACCAAACCATTATGTCTTTTCAAAAGACAAGTAATTGCTTCTGGAAACATATCTGAATTCTAAATAGAAAAAGAAGCATTCAAACAATAAGAATACTCTTAGCATCTTGGTGGTAGAAAAATAAACTATGTGTTATGATGATGCAAGAGTAAAAATCATGTAAGCCATAGGGTGCACTGAAAAAAAGGCAATACAAAGACAGCAGTCAAATAAATATATACAAGCTAGCACAAATCCTTTTGCACTGAAATTCCATGCAGAAAGGAAAATACAATATTAGAGCTGTGTTATATACCACCTAACCAAGATGATGATAGTGCTTGTTAAAGACTACAGCAGGTTAGAAAGGGTAAGGCAAAAAACACAGTAATAGGAGAGTTTAATTACTCCCAAGCAGTCTGGTAAGAAATCATGATAAGATACGTTGCAGGGACTATATTTTAGATGCTGTAAATAACAGTTTCTTGGAACCATTAGAGAAACCACAAGAGAAATAACTCTTGATTTTACATTAAGCCAGGCATAGGATCTGTTTCAATATATAATCATCAAAAAAGCCATTTAAAAACACTGACTATAATGTACTCAACTTCAGTGTTCTTCTGGGAGCAAAACATACTTTAAAAATCCACCAAAAATAATTCAACTGCAACAGGACAAGATTAGTAAGGATAAAAATAAACAGAAAAACTAATGGGTAAAATGTTTGAAGGTTACAGAAAAACACTTCCATAGAGTTCAGACAAATATGTACACTCTAGCAGAAACAAAAAAATAATCAAGCATGGCTTTTGAAATAAAAGGAGCTCGAATGACAAAAAAGCAGAATAAAGAAGACTATTAGTTGACATCTTTCAGGCCAAAATAAGGGTGGAAGGTGTAAAGGGAATGTATCTGGTAAAATAAATCTACTACTATGAATATTCAAAAAGATTCTGGGATATAAGTTGTTTTAGGCAGAGAAAATTAGTCACAGAACCACAGAATCATAGCTGAGGTTGGATCATCTGGTCCAGCCCTTGATGAGAAAGGGAGTTTAGATAAGATTATCTAGCATTCTGTCCATTTTATTTTATATTGAAAACCTCCAGTGATGGGGAATCTATCAAGTCTACCTTGAGCGGTTGTTCTAGTACTCATCAAAACTTTCTAAAATGTGGTAAGTAGGAAGCCTGGAATTGATTAAAGACAGTATATAATTTTTCACTTAAATCGTGTTTGGTACCAAAATACAGGAAAGTGGCAAATACAACACCAGTTTTTCAAAAAGGGACAATAAAAGGCCAAAACAAATGAAGCAAACTAAAACCCAGAAAATGTATAATCAGGGGCAATTTCCTAAAAGCTGTAATAAAGAATGTAAGTAGCAAAAATATAGAGCAGTATGACATAAAGAATCAATATAAAATTTTGTAAACGGAAGTTACGCTTCCCCAATTATATCTGTATATTTCTATAAAAGCACATAAATATATAAAATAGCTTGAGGAAGAATAAGTAGAGCTCTTGATTAGAATAAGCATTCGGGTGATGCAAAGACAGATCCAGAGCACATCCTAAATAGGACAATAGAAAGGAAATACTTGTCATGATCTAACAAACACCTTGAAAAAGCCTTTCTGAATACTGTAATCACTGAAATTCCATGCAGAAAGGAAAATACAATATTAGAGCTGTGTTATATACCACCTAACCAAGATGATGATAGTGCTTGTTAAAGACTACAGCAGGTTAGAAAGGGTAAGGCAAAAAACACAGTAATAGGAGAGTTTAATTACTCCCAAGCAGTCTGGTAAGAAATCATGATAAGATACGTTGCAGGGACTATATTTTAGATGCTGTAAATAACAGTTTCTTGGAACCATTAGAGAAACCACAAGAGAAATAACTCTTGATTTTACATTAAGCCAGGCATAGGATCTGTTTCAATATATAATCATCAAAAAAGCCATTTAAAAACACTGACTATAATGTACTCAACTTCAGTGTTCTTCTGGGAGCAAAACATACTTTAAAAATCCACCAAAAATAATTCAACTGCAACAGGACAAGATTAGTAAGGATAAAAATAAACAGAAAAACTAATGGGTAAAATGTTTGAAGGTTACAGAAAAACACTTCCATAGAGTTCAGACAAATATGTACACTCTAGCAGAAACAAAAAAATAATCAAGCATGGCTTTTGAAATAAAAGGAGCTCGAATGACAAAAAAGCAGAATAAAGAAGACTATTAGTTGACATCTTTCAGGCCAAAATAAGGGTGGAAGGTGTAAAGGGAATGTATCTGGTAAAATAAATCTACTACTATGAATATTCAAAAAGATTCTGGGATATAAGTTGTTTTAGGCAGAGAAAATTAGTCACAGAACCACAGAATCATAGCTGAGGTTGGATCATCTGGTCCAGCCCTTGATGAGAAAGGGAGTTTAGATAAGATTATCTAGCATTCTGTCCATTTTATTTTATATTGAAAACCTCCAGTGATGGGGAATCTACCAAGTCTACCTTGAGCGGTTGTTCTAGTACTCATCAAAACTTTCTAAAATGTGGTAAGTAGGAAGCCTGGAATTGATTAAAGACAGTATATAATTTTTCACTTAAATCGTGTTTGGTACCAAAATACAGGAAAGTGGCAAATACAACACCAGTTTTTCAAAAAGGGACAATAAAAGGCCAAAACAAATGAAGCAAACTAAAACCCAGAAAATGTATAATCAGGGGCAATTTCCTAAAAGCTGTAATAAAGAATGTAAGTAGCAAAAATATAGAGCAGTATGACATAAAGAATCAATATAAAATTTTGTAAACGGAAGTTACGCTTCCCCAATTATATCTGTATATTTCTATAAAAGCACATAAATATATAAAATAGCTTGAGGAAGAATAAGTAGAGCTCTTGATTAGAATAAGCATTCGGGTGATGCAAAGACAGATCCAGAGCACATCCTAAATAGGACAATAGAAAGAAAATACTTGTCATGATCTAACAAACACCTTGAAAAAGCCTTTCTGAATACTGTAATCACAAACCTGACAACAAAGCAGACTTAGAAGACATATAAAGTGTGGAAGGAAAATTAAAATAAGAGGGAGTGGCATAAATACAAGGACAAGTATTTTCACCCCTTTTTTTTTTGAAAAATATAAGCGCTGGAATTGATACAAACAGGAATAGGTCACAGTTTCCCCAATGTAGCACTGTAACCACATGAAGGCGTTGGATAGAAGAGTTATAGGATCATAGCTATTCTATGGGTTGGAAGGGAACTTGAAGTGTCATCTAGTCGAGCCCTCCTGCAAGAAGCAGGGACATCTTCAACTCGATCAGGTTGCTCAGAGCTCCATCCAACCTGACCTTGAGTGTTTCCATGGATGTAGCATCTACCACCTCCCTGGGCAACCTGTTCCACTGTTTCACTAGTCATTGTAAAAAATTACTTCCTTCTGTCTAGTCTAAATCAACACTGTTCACTTTCTGTATCACAGCAGAATCTCAAACTCAAGTGCGTAGCTACTACAAGCTAAGAACCTGTATTCCACTGTACCTTGAGTGAGGACTAAAGCCTGGCAACTAGCTCCCACTTACTCTCTTCTGAGCTACAGCCTAAACTCATGGAGCATTTGGAGCAAAATTCTGTCAAAATGAAATGCTTTTACAAATCATACAATTCTTAATAATTATGTATGAAAATTTCAGGTGTGCTGTGGACCAACAGGAAATTTGTGGAGATTCAAGAACTGGCCCCTCTAAGGCTTCAAACTACCCGCTCTTGGTTATACCACTGTAGCCAACAGCTGGAGCCATGTAACTGTCGGGTATGCCTTGCAGTCCTCGGAAAGACTGGATGTCATTTCCACTGGTGGCTTCTCCAGGAACCTTCTCATGCTCAACTCTGCAGCCCAGGGGGCATTAACTACGTCAGGACCACTGCAGTTTGCTCACATCCGATGACTACTGTGGCAGGATGCTAAAGATCATGTAAATATAATATTATTCTAAATTATTACGTTAAAGTTACTGTCAGAGCCCTGTCCTGCAGCTTCATCAGACATAGGCGAAGGCCAGATAATCAAACCTGAATACTGTGTACAGATTGTACTAAACTCTCCCACTGCTTTGCAATGCTCTGGGAAGGGAAATGGATCGTAAACTACATCTAACTAGACAGTTACAGAGGCATTACTCTTGCTTCAGTGCGTGGAAGCACAGCCGCTGTAACATCCAGCAAGCTGCTTTCAGATCACTCCAAATTAAGGGCCTGATTCTGTGTTTTGTAACGCCTGTTTTATAGTGTCTATTTCTTCACTCAGTGCCAAAAATTACTTCCTTCTATCTAGTCTAAATCAACACTGTTCACTTTGTTTCTGTATCACAGCAGAATCTCAAACTGAGATTTTCACTAGTCATTGTAAAAAATTACTTCCTTCTGTCTAGTCTAAATCAACACTGTTCACTTTCTGTATCACAGCAGAATCTCAAACTCAAGTGCGTAGCTACTACAAGCTAAGAACCTGTATTCCACTGTACCTTGAGTGAGGACTAAAGCCTGGCAACTAGCTCCCACTTACTCTCTTCTGAGCTACAGCCTAAACTCATGGAGCATTTGGAGCAAAATTCTGTCAAAATGAAATGCTTTTACAAATCATACAATTCTTAATAATTATGTATGAAAATTTCAGGTGTGCTGTGGACCAACAGGAAATTTGTGGAGATTCAAGAACTGGCCCCTCTAAGGCTTCAAACTACCCGCTCTTGGTTATACCACTGTAGCCAACAGCTGGAGCCACGTAACTGTCAGGTATGCCTTGCAGTCCTCGGAAAGACTGGATGTCTTTCCCACTGTTGGCTTCTCCAGGAACCTTCTCACACTCATCTCTGCAGCCCAGGGGGCATTAACTACGTCAGGACCACTGCAGTTTGCTCACATCCGATGACTACTGTGGCAGGATGCTAAAGATCATGTAAATATAATATTATTCTAAATTATTACGTTAAAGTTACTGTCAGAGCCCTGTCCTGCAGCTTCATCAGACATAGGCGAAGGCCAGATAATCAAACCTGAATACTGTGTACAGATTGTACTAAACTCTCCCACTGCTTTGCAATGCTCTGGGAAGGGAAATGGATCGTAAACTACATCTAACTAGACAGTTACAGAGGCATTACTCTTGCTTCAGTGTGTGGAAGCACAGCCGCTGTAACATCCAGCAAGCTGCTTTCAGATCACTCCAAATTAAAGGCCTGATTCTGTATTTTGTAACGCCTGTTTTATATTGTCTATTTGTTCACTCAGTGCAATTATATTAATGGGACAGAAAGAACATAATTTTATACGATTCTGCAAATCGTATATAATCTCCACAAAAAAACCCACAGGTTTGGGCTAGTAGTCTAACTGAGGGGCTTTGGATGTATTATAATGGTTTCCATCTCATCTTAGTTACAACACTAACACACAGAAATCCTGAGCATATCACTCAATTAGCTTTTGCCATTTCCCCATTGGTAACATGGGGATACCAATGACCAATGACACATGAATTTGCATACTCTCCACTTAATCTTTTATCTTTACTTTATTTAGAAGATTGTTCTCCTGATACAGAAGCTTCCTTTCCTTCTGAAACTTCCCTGTTTGAATACTTGCAAAATTTAATTATAGAAAACTGCTTATGTTGAAAAAGGAATATGAAGATATAATGACATTTCACATTCTCAGTACTAAGATACTATGAAGTCTAGAAATATAAATTATTGAAGCAATTATAGCAGCAGAAATAACACTATTACTGCAATTAACTGTTGTGTAGGTATTTGCAAACAATCCTTAATTTCCCTTTGAGTGTACCAATCTTCTCTGCAGAGGAACAGGCTATTGTAAACAATTAATGATACTAAAGCTAGCATGAAATTAATTATTCTGAGACACGTCTTGAGATTTCAGAAATAATACATTCTTTTTATCAATTTCTGATTTAAAATGTCTTTTTCCTGTGTGTAACTTGGTTCCTATTCCCCTGCTGTTGATTTTTAATTTTTAGAAAACAGCTATCATAAACAGCTCAAAACCCCCAATGTTTTCAGAAGATGACACCAGTTAACTGTTTAACCGATTCTGCCATTTACCTGTCTCTTAGATATGACAGGTCTGAAGTATGCCCGTCACCTTCTTTAAGGAAGAAAAAGGATATGATTTAAAAATAAGTAATAAACAAAGCTGTCATAGGATTGAATGGGGTTTTTTTTGCTGTGCAGAGACAGCAGGAAGAGATGTCTGCCAGCCAGCTATTTATAGTTTAGCTTTTCTCCTGGCTGTTCAGCGCTGCCTTCCTACGCTGTCAGATGAATCTACTAAACTTTGCAAAGGCCAGTGTACAGAGAGCCACAAAACCAATTTCTTGCTGCGAGTGAAACTGTTTGCAGTGCTTGAACTTGGATGATTTTGTCCAAGGTGTTTCAGCGCTTTCTATCTGTTATCTCATTTTCCGCCCACTTCTTCAGGTCCTTCAGAATTCATACCCAGGCAAATACTTTTCCTGCCTTTGGCCTGTGGGTACGCAACACCAGAGAACTGTAGATATCTACGAGGCAGAGTGGCAGAAACAAGCTGTGAATGACCACATGGAATGACCACAGCCCCCATGCCCCCGTGCCACTCGGGGGGAGGAGACAGAAGAGCTGGGGGTGAAGCTGAGTCTGGGGGAAAAAAGTAAGGAATATCCACTGCTCTCCTTTCATCCAGAACCAGTCATCTCAACATGGAAGGTAATCATACAGGTCAGGCAGAGTTTTCCCTTGGTAAATCCATGCTGATTGTTGACCTGCTTGTCCTTCACTTGTTTCTACAATTGTCTCAGGAACTGAGTTGTGCCATTGACCTGACCTTGGTTACCCAGATCTTCCTCCTTGGTCTTTTTGAAGACAAGCGTAACAGTCATCTGGGACCTCCTCTGATTGCTCTAGTCTTTCACAGGTGATAAGAGAGTGGCCTTGTGATAGTATCAGCCAGTGGCACATCCTTGAATGCATCCCATCTGGGCCCATGATACTTTCTATGTCCAATTTACTTAAGTAGTCCACAGCTTTATTTTGCTCTACTTTTGGTAGTGTTTCTCTCCACCAACCACTGCTACTAGGCACAGAGATCTGGGAGGTCTGAGAGCTTCAGAGATTAGTGAGAGAAATAGATTGGTTATGATGGCATTGCTTCTGCAGATGTCACAGGTGTTCTTTTAAATATATCACTGCCTTGAGGGCAAGGATGTATTCTGTTCTCCTGAAATGCCTTCCCAAGCCATGGCAGCAACCAGATAAATCAGTAGAGAGTGACTAGGAAGGAAATTCAAACAGAGAAACAGTCACTTCTCTTAGTAATTCCTGAAAGATCCTACGGTCTCCTGACCAATCTTTAAGGAAGACTGAAACAATTTTCTCCATTAAAGAAAGAGTAAAAATCTGGCCCTTACAGTACCCTTTATACAGAATGGCATTCAAAAGGAAAAGCAGTCAACATAGGGAGGTAATTCCCCTCTCATTTTTGGAGAAGAAAGATGCAACATTTTGAGACTGATAGGCAGAGAATAATTGTTACACCTTGCCTTACATGTTGAGGGTAATCTGACTGTAAGCAATACCAAAAAATAAACTTACAGACAAAAAATAAATATATGGAAAAAAAGCATGGGCACTTGAGACCTGATTAGGAAACTGCAGTATAGGAAATCTTCAGAGGACACAGTATTTTTCTCTGAGGGACTGACAGATCACATCAAACTTCACTCATAAAGAGAGGAAAAAGAATCTAACCTAGAAATGAATAGTGTAGCATGAGCCAATTCCAGTAATACAGAACCTCTGTCTCAACAGTTTCTGGCACTGACAGCTCCAAGTTCCTGTCAGACACAAAGTGAAGCAGTCTGGGGTCTGAAGTCACTGCTCTGTACAACTTCCACAATATTGGAAGGCAGTAGAGCCAACAGCAGAGTGAACTGCTCCAGTGAGAGAAAGAGCTCATCTAAAACAAGACAATGTATTATTAGGCAGATACTATGGGTATCACAAGGGTCGTTATCAGACTTGACTCCAAGAGTGATGAGAGCATTTGCCAGCAAAAGCTTAGTCTCAGCTGGAGTAGAAATCTCCCTTGAAGCAAACTGCAGGATGAAGGTCAGAAACAGACCTTTTCAGTCTTGGCGATGATGAAGGTTTCACAATAGAAGCCTGACTGCCTGGGTCAAAGCTGATGAGAAAGAAACTTCCTGGAGTGGTTTCCTACCGCTGGGATTGAAAAGCCCACATAAAGAGAACTTGGACAGATGGTTCTCCATTCCCTGACAAAAAGGAAAAATATAGCCTTTATAGACTGTATGTGGCTCATAGCCAACAGACTTTGACAGGGAAGCAAAGAAAAGCTAAACTTGCCTAAAGCTACAAAAAAGCGAAAATTAAGCAAAGTGAGACAGTAAGATCAAAATAAACACAAAAATCACAAAGGAGCAAAAAAATAAAAAGTAGTGAAACCAAAGGCTGAGATAATCTCAAACAGAATGCAATGAACTGCAAAATCTACATGGAAAACTACAGAGGCAAGTGAGGGTCGAGGTTACATGAACCCATGCTTTCCAAGTACTAACAGAGGTTAAGTATCACCAGCTTGAGCACTTGCATGTGTCCCACGTCTATTACAACATCTAAATAAAAAGCACATACCATAACGTTTCACCTATTAATCCTGTGTTAAGAACAGAATAATCTATTGAACTGAAACATCCTTAAAGAAAGAAACCCCAGCTTGATATGACAATCCAACACATATACAGGCAAAATGTTTTATCGGTAAATTAACCTTAAACCATTGTGTCTTATTGGTATTTTAACCGACCTAAGGGAAACCTGTTTTTCTGGATTTCATTTAGCCTTTAGCTAGTGAAGAGCTATATACCATCTCAAACTTCCTTCTCATATACACATTATTATGTATAATCCTCAAATAAATTGCTTCTTTACCTGCTTCTAAATACACTCCATGCATTGAACTTCTCTAAGCCTTCACTATAAATTCTTTAATATCCCCCAAACCACTTCTTTTAGCTCTTAGCAGATAGGTAAACATTGAAAATATAATTTTATTTTATCTTATTAGTATAGAACATTTCCTGAAGATGCATTTCTATAGTAAATAAAATTTTAAATGCAACTAACAGCATAAAATATTCTAGATGAATGGATAGTTTGTGTATGAACATTTGAATTAAGGGAAAAGTTATATAACTACAAATACTATTTGATGCCTTCTTTTAATGCCAATATGTGCTATTTAGAAGTATACTTTTGGTTGAGTGTTTGGCAACCCTAAAAGCATCTGCTCATAAGAAATTTTAAGTTGGATTTCAACAGTATCGTTGATTCACTGGTGACTGTACAATTTATTATAAGGTGAAAGCAATCTAGAAATGCTACATTACAATAACAGCATCAAAACCATGTGTGCTTGAAATGACCGTATTCGCCTCTTGATAAGATGACCTTCAATTACCAAAGAACAGAACAGAAATATCAAGGTTAAAACAACTGTCACAGGGTGAAGTCTACCCATAAGTACGTCTTAAAAAATGAAATCTGGACTACCACCTCTGACTGCATGATTCGGCTGTGCACCGGGAAAGCAAAGTTAGAGTTGTGGGGTGACACCTACTCAAAGATCACTGCTCAGATAAATGAGACCTGGACTACACCAACCCAGCGCTAACAGTTTAATTTATTCCACTCTGTGGAAAAAAAATAAAGACTCACAGATGACCTTTGTTATGCAATGGTGAACAGCTTTATGTTCTGGTAACACATTTGGGACATGAGACTAGTAGGTGAAATAATCCAGGTAGCAAAAGTGGTTGGCTGTAGGTAAGGGGAAAGTCAGAGATTGACTTGGGGCTATCTGCCTAGCAAGGTCACTGGTGCCTATTAGCAACAATTTAATTTTTAAAAAGTTATAAGTTGTTATGACAATAGTCCCTTGGGTGCAGAGGAAGACTCCACTCTCAGACACCGGACAAGATTTAAAGACCGACCCAGCTGGGAACTGCTTTGCAGAGGAGCCATGCTGCCAGGAGCTGGACTGAGTGTCCCCTGGGTGTACGGCACCAGGCTCAATGAATTACAGGGGCTGGGACTTTGATCCCTGTGAGCGTGAAGAGTTTGAGGGTCACAGACTGGAGTGGAAATTGCTATCTATGCTCATCCTGCTTAAAAAAAATATATATTTAGATTGGAAGTCAGTTAAGTAATGTGTGTCTGTTATTGTGACTGCTCTACCCAAAATTCCTCCATAACAACAATTCTGCAATGATCCACTTCTCTCCAACATGACTGTTATAGTTTGAGAAAACCCATAACAACCTATTGTTGTTTAGAAAATTATTCTATCACCCGATGACCCCTCCCCACCCGGAAAGGGGAATCGGGGAACACAAAGAAACACAAGGGTTGAAATATAAATATAATAATAGACTGAGACTAAATAATTAACAACAATACTAAAGAACCAGTATTAATCCCGATAGTGATATAAGATACACAGGAATTATACTCAGCCCATTCTCTCAGCAGGAAGCCGTGCGCTCCCCACAGGGACAGCAAATGGCGGACACTGCCAGCGCAATGGCTTCAGGAGGAAGGGAAGGCCTCAGGGCTCCGGCACCGGGGCAAGGAGTTGTCTGACCCACCGCCATCAAGGGAGAGAGAGCTACGCAGCAAACTTTTCTAATTTATATGGAATGTGACGTTCCTGGTATGAAATAATCCTGTTGGCCAGCCTGGGTCAAATGCCCAGGCCTTGCTCCTCCTTGTCCCTGCGCCTGGCAAGGCCCAAAAACACTAAAACCCTGAATCCCACAGAGCCTGGCTGGCTGTAAAGTAAATATTTTCACAAATTCAGACACTGGAGTCTTCTAAAAGTGCAATTTTCCCCAGCGTTAGAAGGAAAGATAGTCCTGTGTCTCTCAACCCAGGACAATGACCCTGTGCGTACCCTTTCTTCCCTAGCCCTACTGCATGTTACTTCTACGCCATTACCCTGGCTCCACACAGGGCCCCCCAAAACCAAGCTCTGGTACCATTCCTCTCGGTCATTCATGGGGTTCCACAGGTTATCTCGTTCTTCCCTGGTTCACTGTCACACACACCTCCCTGTGCCAGCACAGGATGCAAGCAGAGAACCCAGTGAAGTTATACTTCTCACATCTTCACAGACTTACCACTTGAGGTAACAGGTACCTCCTCTAAACTTGGTCATATTTGCTCCTTGACTCTGCTTAATTATGGCAGATCGTAACTTCAGGCCAGAATGCTGTTTCTGTTCGCTTCACTTACCAGAATCCCACGTACCAGCTGAGGAGAGGCTGAGGGAACTGGGCACGTTTAGTCTGGAGAAACGGAGTCTGAGAGGGGACCTCATTGCCCTCTACAACTCCCTGAAAGGAGGGTGGAGAGAGGTGGGGGTTGGCCCCTTCTCCCAAGGGAATAATGACAGGAGCAGAGAAAATGGTCTGCAGCTGGGGCAGGGGAGGTTTAGATTAGATCTCAGGAAGAATGACTTTGATGAGAGGGTGGTCAGGCACTGGAACAGCCTGCCCAGGGAGGTGGTGGAGTCACCAGCCCTGGAGGTATTTAAAAAATGTGTAGAGGTGGCACTTCAGGGCATGCTCTAGTGCCTGAGATTTTGGGGTTGGGTGTTTTGTTTTGTGCTTTTGGCTTTTGTTTGTTTGTGTGTGTGTGTGTATGGTTGGGGTCAATGATCTCAAAGGTCCCTTCCAAATACAACGATTCTGTGAAAACTCTGCAAGGGCCCATGCTCAGACCTTAGATGTAATCCTCAACAAACTGTAAGTCATTTTTATTTTTTTGCTTAGTTTAAATCTCTTCTGTTATATCCTATCAGTATGCCACTCCCAACATGGCAAACGTCTTAAATAAAAATAAAAAAATCAGAAAAAAAAATACCTGTTTAAATGCATAAGGATCAGGCAAACCACCAACAAATATGGATCCTGTTTCAAGCCAAGATGGACTGAACCAGAAATTTCTAGGTATACTTGTCTTTGCAGATATCCTCAGGATTGACATTTCTGCTTCACATGGTACCATGCCTTGCCTGCATAAATTTAGAAATAGACACATTTTAAACCATATATCGTTTACATTCCTGTCTATCTGAAAAATTAATTAGGCTGTTACTAAACCATCAAGGAAAGAAAATCAAGTAAATAGCTGTTTCTACATTAAAGACTATAAACGTAAAAGAAGCTGTTTAACAAGCTGTAAATTGGCATGTCTTTGGGGTTTGAACTTCCATTAAAATGAAGCCATGTTGTAAATCTGAGCAGTGCAATAGCTAAAAAACTCAAAGCATATAATAATGGCTGAATAAAAAGGACAATTTTTAACAATAACAAGAAGGCTTTGTAATTTGAAAAAAAAAAAAAAAAATCTATTGACTTCAAATATTTTAAATATCCCTCTTTGTCATCACAAAGAAAGATAACCAGGAAAAGCAATTTAAAATAAACTGCATTTTAAAGAGTGCAGGTATGCTATAATCTGTAATGCTTATCTTCAAAAGCATCATTCCTAAAACTGAAGGCAGTAATAGTAGGCATGAAATTCATACATACATTCCCTCTTCCCTCCCCCTGTCCACACACCCTCTTAACGGCGTCGCTCTTAACAGAATGCATAAATTGTTAACAATAAACAGAAGGTGCAAAGTAAACAATTTAGTTTTCTTCATTTTTTTTTTTAATGATGTGAAGCTCATTTACATTCTGATAACCAACTGGCAGCAAGCACTCTTGTCTTCATGCAAGAGAGCACTGTGAAGAAACAAGCCTCTCGCAGAGGAATTTCTTTCAGCCTATCCTTCTCTCTGCACACAAAACAAATCAGAGTTCAATCAGCCATATGTTTAAAAGTGCCTTTATAATAAAGGTGCCACAAAAAACCTACGTGAAAATAGCATACACCAAACCAAAACCATAAAAGCTACAGTCTGTAATTTAGCTGGGATGCTACAGGTAAGGTAGGAATTCAGTTTGATAATGTAAAATTACCTTCTGAAATGTATTAGTTACAAAAAGAGCACGGAAGGAGTTTTCTTGACTATCTTCTGTCAGATAATGATATAAAAATGATTTCTCACATAGTATTTGTTAAGGTCTTTACAATTTTTTTAACTGAGAGGGTGGAGATTTAACATTAACAATATCTGCAATCAGTTCTCTATGTTTGTTTTCTGTATAATTCTGTTTTTGCGATACTTTCAGAAAAATATGCAAACATGCTATTAGCCTCTTAACAGAAGGACTATAAACTTTTTGCAGATGAAGAATATAAATTTTTGGTTTGTTAAAATCAACATTAAAGAAGAGAAGTAAATTGGGCTTTTAATCCTATGGACTGAATATAAACTATTTAAGGAAGTCAGTTCAGGGGATTTTCTTGTTTTCACCTCATTTTTACAATTTTTTTTAAAACTTGCTAAATAGAATCATAGAATCATATGGGGTTGGAAGGGACCTCTGGAGATCATCTAGTCCAACCCCCTGCCAGAGCGGGTCTACCTACAGTATGTTGCACAGGAACGTGTCCAGGTGAGTTTGAATGTCTCCAGAGAAGGAGACTCCACCACCTCCCTGGGCAGCCTCTGCCAGGGCTCTGCCACCCTCACAGGAAAGAAGTTCCTCCTCATGTTTAGGTGGAACTTCTTACACTCAAGTTTGTGCCCATTCCCTCTTGTCTTGTCCCTGGGCACCACTGAAGAAAGACGAGCCCCATCCTCCTGACACCCTCCCTTTAAGTATTTATAAGCATTAATTAGATCTCCCCTCAGCCTTCTCTTCTCCAGACTAAAGACACCCAAGTCCCTCAGCCTCTCCTCGTAGGAGAGATGCTCCAGGCCCTTAATCATCTTTGTGGCCCTTTGCTTGTACCCTCTCCAGCAATTCTCTGTCCTTCTTAAAAGCTAATAGCTAACATGAATGAGAAAGAGGAGGAGAAAAATGTAACCAGAACTGCAGTCAAGGCAAGGAATGTTTTCCTACCATGTTTTGAAGATATCATGCAATGGTTGTACGTCTAAGCACATACACAGGGTTCTGCAGCACCCCATTGTCATTATTTGCTTACAAAAGAAGTTTGCTGATGATGTGTGTAAGTCATCCATGTATCCTCAGGTAGCTCTGTTTGCAATGATTAAGCAGTTTTTCCTAAGGCTTGAACCCAGTGTGACATCTTGGATATATTAATTTTACAGCAGAAAGCTTTGGTGAGAGTTCTAATGAAAAAATTAGTGATTTTTGAATATCTAAAATTTCTTCTCTTTCTGATAAAAGGATATAGTATTTATGAATAAAGGTATAATAATAAGATAGCAATCCTTCCAAAATATTTCAAATCAGACTTGTTTTTAATCAACATAATTCTTAAGATAGCAGTGGAAGAGAGTCAGGAGGGCAACTGACAGGCATTTTTTATTTTATCTAATTAACAGATTTGCTAAATGAAGGAAATCTGCCCAAACTACTTCTTTTATTTATTTATTTGCTTATTTATTTTAATTACTGTTTCTTCTACGCATCCAGAGGTGCTAACACTGTAATGGTTATGTGACCATGTATGTGCTCCTATTCCACAAGCAACCTATTTACAAAGGTAATTCTCTTCATGTTAGCTTTAGACATAGTTGTTAGCTTGTTGTTAGCTTGTCTTTAATAGCTTATATGTACTCAAGTTTGTGCCCATTCCCTCTTGTCCTGTCCCTGGGCACCACTGAAAAAAGACCAGCCCCGTCCTCCTGACACCCTCCCTTTAAGTATTTATAAGCATTAATTAGATCTCCCCTCAGCCTTCTCTTCTCAAGACTAAAAAGCCCCAAGTCCCTCAGCCTCTCCTCGTAGGAGAGATGCTCCAGGCCCTTAATCATCTTTGTGGCCCTTTGCTGTACCCTCTCCAGCAGCTCCCTGTCCTTCTTGAAAGCTAATAGCTAACATGAATGAGAAAGAGGAGGAGAAAAATGTAACCAGAACTGCAGTCAAGGCAAGGAATGTTTTCCTACCATGTTTTGAAGATATCATGCAATGGTTGTACGTCTAAGCACATACACAGGGTTCTGCAGCACCCCATTGTCATTATTTGCTTACAAAAGAAGTTTGCTGATGATGTGTGTAAGTCATCCATGTATCCTCAGGTAGCTCTGTTTGCAATGATTAAGCAGTTTTTCCTAAGGCTTGAACCCAGTGTGACATCTTGGATATATTAATTTTACAGCAGAAAGCTTTGGTGAGAGTTCTAATGAAAAAATTAGTGATTTTTGAATATCTAAAATTTCTTCTCTTTCTGATAAAAGGATATAGTATTTATGAATAAAGGTATAATAATAAGATAGCAATCCTTCCAAAATATTTCAAATCAGACTTGTTTTTAATCAACATAATTCTTAAGATAAAAATTGCAGTGGAAGAGAGTCAGGAGGGCAACTGACAGGCATTTTTTATTTTATCTAATTAACAGATTTGCTAAATGAAGGAAATCTGCCCAAACTACTTCTTTTATTTATTTATTTATTTATTTATTTTAATTACTGTTTCTTCTACGCATCCAGAGGTGCTAACACCGTAACTGGTTATGTGACCATGTATGTACTGCTATTCCACAAGCAACCTATTTACAAAGGTAATTCTCTTCATGTTAGCTTTAGACATAGTTGTTAGCTTGTTGTTAGCTTGTCTTTATTAGCTCATATGATGGATATGCAGAGGTATTTTTGTGTGCATATATATTTTGAAATTAATTCCCAGTATTTTATGTCAGAAAACAAGTTAATGCAATTCAATAGCGTGAGCTGCTCGCCCTGAGCTTGTTAGAATGTCAGCCATGCACCTCTGATTGTGCTTGATTGAATCTAGCAGGGTCTGGCTGAACCAGAATAACAACCTTAAACCATTATTGTTTAGCATTTCCTGATGATACAATTACTGGGTCATGCATACACTCTATGAAATTTCCATCAGGCATTTAAAATACTTTCTCTACAATCAGCACATTGGGTGCTTTAAAGGTCAAGTAAGAAGACAGAGCTTTTTGCATAATTATAAATGTGGAAATGCATACAGCAGCTCTCAAGCACTTTTGCTGGGTAAGCTGCCAGGAATTGTGCCTCAGACCAACCCGGCAGTAATAGTTCACAGATTCCTCATTTGTACTCACATGAATGTAATGATTAAATACTGGCCTATTAATTATAACCTGAAGATGAGTTCTGTCTAAACAGTATTAAATCCATTGCCTAATGCCTCGCAGGTTGGAAGGATGTAAAGGTCAGATAATAATTTGATAACTGTTGGGATAACAGTACCTAAACACGACAATGCATGAAATCCAAATCCTTTCACATAATGTCCTCACTTGCTGACATTTGTTAGTGATGATTAAATTGACGTGTTTGGGATTATCATAAAATGCTAAAAAGGTAATAAAACAAATGGGGGAAGAGGAAGAGGGAAAGGGGGCTGTCCAGATAAAGTATTAAATGTCAGTCATGCCGTGCAGCCTTGCTGGGAGTAAAGCTGCTTTAATCTGGTTTTCCAGATAAGAAAGGGAAATCTCTTGTTCTAGAAACAAGATTGAAAGTTTCACCCATCTTCGGCAATTTCACTTTGAATGTGATCATGCTAAAAAACAATAAACAATTCATTAATTACCCTTGAACTATTTAGGATGTAATATTAGCATTCAGTCTATTAAACAAAAACAAAAACAGAAGTAGATCTGCAAACAGCTAAATCAAATATGAGTTGTGAACTACAAGAAATAAATAGAAGTTTTATTATAACATATTGTGGAAAATAATCCCAAAGTTCCTTGATTTTATTGAAGACAACTTCAATTGATTAGTTAAAGCTGAGGAAAATATTTCGCTTTTACTGTTTAACTATTATTTAACAGATTTCTTAGCTTTGAAAAAATAAACTCCTGTTTCCTTCTGGTTTCACTCAGTATCTACTAGATCTAATTTTCTGGTTTCATACTGCTTCTTGAGTAGAATGCTTGTTTTTGTAAAATTTTAACAATACACCTATTGTCACAGACAATTAAGAGTTACCTTTTCTTTATGCACATTTAAAAGGCAGGATCAATTTTGACCCAGTACCGCTTTTAAAAACCCTCAGGCTTTGTAAGGGTGTTTGAGACAACTTTAAGACTGAAACATCTAGACCTCTCTGCTGGGAGAGGGTGAGCAGGTTTCACCCTTGGAGGTTTTCAAAACCCAACTGAGTAACGCCCTGACCCCTGGGCTGAGCCTTCTTTGAGCAGGAGTTTGGACCACAGACATCCTGAGGTCCCTTCCAGTCTGAATTATCCTACAATTCTACAATCCTGTAACATTCTTCTGTAGCAAAAAAGCCCACAGTGCCATAGTAATAACATTTAAAGTGTAAGGCAGAACCTCATATTTATAGAATCATAGATTAGTTTCGGTTGGAAGGGACTTTTAAAGGTCACTTAGTCCAACCTCTCTGCAAGGTCCAACCTCCCTGCAAGGAGCAGGGACATCTTCACCCAGATCAGGTTGCTCAGAGCCCCATCCCCTCCTGACCTTGAATGTTTCCAGGGATGGGGCATCTACCACCTCTTTGGGCAACTTGTTCCAGTGTTTCATCACTCTCATTGTAAAAAATTTCTTCCTTATATCTAATCTAAATCTACCCTCTTTAGTTCAAAAACCATTACCCTTTGTCCTCTCCCAGCTGGCCCTGCTAAAAAGATTGTCCCCATATTTCCTATAAGCCCCCTTTAGGTACTGAAAGTACCCTCAGTAGATTTATTTAGATAGAAAATATACCAGTCACACTCAGAGTCATTACATTTTCACTCTGCAGTAAAATGCATCATTTTAGACTGATCACAGCTGTTGGTGCTGGCTGTGCCCTCCTGAGACACCGCGTAATGCACACTTTCATGGTGCAGATGGAATAATGAGTCCATTTTTTAGTCATTCTCTCTGACAGCAGACTTGTATTTCCTGGACCTGGAGCATAGTTCTTAGTCTGGTATTAGAGAGTGATTCAACTAAATAAATAAGAGCAATGAAGCTAATTACAAGGCATCATGTAAATTGCTCTAAGAATAGGGAGGAAAAAATAATCTTTGTTTCGTGTTCTAAGGAATGAATAAATATGTTACCCCCTTATTCCTTTCACAGAGGTTACATTACTAAATTGAAAAGGTCTGCAACGTGAGTTCAAGTTCTGACACATAATCATCCATATTTTTACGAAGTTATCACAGTCCCTGTTAGAGTTGCCACCCAGGCTAGCTATCGCCTCCAGCTCTGAAACTGAAAACGTTCCCTGGTACATGCAGTTCAGGAATCATTGCTAGTTTAAATGCTGCCAACCTATTTTGCAATAAGCATATATAGAGACAAGATCTGGGACCTGTCAGTTGGCCCCAAGTCCAGGAAACAGTATTCAGATTTCAGTTCTATTTACTACTGTAGATTTAGATAGAGAAAAAACAATAAACTATGACTCTAGCCAAATCTGTCTGCAGTTGGGAGAGATTCAAGTTTCCTGCTGCTCAAATTGTAGTAACTTTAAATGCTATTTACAGAAATTAAACTTAAAAAAAAAAAAAGCAGTTATTTCAAGTTGACGTAGCTAGGTATAAATAAAGTGTCATTTGGTGAACAGCTTGGCCCGAGTTAAGAGTGCTGTCTTCAAGCATTCAGACAGTGGCAAGTTTAGAGCTGGATCTAGACTTGCAACACTGACATTTTGTTTCAGGTGAAACTGTAAGACTGCACCAAATAAGAAGATAGTTACACAGTGGGAATTCATATTTACATCAACTCTGCAAGCCAACATCATTTCTGGTCTCTCTTTCTAGGGTTGAGGCACCATCCCTGGAGGTGTTAAAAAGACGGGTTGACATCGTCCTCAAGAATATGGTTTAGTGGGGTTTTTTTATTGCTTATTTCTTATTTATTTTTTTGTCAGTTAGGTTGATGGTTGGACTAGATGATCTTTAAGGTCCCTTCCAACCTAGACAATTCTATAATTCTATGCCCTGTCTGTGTTCTTAACATCATTTCTAGGCTTGTGACATGGGGCCAAGGCAGCCACAGAACATTAAACCCACTTCAGCGTCCATAAGCGCCCTTTGGTGTTCCTCAGAAAAGATAGAGAATGAAGTTTTAGGAATGTTGCCTGTTATTAGAGTCTTCCTCTACTGTTTTTATATTTCTGCTCCTGCAATAAGTTGCTTCAGAAGTTCAAGTAGAAGATTTTCATTCTTAGCAGCAAGACTAACGTTAGAGTCTTCCTCTACTGTTTTTATATTTCTGCTCCTGCAATAAGTTGCTTCAGAAGTTCAAGCAGAAGATTTTAATTCTTAGCAGCGAGACTAACAAGCTCTTTTGAGATTCAAAGTAAAAGAAAGTAGCAATGACAGAACCTTTTTTAGTATTTATTTGGTTAACTAATCTGGGCAAGAACAGTTCACTGTACACCACAGATTTGTCTCTTTGATGATTCTAGATTTTACCTTCTGAGTGCCTCCTTTGATGGCAGAGTTCTGAAAAGGTGCAGAATGTGATTTGTACCCAAGATGTTGCATGACTAACTAATTAAGCTTTTATCTTAAAAAGGCTGTGAAACAACAGTTTGTATCAAACTAATTGGTGGTATTAAATTGCTATTAACTGTTATTATGATCAATTTAGTATAATTAAATCTATCGCATTCAATTGCATTATTAGAAAAAAAGCAGGGGCTTATTCTCTTGTATCTTGTTTCTGTGGCAAGGTTTTGGTAGAAGGGAGGCTACAAAGTTGGCTTTTGGAGAAGCTGCTAGAAGCTTCCCCTGTGTCCCATAGAGCCAATGCCAGCTGGCTCCAAGATGGACCTGCTGCTGGCCAAGGCTGAGCTAATCAGTGATGGTGGTAGCACCTCTGGGTAACATAGTTAAGAAGGGGGAAAAAACCCAAACTGTGCAAATACAGCCAGAGAGAGGAGTGAGACCAGGTGAGAGAAACAATTCTGCAGACACCAAGGTCAGTGAAGAAGGAGGAGGTGCTCCAGCTGCCAGAACAGAGATTCTCCTGCAGTTAGTGGTGAAGACCATGGTGATGCAGGCTGTTCTGCTGCAGCCTGTGGAGGTTAGCAGTGCAGCAGATACCCACTTGCAGCCCATGGAGGACCCCACACCAGAGCAGGCAGATGCACGAAGGATGCTTGGGAACCCATGGGAAGCCCAAAGTGCTGGCAGGACCTGTGGACCCATGGAAAGAGGAGCCCATGCTGGAGCAGGTTTTCTGGCAGCACTTTTGACCCCATGGAGGACCCATGCTTGAGCAGTCTGCTCATGAAAGACTGCACCCCGTGGAAAGGACCCATGCTGGAGCAGGTCTTGAAGAACTGCAGTCTGTAGGAAGCACTCACTTTGGAGAAGTTCATGGAGGACTGTTTCCCATGGAGGGACCCCATGCAGGGGATGAGTATGAGGAGTCCTGCCCCTGAGGAGGACAGAGCAGCAGGAACAACGTGGACTGACCACAACCTCCATTCCCTGTCCCCCTGTGCCACTCGGGGGAAGGAAGCAGAGAAATCGGGAGTGAAGTTAAGCCCAGGAAGAAAAGATGGGTGGGGAGAAAGTGTTTTAAAGTTTACTTCTTATTTCTCATTATCCTACTCTAATTGGATTGGTAATAAATTAGATTAATTTCCCCAAGTCAAGTCTGTTTTGCCCATGACAGTAATTGATGAACGATCTCTCCCTGTCCTTATCTCGACCCACAAGCCTTTTGTCATATTTTCCCTCCTCTATTCTTCTGAGGAGAGGGAGTGATAGAGAGGCTTTGGTGGGCACCCACCACATCTCGTCTAATACGAAGTTTATGAAAAGTAGCCACTCTTTGTGGAATATAAGGAACATGCACAACACATTGAGCTTCAATTTCATAAGGTTTTTTCATTCCAGTTATGATTCTGTTCATTGCATTGATGCAAAATAAAATAATATTATTTAGCTTCAAACAAATGCACTTAATTTTTAGTCTTTTATTCGAAGATTTGATCGGTGAAGGGTTTTTTTGCATACTGAGATAGATACGCTAGATGAAAGTCTACTCTCATTAGTCTCAGTTTCTGGAAACTAACAGCAAGATATGAAAATATTAATGCCAAATTTGTCTGTCCTCATTTCTAGGTTTTGTCCACTTCCACTATTGCTTCTTTCTCTGTGAAATCTTAGTTCTTGTTGCATGAATAAAGCACTTGTTGTAGAGACTTCAGAATAGCAAAGGGCATTCTGACATGTCTGGCAATGCAGAACTGAGATCTTTAGTACCCAGTGGTCAGAAGAACTATGCTCGTTTAACAGCAGCAGTATAACAGCATGATTTCTTTCCGAAAGAAAGCTTGTTTCTGAAAGAAAGTTAAAATGCTCATTTTAAGACAAGCTTTAAGCTAACATTTATAGAAAAATTCAGAAAGTGGAGGACTGTGAATATATACAGTAGATATGGTGGAGCCTGGATCATCTCACTGTCATGTTTTATCCATCTATAGCCATGGTTTTACTGGCAATTTAGGTAAAGGACTGAATTCCAGCCTTTGTTCTATGGGCATTCATATGTTCCTCCCTTCTTCACACAGCAATTTGCATTAAGCAAATCATGCAGCTGAAAGCAAACAAAAAAAGTATATATTTTAATCTGGATCAGTTCTCTATAAGAGCTCTGGCCACATGAGCCAGCAGCCTGATAAAAAAAAAAAAAAAAAGGAGAGGGGAAACAAAGCAGCTTGAACACAGGAAAAAAAAAAAAAAAAAAAAGAGAGGGAAAACAAAGCAGCTTGAACACAGGAAAAACAACCAAGTCTCCCTGATGCCAAAAGTCCCCTTCAAGGAACTCTGAATTGTTCCCCTTTTGTTGAAATGTCTTCTCCAAAAAGACATAAAAGGAGCCCCCTCTTTAAAGACAGACTTTAACTGCTTTTTTTTTTTTTTTTTGCTTTTTTTAATTATTTTTTTTCCAGGGTTTTCCCAGCCTGCGCTGCCTTGCAGACTCTCTGCAAGCTCCATCCCGTCCTTCAGGAAGAACAAAGCTCATTTTCTTTCAGGAGAGGAGCAATCTCCCTGCCTCCGGACGACTGTGCCTGCGCGGGAGTGATGCGGGGTAAGGCAGAGAGACAGCTTCCTTCTGACTGAAGAAACCTGAATAAACAAGACAGCTACACTGCTTGTCTCCCTCCCTGCCTCTCCCTCCTCCTTCAGTGAGAAAAGGACGGCTTGCATCATCTCTTCACACGCTCACGCTGCCCTCACATCTGCCTCAGAACAATGATTTTCATAAAACTTATGCCTTCAGGCTTCTGGACGAGATGTGCAGTGCCTGGCAGCGTTTTCCTCCCAGTGCAGGGCTGGCTAATTATTTTTTGTTTCTCCATTCCCTGGGATATCTTTCAGGTAGCAGAGCTTGAGTTTCGTGGTGAAAGGATATCTTGCAGGTAAAAAAAAAAAAAGCCTTGAGGTGAGAGTGAATTACACCTCTGAGATGGCTGCCGCCGCTCGTTCGTACAGCCAGGGTCACAAATCTGAGAGACAGGGTCAGAAAGGAATCCTTACCCAGCTCTTATTTTCAGCTTTTCACTGAAATACTGGCTGGGCTCTGCCAGCCAGAATTATTCAGATAGATAAATTCCTCACCAATACTCTAGCTTTAGGAAGAGGTGACCATAGTAAAACGTATCTTAGGAAAATATTTAAGAAATGGAAGGGTTTGTTTTATTCTGCGGCTTTCTGAACAACGTGCTGATCATTTTTGACATAGAAGAGGTCAACCTAGTGGTCCCTCGGCAGTCAAATGCGTGGTCCCTTCTGGCCTGAAACTCTAAACCCAACAAATTTTAGAAATTTTAGCTGAGATAAAAATGGTACTGTTCAAATGATGTAATGTGCTCATCCATAGAGGGGAATATAAGTTCTATAAAATATTCTCTAACTCCAACACTGTTTTTTTCCCTAAAAACAGGGATCTCTGGTGTAGTTAACTTCTAATTAATATGCATATATTGTATACAATACATTGACATCACATGAAAACATGAGAACTTAAAATCACTTTGTTCAGGAACTCAGCACATTTAAGTGTGTAAAAGAAACTACTGGATTGTGTGCATTTTATATATTAGGTCTGCTTTTCAAATAAAAAACATTTATAAACAGAATGTTATGTTCTATTACTTTTTATAAGGACAATTATTTCAAATGTATAAACTGTTAGTCAATGTTGTAAGTAATTTGGTTTTAAAATTATCAATTTAGGCTATTCTGAGAATAAAATTATGAACAGTCTGAGAAATTAATAATGTGAAGAATGGAGTTAAGAGTTACAGTATAGATCACATGGGATAGAAGAGGATTTAAATATGCTTAAACAGAGAGCCAGCTGAGGACATGTCCTGAGGAAAAGCCTCTGGCAAATACATAAATTGTCGAGACAGTATCTCTAAAAGTTATGGAATTAAGTGATATGCAGCAGTCAGTAAGAGAGGGCATGTTGTTTCTTTACTTTTTCTACTGAAGACAGAAAAAGGCAACTGTAAGGAAAAATTTAACTATTTGCAAATCTAGAAACAAAAATTTAGTTTTATTTTTCACAATAATGGCACTTCAAGGAATAGGTAACAGTTTTGGTAAAGTAGTTCTACTACTGAAGTTTGAGATGTTCTCTTTTCAGAAAAAAAAAAAATAATTTAAACTAACTGGTAGTTTGAAAATACCTAAGATTAAGAGAAGATAAATACATTGATGAACTGTATATGAAACTAATTTCTGCTATTTGTACACAAAAATAATCTTCAGCAACCAAAATCAATGCTTACTCACAAAGCAACCTGGGTAAGTATAATTAGTTTGCCTATCACTTTCCTTAGTATTTCTTCAGCAGCAGGTATCATAAATGCATTCTCGGTACTCAGCCTATGTATAGACCAATTTGCTTATCTAAGTTTATTATTGATTAATTGTAATGAAGATTTTTAGTGAGATGATGCATTTGTATTTATATCACTATTCCTCTCCAGCAGCTACAAAGTCATTATGTCCATAGTGCTCTGTCAGGAAAAAAGGAGGTTTATGTTCTTGGACATAAAAAAAAAAAGATCATCTGAAAACCATTATTGATTGAACGCTTTTTCTTAAAAATCATCACCCTTTTTTTTAACACTTGACCCCCAAATAGAAAGATACATTAATCTACTTTTAAATCATCAAGTATTTATGAGATAAAGTAATGAATAAAATTAGTCACAGGAGGGAATGTTATTAGCCCAGCTCCCCTTCTACTTATCTCCGAAAGGATTAAAATAAAATTAACTCTCCCTAAATGTGCTGCTCAGCTTAGTAGCATGAACTGGAAAACATAAAAAGATATATTCTGACTAGCAAGATTTCTAAACTTCTCCTCTATTCAGTATTTTTTGATTCATATTTGGTTTTAATCTCACAGTTCATAAATCTCCTATGATTCCCTTGCTTCAATGCAGTATTGCCCTTTCTGGGGCACTGTCCTGCTCTGGCAGTGGGCAGTGATAGTGTCACCGTGTAACACAAACCTTCAGCATCTGGAAGTTAATTTTCCACTTTTTAAGCTACTTGTGCCAATAGCCATTTGTTATTGTTGCAAAGTCAGTATTTTTTTCTTTTCAGATCTATTCCAGAATACCCTTTTGGGGCAATATTTTTCTCTTTTTCCTGTTTATCTGTGTCATAGTCACCCTAAGTTAAATTTCTTAATCTCTGTATAAAAAACCAAGCTGAAACACAAAAGAATCCTTCCAATTTTCTTGATGCTTCATGATGAATTCATTCCTATTTTGCACTTTACAAATCCAGGTCTTGACATTACTATAAGTATTTAAAGTTTCCATAGTTTTTGTTCTGTTTTAAGTAAAAATGCCTCTACATCTAAACTCTATTCTCAAATCAGTTTGTTTTCATTCACTTAGCCTCTCTGCAATGGATACTGGACAGTAAGTAGTAGATAGAACCTAATTAAGAATCGAGGTACAGTTAAATTTAGGAAACAAGACATGTCATTTTATTATCATATTTATACCATAAATCATAAACGGAGTAAATGTACTAAACTGGACTTTTTCCAAGTAAGACCATTGAGCTGGGAAAAGTTTCAGACTATAGAAAAATCAGAAATGATGAGATAAATCTGCACTTGTGTTGTATTTCATACACTCCTAGTTTTGCACCAGGCGCTTTAGGAGGGACTGAATAAAAGACCAACACATCCATGGGTAGGAAAGTATGTTCGTGAGGGCCCTACCAGCAGCCAGTTTAGAGGTCAACAACTTCCTAAATAATGTGTATTGGGAATAAATACAAATCAGGCTTAACCCTGGGTATGTCCAAGTAGTTCAATAAATGTCTTGCAGCTGGTGCAAGTCCATTGATAGCTTCCTTGGGAGAGGCCCATAAAATGAAAAGAGCATAAAGCCATCTTATACTAAGAATACACTTCTTAACAGCACTATGTAAATATTGAATACGTGTCTACTCTAATTAAGCAGCAGCCATCGCTATTAATATCTTGTGGCTTACACTGTTTTTTAAGGAGATGGCCCATTAAGCATGTTTTCATTAAGCAGAGTATATGGCATTTACATAGTACATGGAACAACAGATGGATGACCTCTTCATGTATATGCTGTTACATTAAAAATCGAGGCCATCACCTTTGTGATAAAATAAAAATAGGGATTTAAAACAAATGTAAAAGGGAAACCAAGCAGAGAAGCATCTGCAGCTTCTTCTAACCATTTTATCAATCATGTCGTTATCTTACCTGCTGAAAGCCCTAGGGAAAACGCGAGCTTTGTAGCATATTCTGAAGGATAATAAATACAGCATATTTTGCACCATATGGATTATCTCAGGCCTTCATAAAAAGCTATCAAAACCAAGCAATATACAAGCTCCAGAGTGAGCATATGTTGCATTATGGCATGATTAGAAAGATCTTTTTCTGACTAGAGGAATCAGAAAACATCTACATCTCAAAACCAAGACAATCAATCACTGAAAGTCCTACAGTTAACTAGTGCAAACTTCAAATTACATACATTATGAGTTAAAGGAGGAGAATAACACAGTCTTTAAAAAAGCAAATAGCCCCATTTTGCAGTTAGTTTCTAGACTGATGGAGCATCTACACCAGTTTTCTAACCTTCATGGTCACGGTCGATTGGAAAAAAAGTTCAAAGGCTTATTTTAAAGAAAGAAGTTGCACTGGTGACACCTACTGTATAATCAATTTATAAGCTGATAGATTTGTTAAAGCAATTGACAATTGTGACCTGAGATTAAAAGTAAAACAAAAATATTTTTTATTTAATCAATGAAATTAAGACACTATTATTAGTAGTACTGACATAACTGTTGGAATGGAGCACAGTGGACCAAGAAAAGGCCAAGTTTCTAATACTGCTGCTGCAGTTTTGGCCTGTCTCTGCAATACACATCACTTTAACAACTTGTTTTAATGACAAAGGTTGAAGAAGATAAAGCAGTTAATGAATACTGTTTTATAAGGACTGGAATGAGAAGGGTCTGGTAAAGCATCCCCTGCGTTACCACTAAGGAAACTGTCTTCACAACAAAGCCAGGCATGTAAAGCTCCCAGTGCTGGACTCCCTCTATTATTTCCTTCCCTTCATAATACCCTGCAGGAATTTAATCCCTGTGGGATATTGCCCCTATCCATTTTTCACTGTAGCTCTTTCATTCCTCTGGTAACATTCTTAAGAAAACCCAAACCATACGATCAGATAGGGGGATATCATGCAGCTGCAATGATTTTCATTAATAGCCAGACTTAGTAAACAAGTCTTAGTACCAACTTACACACAACACAGAACTCTCTCTGAGGCAAACCTTGGCAGCCAATGCCATAAATACAGACTAACCCGATGCAAAAAGTTACACCCCATCCAAAATTATCGGTCTATCCAAGATTTTGATGCAAATCCAGTCTTCTCATTATACCCAATTTTCCTAAATTGTTAACAATTGTTGTAGCCACAATATTCCATCATCATGAGAAATATGTTTCAACAATGTGGCTCTTTTATTTTCAGTATGAATATTCTGGTGAACTACAAGAACTGGATATAGTGCAGCATCTGACAGTAATACACACCTTTATTTGCAAACATTAAAAGGTGTGACATTTCTTTTATTCACACTAGGAATGATTTCTGTGGGATAAAGGAAGCAGTAAAATGTTCTCCCGTAAGCAGAAAAGAAAGATATTATCACTATCTAATTTTCCCTATATTTCAACTTGTATTGCACAACAGTCACTACTTTTAAGTCTATTTCTTTCATTTAATATGATATTGTAGAGGCAGTGTATTCTTTTCAGATGGCTTATCGTCAGTAGTTGAAACACATTGCTTTTTGTGAATTTGAAGGAGACAAAAATCTTTCTATCACAGGGACACATCAAAAGGGCTCCAAACAGTTAGGAATATTTTAAGTAATTAGAATGAGCAGTTCTTTCAACAAACTAGGACAAAACCATATTTATTTTTTTTATTACCCATGCTGCCTATTCATAATACTTCACATCTGCAGAACAAAGAAAATCCCACACTGTGGATATCCACAATGCTATAGCCTTCAGTATCACCTACATTCCCATCCTGACTTTGCCAACTTCCCCGATACCATTGTTCAAAACTCAAGTTACTTATCTCACTGCAAATCAGTTCCGTGAAGATTAAATAGTATTTCCAAAGCTCTAGACAGCTGCTGAATAGGATAGACAATTTGTCAGCAGAGTTATTCTAAGTTTTACTATGTTGCATTATACTATAGTTGATTAAATTAAATGTTAACTTCATAAAACAAGTAAAACATATTTCAAGACTGACTATACCAAATCTGATTGTCATCAATAGATATGTAATTGTTAATAAAGAAAAGAGTGTGTAAAGCAGCGGTTATTACACTTTTCTGTGTAGCACATATGTTTTAAATAACTCAAGCACACCTGAAGATGCACTAGATGAAAATAAGGAGCAACTTCTAACTAAATCCTCCTGACATCTGCACCATTAAGATTTTAAATCTTAGAAAAATGTTCAAAACCATTTCCAGTCTACTAAAGTGAGTAGAGTGATTAATTAATAATTGCTCACGAATTAGCCTGAATCCCATAAATGGTATGAATTCCTTCTCTTTCAACAGCAAAAATCACTGTGGCCCATCTTACCTGAGCTGTCCTGGAATAATTACCATTCTCTGCAAATGAGAGAAGACAACTTTTCCTTCATTCCTTTCTAAGGGTCAGAAGGAACACCAGAAATAGAAATTGCGGTGTTTTTCTTTCCAGGTATTGACATAGCCTGATTTATAGATTCAAGTTATTTTCTGCTCCATGGAGTTGGGGGAAAATGCATAAAATAGGTGCACTCACATCAGAGTAGTTAATGCATCCCTGAGTGCTGTCGATGCCATGGCACTGCTAAGTCTCCAGCGCCAGGGGAAAGGATATTTTCTTCAAAGTTGCTACAGCACCGAGAGCTCAGGCACTAATGTTATCTTCAGAATCTTAAATCTTTCTTAAAATGAACAACAAAGGAATAACAATAGAATTCTAATGGAGTAAAGTAGCTAACAGACTAAAAGTTCTATGTCTCTTGTCCTTACCCACTTTGTCTGTCACTCGGGATTTTTTTAGACTTTTTTGGTATTTCCCCTCAGCTGTCTTTAGTAGACTTGCAGAGACCTTGATTATTTAGTCACTGTTCATACAGAAGCTGCTTAATGCCTTTATCATCTTTCTATCTCTTCTCTAAAAAGAATTCTACTTTTTTGTATTTTGAGATTGAGAGGGAGTCACAAGCAGAGAAATAAACAGCACTGCCCGTGTTCCCCAGGGTATTAGAGAATCCCACCGTTACCACTGTCACAGAGATGTCTTTTGGTGCTTCCCCCTCAGAGAGGTGCTTACACTTGCTTCTAGCACACATTAGCAATGCTTTGGGTTTATGTTATTCCCTTTTTGGGGTGATAAGCACAACTGCAGTGAATTACTGCCTTTTGCTCCTTGCATTAGTTTGCCTCGTCTTACCCCGCGCTCTGGAGCTTGGGCCTGGTTTACCACGTTGGGAAAAAAGAAAAATAGATGATTTTATCAGCAATGACAGCTGAAATGCAGCAACAAAAGGTTGTCCTTCCCACTGCTCCTCACCACCACACCTGGCGCAGCGAGGCACAAGGTCAGGGACACAGTCACCACCACAGCTTCCCACAGAAACTAAGGGTCCAGTTGTGGCTGCCCTGCAACGGTGCTATATTTGGGACACGTATAGCTATAAAAGCCTTATTCCACTAAAAGGCTTTTGTTCCTTCTCTACTCCTCCACAATTTTATTTTTTTTTGTCATTTACTCCTGAGAGACAAGCAGACAGCTAGCTCTCTTTCTTCTTTCTGGACTAGAGGACTTGGATTTATTTTAATCTAATAGGAACTAGGCACCTGGAGAGTTCAATTGCCCAATTCTCCCATAAAACAAAACCAAAACCTTCCCTTCCAAGTTCTTAAAAGCCTATGGATTCTTACAGCACAGACATTCGGTCTATAGAGACATTTATGTACATTTGCTTGGAAAAAAAAAAAAACATAACAAAAACCATGCAGGTCACCATTGCTTCTGTGCAAAGAACCTTTTTTTTACACAACTGTTTGAAAAGGATCCACTTTTTATTACTGATCCAGGTTCTCAGTTTAATTTAGTAATAAGATTAGCACACCCTGGTAATCTGCTAACTGATGTCTGAACTGTGTTTAGGCAGCTGTTCTAGAGCAGTTCTCAACTAAACCAAAACCACAACACACTCATTTTTCTGCCCTTTTTTTTTTTTTTTTTTTTTTTTAAATCAGACCCCCATTTTTTTTCCCTTTTTTTTTTTTTTTTTTTTTTGTGAAGCACAGTTGTAATTACGTCAAAATCAAGCACAGTTGATTTTGGTAGGTCATAATGCCGTAGGTCAGAATTGCTTTGTTCAGATGCAAAGTACAAGGGAGTCACCAGTGAGTGTGATTACATGGCCTGCTGCACTTTGGTTTTCTATTTCCAGATAAAACTAGGTGCTTTTTTTACCCCCCTTTGATTGCCTCTGAGATATCCAAATATAATTGCTTCAGTCAGCCTTTTTCTGGATTCTTACATTGGTGCATGTATATATTATATATATTACTCGGAAACATACATTTGCCTTTCCCAGGACATTGCCGTGACAGGACACAAACATAATCTGTGAACAAAGAAAATAGAAAACCTACCACCTGCATCTTGGTTCTTTCATTTTATCCTCCTTCAGTCGCAAGTATTGTTGGCCTTACAGGAGTAATATATCCTTTCATGAGTTGCAAGTCGGTGACAGCAACAAAAGTCATGGTGCTGCTCCTGCCTGCCTACCTATTTTCCAAGGTTTTTCTATTAGTCACACTCCCAGTGTTGGAAATTCAACAATTTCCTGGAGTAAGTAGCTTGGACCTGCTGCACGGTAGCTTCCTGTTTACATTTGTCCTAATGCATGATTTCAATGAGAATAAATTTCTATCTGTTAAGCACATCAGTGATGTGATGAGCACAGCCCAACTGAACTATACTTTTAAACATACTTTCCAAGGATGTGTTGCTGTCCACACTGCCATCACATGATTTTATTGCACAAGTTCAGGTACCACTCATAACTAATGAGATATAATATCATCGCAGTTTGCTAACTGTCCAACCTAGGTGATCTTTGAAGCAATTATAAACACGGACAACAGTAAAATATCAAACTTACCTAATCTGCACTTCATACCAGCGGCCATCATCCACTCTAGCAGTAGCAGTGATGTTTTTGACTTCTCCTGCTTCATCACATAAAAACTGGTACTACAGAGTGGGAAAGATGCTTTTATTACATGATTTGTAATAATTAAACAGTCACAGGTTTAGAAACTTTAATTTAAAAATAACAAATGTTGTCACAAAAACCTGAAGCATATCATGTGTGTCAAGGAAAACTAATGTTTCATTAAAGATCTGGATCAGGGACTCTATTGTAGCAGAAATACACAAGCACACACATATATGCTTCCTAGCCTGCATGAAAATGCTTTAATCTTTGTGGATTGTACAATCAGATATTATGGGCCTGATTTGCAAAGAAGTTGACCATCTGCAGCCCAGCTGAAATTAACATTGGCCACGGGTGAATTTTACTTAACATTTTATGGCCTCCTTACACTTCCAAATGCGTAATGTAGCATGCAGGCTTTAGAAATTTGGAACACCATTTAATTTCCTATACTAATGTGAACAAGCACTTGATTTCATGGTTTGTCTACTTGTAATTGTAGCTTGATTGTGAGCTTAGAACCATTTGTTCATTGGGCTTTAAATTTACATTTAATTGACCGGCTTTGTGAATGATTAAGTGAATTCAATTAGTTTTAACATGGCACACTGGGATCTTTGAATAGATTTTTGTCAATTAAAGTGCTTTCATATCTTATGGTCCTTATGATATGTTAGAAAAATATTTTTCTGCATCATTACTTTACCATGAATGCAAGTAAAATGGACTTAAAGCTGTCAACATTTTTCTAAAACTTGGATAACTTCCTGCCCCTGACTAATCTCATTTGTTCTGGATAAAGATAGTCACAACAAAATAAAACATAGAAAATCACAATGTTAAAAAAAAAAAAAAAAAGAAGTAAAAGGTTAATTTCCTTTTTGTGTGTTTTTTTATCTGGAATTTATATCTTTTTAGCATGATCATGTTCTTTAAACATGAAGACAAATATAACTGAAATATGCTTTTCCTGACAGTCATTTCACAGTCCTTGTAGGAGAATATAATTACAGCCAAACTCTTCAAAACTTTTAACAGGAAAATCGTAGATTCATTATGAGAAAAGTACCTTCTATTTTACTATCTTTTTATGGCCTCTTTGATATCTGCCCATCTCTTCTTAAAGCTTAAGCTTTATCTCTTCCTCAGAAAAGAAGAAATAATTTGCCAAAGGTAAAGATACACTGGGACACACACTTTACCCCTTAATGCTATAAACAAATGCATTCCTATTCAGTTTATCCACGAAAGCCAAGCAAACATTTCTTGGGATGCTGTGGAACGGTAAATTAGCAGTGAAAGGTTTCTACTCAGAGCCACACAACAACAAAGACACAAACTATTCCCTTACACAGTAAATTTTCCTATGACAATTCCCTCACTTCCACAGCCTCCCTTGTAACAACTTTAATGAACCTGCACAGGCAGAGGGCCAGTAGGTTTTGGCTTAAACAGATCCTAGGGTTTACTCACTTCTCCTTCAGTGGGAGATTTTGATGCCTTACCTGTAAGATGCCATGTTTGATGAAAAGCTGAATTAAAAAATGTCCTATTGTTTCTGGGCTCTGTTCAATATACAGGAGGAGTCCATGAGAATTGTGGGTCTTAAATTCCAAATGGATGAAATTTTGCACGTTCAGATGCAAGCCTTGAAATTCCAGGTAAGAATCACCGTAATAGCGAGTGTAACTAAAATCTGTAAATAGAATTTGGAGAGATATCAGGATACAAAGGCATTTTTCTTTAACCTACTGCATCCTTATTCTGCTGATGGTAGCAAAGATGTAGTGTGCTCTTTTACATCTGTCAAGGAGACAGAGGTGAATCTGAAAATTGATGTCAGCTTTCTTCTGTCAAAGACCAACGCTGAGAATTTATAAAAGTAGACATAAAGGTTTAGATCAAATTAGGTTAAGCAGACAACTAGCACCAATGCCTGGAAGAAAAGGCTGTGAAGATGATAGCACTTGGAACATATCTAGCAGCTTTGGCTCCCCATAAGTCAAGAATAGTTTTTTCAAAGGTAGGCATTCACATAGCTTCTGACGCAAGAATGAATGAGTTTTGAAGTCTTTGCAGAAACAACACACGATGGGAAGGGAGGAAGTCATTCCACAACCTAATTATGAAATTGCCATCTTCATCAAATATGCCAACTACTTCTGTCAAAAAACCCCAATGGAATGTTGCTAGGGTGAAAGTTAAACATTTCCCTTACGATGTTGTCTAGCTTGTCTGGTTTATCTGGACTCCTCTTCCCCCCCAGCACCCTGCGCTGTGCCTCGCAGGGGCAGATGCAACTCCTATTTCAATGGAAAAAGCATGTGAATACATGGCTGCAAGCCAATCAGATGACAGAAGAGTATGCTTAAAAGGGACATATTTTTCTTTTTTTATCCTCTCCTCACTGCGATAAAAAAACTGTACTTTATTCTCAGTGACATTCGTGTCTTTTTATCTTCCTAGGGCCACAAATGATGCTGCCTGGCAAGACAATACGCTCCATTATTCTATGGATTTGGGGCCAATTTGGCTTCTAATAGCTAGTATACTCATGCTACTTACCAGAAGGCTTTTTAAAGGAATCAGCTCAGTAGTAAAATTGCTGCAGTTGCTTTATGTCCATAAACACGGGAAGAGTTAGTGAGAGAAAGCACTGAAGACTATTTAGCAGGCTTCAGGTTTTTGTGAAACCCCCCAAAATGCGCTCCTTGAATCACAAATGGCTATACACCTCCCCACAATAGCTGTTAACAAACCCCGCTGTTGTGGTTTTCTCTGTATTGTCAGGCTGTAACAGCACACAATCTCTTTTTATAGAACATCAGCTTTGCTTATAATCCTTCCACTGCACTTACATGCAGCTTTTTCATTTGACCTCTGAGTTGGCTCTGTAGATTGCTATTTGTCCTGCAGCAGAGCACTCATCACCCAAGCCTTTAGAAAATAAAAAAATAAAAAAATTGAAGCTGTTTTTCATCTTTGACTTGAATGTTTAACGCTCGCTCTCCTAAGAAACAGGAAAGCCCCTTGGCCTATGAAATCCTTTCAGCTGTAGCTCGTTCCCCCGTGTACGTACAGCTCTCTGCATTTTTCTGTTTACAGGAATTCACATTAATGTCAGAATGTTAAAAGGTTTGAGACCCAGCTGGCACAGCCAGCACGTCTGCAGACGGGTCTGCAGCCCAGCCCACTGGCAAGCTTCATTAATTTTCGTCGGTACCTACTGGGTTTCTTCCATTCCAGCGAGCTTCAGCTGCATCAGTTGCAGAACAAGAGGTATTGAAATTGAAAAAACTCACAAGAGCTAGACAACTGTAAGTCTTGCTTTTTTAAAGGCAGGTAGAGATAAAGGGTTGTCAAGCCTTGGAACGGGCTGCCCAGGGAAGTGGTTGAGTCACCATCCCTGGAGGTATGTGAAAGATGTGTAGGTGTGGTGCTGAGGGACATGGCTCAGTAGCAGACCTGGCAGTGTTAGGTTAGTAATTGGACTCGACGATCTTAAGGGTCTTTTCCAACCTAAATTATTCTAGGACTCTATGATTTCTATAATCAAAACACTTAATATACTTGTGAACTTATGCCCCTGTGGGAAATGGAGCTTCTGTCTTTGGCTATTTCTATATCACAGAATCACAGAATCACAGAATGACATGGGTTTGGAAGGGACCTCTGGAGATCATCTAGTCCAACCCCCTGCCAGAGCAGGTCCACCCAGAGCAGGTCCCACAGGAACGTGTCCAGGTGGGTTTGAATGTCTCCAGAGAAGGAGACTCCACCACCCCCCTGGGCAGCCTCTGCCAGGGCTCTGCCACCCTCAAAGTGAAGAAGTTCCTCCTCATGTTTAGGTGGAACTTCTTATATTCAAGTTTGTGCCCATTTCCTCCTGTCCTGTCCCTGGGCACCACGGAAAAAAGACTGGCCCCATCCTCTTGACACCCTCCCTTTAAGTATTTATAAGCATTGATCAGATCCTCCCTCAGCCTTCTCTTCTCCAGACTAAAAAGACCCAAGTCCCTCAGCCTCTGCTCATATATGTATATATATATATATACCTCAGCTTTTACTTTCTTTACATTTCTGCATTTTACCAATAAAAACTACATTTCTTTGGGGCTTCACATTTAATGAGTCACATCAATCAGTCTTTTTGGCCTTCTAAATAAGGCCAATCATTCCAGTGAGTCCTGGAGGACAGCCACAGCAAAATAAGCCACAAGTTTTATTCTTTGTTCCCTTAAATATAACAACCTACTTCACATTTGTAATCGGTGTTTAAAAGGTTTCAGTTTGTCTTCAAACGGGTCGCATGCCCTTCTGTATGTTTTATTGAGTCTTTTCAGCAGAAAACACCTGAGACGGAGCCAAACAATGGTCTTCAACCATTATTTCTCTTTCCAGGTGCAATGCTGTTTGGCTGTGAGGTGTCTCACCCTCGGTTCCACACCACGCACCCACGGTTACACCAAACCTCTGCTTCACGCTGCCAAAGGGGTCTGTGCTGCACGACTACCAGAGAATCAGAGTTAGGCTTTTCTCTCAAAGTTGAAATGTTCTCTAACGTGGCGTGCTAGACAACAGTGAAGCGTGGTTAACATCCAGAACTGCTGCCAGTGGAGCCCACAAGCAGCTTTCGAGCAAAGAAAAACAGCAGTTATGAATAAACCCTCTTTACTGTTGCTTTGTTATGTTTACGCAGAGCGACAGGTTTGATCAGGCTGCAAAATTCTTCTGAAAGAAAAGCAAGGCTGTTTTAGAGCTCCTATAATTCACAGCGTCTACACTTCCAGCCTAAACACACATGTACAAACACATACCAGAGAATACAGTTGCCTTAAAGGGATGGAAAATCAGATCCTAAGCCCCAGGAAGGTCCTTCCCTTGGCCTGCAATCATCGTGTTTCTTGCCTTTCCTCACACGTCCATCAGTCACGCCTGCTGACCCACGTTTGGATTCTTAACTCCTTCATGGAATCATGTCCAAACGTCAGTCTGCATGGCTGTTGCTAGCGAGATCTGCACTTACCCCCCTGCTCATCCAATAAAGGGATTTCTAGTAATTCTCACTTCTCCCCTCCATTCTATTCAAAGGTTATAAAATACAGTTGGAAAAAAAAAGAAAAAAAGACACACACACAAAAAAATCTATACAGACAAGGTTTTCTTACACAACCCATTTTTCAAGTTAGTTTTCAAAAAAGATATATATGCACAGGCAGCACAGATCTTTAGAAAACAAGAAGGTATAAAAAAGCCAAGACTACAATAGAGATTGAAACTCAGATATTTCTAATCGTACAAGTAGCATCATTCTTTAATACAGACTTGTTTTATGGGAATTGGAAGTAAAATCCCTTTTAAGAAACGTAAATAATTTTTTTGTTTATTATTTGCAGTATTTGGATACTTTGACAAAACCAGGCATTTTTTATAGCCTGGATTTTTTATCTCCAGGGATAATAGTAGGTTATATTCACAGTAATAATTTCCATGTTTTATATAGTAAGATATGTATGTATAAAATATGTCAATGACATACTTTTTTAAGTCTCCTGGGAAGGATGAGGAGAGTTTCTTTTAAAATATTGTAATTTTTTTTAACCTAGAAAACTCACTGAACATCAGCGAACAGCTCTAATTTTGTCCCTTTTCTGTAACTCCTCTGGGCCAGAAGAAGAGGTTCTAGAGAGCTCCCCAGGGAAAGGAAGTCCTGGGTGCTGGATTGTGCCCAGCAAAGCGGACCGTGCCTCACACTGGCATGTGCCATGTGTTGGCAAAACATTTGTCCTCCAACAGTCTTTCAGTATGTATGTATAAAATATGTCAATGACATACTTTTTTAAGTCTCCTGGGAAGGATGAGGAGAGTTTCTTTTAAAATATTGTAATTTTTTTTAACCTAGAAAACTCACTGAACATCAGCGAACAGCTCTAATTTTGTCCCTTTTCTGTAACTCCTCTGGGCCAGAAGAAGAGGTTCTAGAGAGCTCCCCAGGGAAAGGAAGTCCTGGGTGCTGGATTGTGCCCAGCAAAGCGGACCGTGCCTCACACTGGCATGTGCCATGTGTTGGCAAAACATTTGTCCTCCAACAGTCTTTCAGAGGTATAACTTAAATGAGTCCATCTCAAAATAAATGAAAATCAGATGTATCTTTTTTCAGAGGTATAACTTAAATGAGTCCATCTCAAAGTAAATGAAAATCAGATGTACCTTTTTTTTTTTCCACCAGGTATAACAGCTTGGAGAGCTCTAACACTTCTTTAACCTTTACTCACGAACGCAGAGAATTCCTGAATTACTTTGAAATTATTTCAGGATGACAGATACTCAGTTGTAACGCCTAAAACAAAACTCCCACCTTCTGTTGATTTCCATCCTGGTTTTCATGGATGCCTGCAGTCTGACAGCCAAACCCATGGCCATTTACAGACACTCGGGTCAGCACTTTGGATTCCAAATCTTTCCAGAAGCACCTCGTGCAGGTAAACTGTGGCCACGCTCTACCCTGCCAGAACAATCATAACTACACTGTATTTCTGCAAAAAAGTTATTTGCTATTTATGTAGGTAATACATATGTGTATTTCAATACCTTAAAGCTCCATATTTATTAGCAGTTAATCTACAATCCCTGATTTTCCTCTCCCCTCTTCCCTATACTGACTGAATTTGGAGAACACCATGCCCACGTAACGTGACCTCTTTCTCCCGCTATCACTCGCCCGTGAGCAACGCTTTAATTGCCATTTTTACCTCTGTACTTTGCCCACATCAAATTTCCTCTACTCCTCTTGAACTCAAGACGCTTATCAGGGCCCACTGCCATGTCTTTTCTTGGCTTTAGGAAAAACTTTGCTGGGGCCCTGTGCCAAAGCATCTTTAGGTATCTGCCTCTGATGTTTAAATCAGACTGACAGAAATGTCTTCTCTAAAAGCAGGGCCGCAGCAGATTGCTACACGAGACGTGTCAACCGGCACAACGGGCCTGAAAAGCTCGACGGGTTTCTTGTCTTTGCATTTGCCACTGAGAGGGTCACATTAAATGCTCCTCCAGCCACCGTCCCTGCTAAATGAATTCCACCCATAATTCAACCCAAAAATACAAGTGAGCTGCGTAAATGGAAAAAATGCTGATACTGAGAAAAATTTAGAATAAGATATATGTAATACAGCTTAACCAAATTCAAGGTTTATAAGACTGAAAGCGTAATAAAAACTCTGAGGCATTTATTCTGTTGGGTTCTAATAATAAAGCTACTTAAAATGTCTACAGACAAAGAGGAGCATGACAATCCTGGAAGTTTCAAGCATTTCTGTTTTAATTTGGTGTTCTGCTTGCCTGTTCTTTGAAAAAAGTATTTTTTTTGTCTACAAATAAACACCCGCAACACATTTTCTAGAAAAGTTCATACATACAGCAAGAACAGTGAATGCTATAGACTTATGTTTGTACTAGAGTGGAATAGCAGAATTGTCTGATTTTTTCTTACACATAAAGTACACCTAAAACAGTAAATAATTACTGTACATCTAAAAACAATAATTTCCCTACATCTTCTCACACATATATTGACTGCAAAGAACTGAGAAGATGGTTAAGTCTTGGCCCCTCCCTGAACTCAGCAAAAAGCGGGGGCAGAGTCTTCTAGCAGTAACCCATTTAAATTATATGCGACACCTGCAATGTAATTAGTGCAGGAAATTGTCTTATTATTATCATTAAAGTATAAATAGTTCCTAAAACAGGATTCTGTTTCATGCTCAAGTGTGGATTTTAACATCAAATACACTGCATGACTAAGTTCATTAATTACAGTATTAGCTCAGTGAGATGAGCTGAGGCTTGCGTGACCGCTATCTGCCACTCACGGAACAGATTTTGCACCACGTGGGCTACCTCACCAGCACACAGGACATGGAGAGACCTGTTTTCTCACTGAAGGCATAAAAACATAAATAAATAAATAAAAATAATCAGGAAAAAAAGTCAGCTGCCTGTGGTTGTGCTCCACCTAAAGCCCACGTTGTTTAAATGTACCATAAGGGACGCGGAGAGGACCCAGCACTGTTACAGCAGAAACTGGGGGCAGCTCTTACCGTGGGGGATAATTTGTCCTGCTGGCAGCACAACTTCACAAGTCTTGCTAAAACCGGTCCCTTCTGAGGATGCCCTTTCTACAAAGTGCTGGCAGTTGGCACCCAGCCCGCACCCGGCCCCCAGCCACCGCTTCATCTTTCTTGATAACCCCCACGGCTAGAAAGCATTAGAGCTACCACTGGGAAAGAGGCAGACGTATCCATAAGGAACCTACTCATAAACCAACTTGCTATTTTCAGTCTCTTACAACTAAACTTTGAACAAACAGAAGGAGCTTAAACATCTTATCAACTGTTTTAAAGATTACAATCAGTATCAATGGTCCCAGTGTGAAGTATACATCGCATGGCTTTAAAATTTCCTTTCTAATACCCCAGAAGGCAGTTTTCTCACATTACTAACAACAACTAATATAGGTGGGAATAGCCCAATAATAAAAATCTTGCAACGTATTCCAAGAACTGCACACTGAAAGCACAACATTTTAAGTCTATAAAGCAAGAATCACAGAATAGTAAGGTTTGGAAGGGACCTCTGGAGATCATCTAGTCACTCTAGTCATCAGAGTCACTCTCTTGCTCTGTTTTAGTATATGGGAAATCGCTGTACAACTTCACGAGCTGGTACAGAAATCATGCTGGTTTTATACATTTTTTAGCTACACAAAATATTGCACTTCCTATGTCACAATAACCCCAAATTTTCCTCTAGTGGGGAGTTACAATTCCTCTGGGAACTGGGGAGCTCTGACAATTGCTATCTGGTAATTCACTTGCAAGACACATCTCTTGAGCTCCTCAGTAACTTTAACAAAAGAATCTATTTCTTTTACCAGTTTATCAGCAAATTCCTTATGGCTATGAAAGTTTACTCCACTCAGAAATGTTGCTAGACCACCAAATGCCAAAGAGGAAAAAAAGGAAAATCTACAGTTATTTATGTTTGAGACATTTTCTGAAGCACAGCATGAGTTCAGAATTAGTGTCAATTAAGAGAGTCACTTGGTTAATGGCTGAGTCATCTAATTTATGCATAGAAAAGCTGGAAAGCAGCTCTACTGTCTCCATTGTCTTCCTGCTCAGTCCATGGAGAAGAATGCCCATCGGGAAGTTCACCCCACCCCAAGACAACTTTCTAGAAGAATGGAAAGATAAGTCTACAAATGCTTCTGTTTCCACAGCTGAAAGATCCTAGACCACCATCTTATATTTGTCCCTTGGAGAATTACTAATGTGTATAAGGAAAAGTGTCTTGTCCAAGGAGACAGCAGAAGTTTTTTGTTTGGTTTTATAAATCTCCGTGCATACAAATAGCAGGGCCACTACAACTGCAGTCTGCTTCAGGAAGAGCCCCTTACTGTTTTGATTTTAAATGGACCAGATGTCTATAATTTCAGGTCACGTATTTCCTAATATGCCTTCCCCCTTCTAAGACAAAAACTGGGTATCAATAGGCCGATTACAGAAGAATCACTGTTTCAACTTTACACTTATTCCTTAATAGCCTTTATAAAATTTTCTGATTATGATTTTTCATATTGCTGAAATTATATTAAGTAGGTGTAAACCCAGTGAATTTTCTACATCTTGTGCATACCATTAATATTTAAAAACAGTCTGTACATTCATCTTCTAATAAAATTCTTTTTTGTAAATAGAAGCACCGTAAAACACCACGTCACCTGCTTCCAATATCTCCAATCTCCATGAAATGCAAACAATCACGACAGAAATATTTGAGGAATTTGAGGAAGGGCAAAAAATTACAGTTTGTACAGGAGCTGGAAATAGTCTCATTTCACAGCCAAGCCCACGCAGAATTTGTAGTTGTTGTTCTGTTATTCAATTTTCTGCCCACTCTGGCAATATGCCAAGCACTTTTATCTCAATTTACTTGTTAACTGTCCCAGAAATCTAAAATTCACCTCTGATAAGCCCAGTGTTTACCTGTCTTATATAAAATACCATTTAAGAAAAACAATGTTGTCCTTGATATCTCCAAGTAAAGATTACTCAGGAAAATCAAACTACAAATACTGATTTATGTTTAAATAGCACACAGCAGCTGTCACTGAGGAATTCTTGACAAACACTGGATTCTGTTTTGACCAAAACAAAGAGAAAAAAATCTGAAAAGATACATTAATATTTGGGAGTTGGAACAATTTGTAATTTATCTCTTTAGAATGTTAGGCAGGAATTTTCAGTAGATATAAATAAGGACAAAAAACCCACCTTATTTACACCAAAAAAAAAAAAAAAAGAAAAAAAAATCATTATAATCTTGGGTGCGATGGTTTTTCATTTACCCAACTCCATTTACAACTCTCTCCAAAATTCCAGTTTGATTTGTTAGAAATGTCAGGCATGAAATGCAAGCAATTTGAAACAACTATTTTCACATATAAAAAAATGCAAAAACAAAGAATAGTTGCCTGCTATTGGTATCTGTATGATAGATAGGACATTTGCCAAAAACATTCATACGAAAATCACTTGTCTAAAAAGAAATGCTACAGGATTTAAAATTTATTGTATTCAGTTCTTAAGATGTCAAAAGTACCAAAATAGCTGCAGTGCATTTAATAAGGAGAGGAGCACGTGCAGTGCACATTTTTGGAAGAACTGTCATTAATGAAAACCAAAAGAGCCTGGAATACAAAGGCTTTGTCCTGAAAAGCGGTGTTAGCTCAGCACATGGAGACTCAGAGTGTAATCTCTAGAATGGCAGTATGCAATGCTTGTATTACTCAGGATAGTCTTTCCAGAGAAATAATGAAAGCACGTTTTATAACTGCTGGTGATGCCATTCACTGTGTCTTCTTTAATTGGTTTGTAAATTTCCTGTTCTTTCTCTTCACAGGGTGAGAAATTCACAATTTGTTTAAGTAAAATTTCAGGCTAACAGCCCCAAGTGAATTTGTTTCTATCTAGTATTATAAATAAAAGCTGGGGAGACACTTAAAAAAAAAAAAAAAAAAAGGTGAAAAACCATTGAACAATTAAGGCCATATAAAAGATCTAGATAGTGTCCTTTACAGCCCACCCCCAAATATTATTTTTCAATTGAACACATTCAAATGATTTGATGCTAATTGATCCAAAACATCAGAAATCTATCTTATATCTTTCTAATGTGTAAATTCAAGGCTTTACTTGAAAGTTAAATCCAAACATTACCAATTTTAGTATTAATAACTACATTCTCAAGAATAAGAAAATTCCATGTCTTACATTTTCATCAGCTTCACTATGAAGCTTTTCCTTCTCCACAGGTGCAAGTTCAATCAACTTGCTAAGGGCAGAACCAAAACCAGACTGATGTTTACAACTTGGGTGTTGGAAAAGTCTAATAAAAATCAGCTTTCTACTGCACAGGAAATGAGTTAAAACAGCATTAAACTAATCAGCACGCTGAGCTTTGTGCACGGCTTTAAGTTCTAAGGACTTAAAACCAGCTCCCTTATTTAAAGTACAAAGCAGGCTTCTCCATCCATAAGGAGCACAGTGCTAAGTCCTCTGAAGGAAAGAGCAACACTTTCTTCTCTTCTATGGCCAGTAGGCCATACATGACAACAATTCACACACACACACAGATTACAACCAAGGAAGTGACATATATATATTCCAAAACCTCTCTGTCTGAAGAGGTTTAACCTACAGCTCTCATCTTCCTTCAACAGTGTTATGGATCACGTCCATGTCTTAATGATGTTATTCTGCAGAAGTGAATGCAAAATCCACTGGGGCAGAGACCAGGAGGAGAATTCCAAGACTTCTAGCTGTCACCTGGACAGAAATCTCAGAGGACTTGTGTACTGTAACAGCATTTTGACTGTATGACTTCAACTGCACTGCAAGTACAGAGAAAAATGAAATTTAGGTCATCTTTCAACACTAGGAACTGCTACGTTGTTAAAAGAATGCATCATTTTTGTACAGGGGCCTGGAAAAGAAAAGATATATTTGTAAATGTAGTCCAGGAAAGGTTATGGAAATACAGTGGTGTATATCAGTTGCATTAGGCCTAGAAAAGCAAGAAGAAAAAAGGATAACATAGCTTTAATGGGTTAAGCCTCTTATTTAGTCTGAATATGGTATAATGAGATATATTTGGCTTGAAATAATCAAAGCCAGCGTAAAAATAGCTATCTAAAAGTTCAGTTTGCTAAATGATAAATTTTCTGCTCTTGTTTTTTACATAATTCAGGGAATTGCTGTTTGAGCACCATCTCCACTAGAGTGATCGCGACCAAATCCCTCCGCGGTGGCTTCCTGCCCCCCTAAAATGGGATCAAGAACTATGCAGTACTTAGGAAATTAAGCCTTTTTGAACAATAATCCAAAACCCGTATAGGCAGCAGGAACCTACCTCGTGCTAGAGAATAGAAACCAGGGAAGACAGCAGCTGGGACGCTGACCCTTCCTCAGCTGCCAGGTGTCTGATTAAGGATCACATGGAGATCCGACCCCTTGGAAGCTGGAGGCCAGAATTTTCTGCTGCGCGTTGACACGTACGATTCCACTTTCAAAGAACCAAACAGGGATCGTTCTTTTCCTTTCCAGCACTGCCACCGAGGTGATGGCTCTGCCACTGCTCATCTTTTATGCTACAAAGCAATTATGATACCGTTCAGCCGGTGGGAGACCAAGGTTCATTCTTCTCCTCTGTCTAGGACTCAGTATCTGAATCTCCTATGTATTAGCAAATGGCTGAGCTGCTAGATAGAAAGCTTGCCCAGAGGGCATTCTGTCCCTCAGAGTGGCAAAATTCATGAAAAACATAAGTGAAGAGGAAAGTATAGATTTTCTAGCCTTAGATGAGGGCACTTATCTGAGAGCAGGGAGACACAGGATGATTTGGATTTGCTTTATGGTGGAGAGAGAGAGAGGAACTTTTATAACATGATTTATCCGAATAATTTTAGATGCATTCCTTGAGATGAATCACGCCCTAAAACCATCTGTTTTTCTGCAGGCTAGCGTGAGCCTCAAATCCTGCCAGAGGCAAAAGAGAAAACACCATTTATACGGTGCCAAGAAACCAGTGTTTTAAAGGCCTCACAGCACATGCTATCTAATGAATAAAGAAACGCCTCATTAATTAATGCGGTTAAAATTGTTTTACAAGGAAGTCTTTCTAGTACCTCTCCATTTTCTTAGCTGTTACGGTCATCCTTCCTGCTGTCCTGCTGGGTTCTGAGGTGGACTCTTCACCCTTCCCCAAGAGGGACAGGGGTAGGGGGGGTCACAGAGAGTTGCTGACATCCTCAGGTCTACACCAGAAAAAAGTGTCACATTTCTGTCTCTTCAGGCTTGGGTTCTGCTTTGGTTGTTTGTGTGTGTCACCCCCCTCCCGTACGGGTATCACGGTAAATCTCTGCTCCTAGGCACAATGAACTCCATCCTCAGCTTCTGGAGTCTTGCTAAGGACAAACTACAGACTAGTAATGATCCAGTGGAAGACAAGTTGACTTTTCTGATGTGATTAAAAGTTACATGTCCCTGAAAACCAGGGAAAAAAAGAAAAGGCTCCTGGGAGACCTCACAGCAGCCTTCCAATATCTGGAGGGAGCTTCAAGAGAGCTGGGGAGGGACTCTGTGTCAGGGAGTGCACTGACAGGACAAGGGGTAATGGTTTTAAATTGGAAGAGGGGAGATTGAGATGAGATACCAGAAAGAAGTTCTTTGCTGTGAGGGTGGTGAGACACTGGAACAGGTTGCCCAGAGAAGCTGTGGCTGCCCCATCCCTGGAGGGGTTCAAGGCCAGGCCGGATGGGGCTTGGAGCAACCTGGTCTGGTGGGAGGTGTCCCTGCCCAGGGCAGGGGGTTGGAACTGGATGATCTTTAAGGTCCCTTCCAACTCTAACCCTTCTATGATTCTATGACAAGAAAAGGAGCAAAACGGGGCAGCAATGGCACTGAAATTGTTAGCTGGTAAAAACAACCGCACACCTGCAAGGTTCTAAGAAGCATCTACTCACTTGGTGTGCAGAAGTAAAAGAAGTTCAATTAGTCAAATTAAATCTTCACCTTCATCTTCTCTCACAGCTCCTCCAAATCCCCTAATCTCTCAGGGAAGGAAGCTTCACATTCAAGGAATGTGAGACAGCTCCAAATTCAATGAATTTAAAAATTAAACACTATGGTTCTCCAGATAAAAATGATAAAGGTACCACAGCACTCTGGTACCTCTAGGTAAAGCCTAAGTTTATTTTTGCTTTAGTTACAGCAGACTGTTGTTTATATAAATGCATCTGTCCTCTCACAGCCTTCCCTTTCAATTTTAACACTTAAGCTACAATCCAAGGCTTCAGATTACTGCTGATGTCAAGAAAGGTCTCTAAAGAGGAGTGAGAATATGGCACCGTAGTCATTAAAAGATGAGAATTCATTTACAACCTACATCTATAAATACTTTCCTTAAAAGAATTCCCTCAGCAGGTCAAATGGTCCTGTCCTATGGATAGGCTATCAAATGATAGAGGACAAGGGTTTAAATAATGCTTTTTTTTCCTTTCTCTTTGACACTTAGAACAAACTACATAATTTACAAGACTAAATATGCTTGAAAGGGATTAAAACCAGAAACAAAAGTGTAAAACATTGCAGCATAAACAAGAGAGTGTTTTATTATCGTTTTCTTCCATCTGACTACAGTGGACGAATAAATCTAAGGTAAGTCCATGATTTAACTGTCTGTGGAGAACTATATGAAACTAAATCACAGAATCACAGAATGACATGGGGTTGGAAGGGACCTCTGGAGATCATCTAGTCCAACCCCCTGCCAAAGCAGGTCCACCCAGAGCAGGTCCCACAGGAATGTGTCCAGGTGGGTTTGAATGTCTCCAGAGAAGGAGACTCCACCACCTCCCTGGGCAGCCTCTGCCAGGGCTCTGCCACCCTCACAGGAAAGAAGTTCCTCCTCATGTTTAGATGGAACTTCTTACATTCAAGTTTGTGCCCATTTCCTCTTGTCCTGTCCCAGGGCACCACTGAAAAAAAACCGGTACCATCCTCTTGACACCCTCCCTTTAAGTATTTATAAGCATTGATCAGATCCCCCCTCAGCCTTCTCTTCTCCAGACTAAAAAGATCCAAGTCCCTCAGTCTCTGCTCATAAGGGAGATGCTCCAGGCCCCTCATTGTCTTTGTAGCTTCTGCTGTACCCTCTCCAGCAGTTACCTGTCCTTCTTCAACTGGGGAGCCCAGAACTGGACACAGTGCTCCAGATGGGGCCTCACCAGGGCAGAGAAGAGGGGCAGGTCAGCCCCCAACCTGTCCTGGTGCATGGGATCATTCCTCCCCAGGTGCAACACCCTACACTTGTCTTTGTTGAATTTCATCAGGTTCCTCTCTGCCCAGCTCTCCAGCTTGTCCAGGTCTCACTGGATGGCAGCACAGCCTTCTGGGGTGTGAGCCACCCCTCCCAGCTTGGTATCGTCAGCAAACTTGCTGAGGGTATATTCCATCCCTTCATCTGGGTCATTGATGAATATACTAAAGAGGACTGGACCCAGTACTGACCCCTGGGGAACACCACTTGTTACAGACCTCCAACTAGATTCTGTGCCACTGGTCACGACCCTCTGAGCTCTGTCTTTCAGCCAGTTTTCGATCCACCTCACCGACCATTCATCTAACCCACACTTCCTAAGCTCACCTATGAGGATTCTGTGGGAGACGGTGTCAAAAGCCTTGCTGAAGTCAAGGTAGACAACACTGACCCCCCTCACTTCATCTGTCCTTCAGTCATGCCATCGTAGGAGGCTATCAGGTTAGTCAGGCATGGCTTCCCCTTGGTGAATTTGTGTTGACTACTTCTGATAGCTTTCTTTTCCTCCATATACTTTGAGATGATGGCCCAAAATGAACCATTCCATCATCTTTCCAGGGATGGAGGTGAGGCTGACCAGCCTGTAGCTTCCCGGGTTCTCCTTGCCCTGTTTGAAGACTGGAGTGACATTGGCTTTCCTCCAGTCCTCGGGCACCTCGCCTGTTCTCCAGGACCTTTCAGAGATGATGGAGAGTGGCCCAGCAGTGACTTCTGCCAGCTCCCTCAACACTCACAGTTTCATTCCATCAGGACCCATGGACTTGTGGATATCCAATTTACTCAACTGTTCTCTAACTTGATATTCCTCCACCAATGGGAAAGTCGTCCTTAGTCCAGACTTTCTCTGTTTCCTCCAAATTCTGTGGCTCCTGAGGGCTGGCCTGAGAAGTAAAGACTGAAGCAAAGAAGGCATGCAGCAATTCTGCCTTCTCTGTACCCTGTGTCACCAGGGCACCCGTCTTACTCAATAGCGGGCCCAAATTTTCTCTAGTTTTCCTTTTGCCTCCAATATACTTGTAAAAACCCTTCTTGTTGACTTTGACATCCCTTGCCAATTTTGATTCCAAGAGGGCCTTGGCTTTCCTCGTTTCATCCCTGTATACCCTAATGGCATTCTTGTCATCTTCCCAAGAAGTCAGACCCTTCTTCCTCTCAGTGTAAACTTCCTTCTTCCACTTGAGCTTTTTCTGAAGCTCCCTGCTCAACCACGCAGGTCTCCTGCTTCCCCTGCCTGATTTACTGTTCTTAGAGCAAGCCATAAAAAAATACACAGTGTTTCTAGTTATTCTGACACATACCCAGATGTCCCACGTTTCATTAGTGTATGAATAGGATACTGAAGGTTATGCTGCAAACTAAGACCTTCAGTTTCTATTTAATACTCTCTTTTCAACAAATCAGAATGAAGTATTTTCCATTACTGGGTCCATATAGATTGTAATTTCACAGAAATACATTATAGCCATTTATGAGACCACAACTATTGATGGGACTGCAAGGGGTGCCTCAGAAGTAGTTTGTAGACACTAATTCCAAATTCTACACTTGTATTTTATTATCTCCCTGGAGTTCACTCTACTTTTGGTTCCTCATTTAACATAGTACCACTGAGCTGTAACACTGCTTTACATATGAGAGCTTCAGCAATTTCACTGTTTTCAGTCGTCCTAAAGTGTTCATCCCTGTAATGCAGAACTAGAAAAAGCCTTTTGATGCTTAACACCTATAAACCTGTCACTGTAGATCACAGAAAAATCTATTATACCAGAGAGCACTTTCTGCTTCAAAAGGAGATGGGTAGACAAACCTTTTATGGCAATTTGAGAGGCATTTAATGGTGTGAATCACTATTCAGAAGTTTTTTTATACATGTATTAAGTCCAATATAATACTTGAGCTTAAGAAGGTGACAAGAATTAGCTAATAATTCTGTGACTTCACAGGTTGCACCAAGTTTTAACAAAAATGACATTGGAGGACTTAGCAGAAAACAAAACAAATATACAACAGCTACCACATGCTGTCATCTGAAAATACCACTTCTAAATCATATATTAGTGAAAATGTTACGGTGCACGGAAGAAGAATTTAAAAAACAACAAAAAAAAAAAGACTAAGAAAAAACAAGGAAAGAAAAATCCGGATGTGAAACCTTATTTATCAACAGCAGCAAACATTCCATCAATCAATATACCCCATACTTCCTCAAAACAAGCTCATCTGAAGTGTTGCCCAATTCTTACAGATTCAATTTGTTAATTCAGTCAACCCCTGTCCCATTGCTGGAGAACAGTTTTCCACCTAGAGCCTTTCACATACTTCATGAAGTTGCTAACAGATTTAATAGATACCTAATCAGATAGTGCTCCACATTTTCACAGCCATAAAGCGTTTCACAAGACCTTTTTTTTTGGTATTTTGAGTTAAAGCATCAAAAAGGCACAGAACTACTAGCAAGATGAAACTTCTCCAGCTTAGATCTTAGAATGGTCACTCTACTGTTTCTATCTTCTGCAAAGACAGAAGTAAACTTGTGGTGTTCTGTTTTTGGTGAACTCAGTACTCGTGTTCTCTTCAGGTGAGCTGAGAGATGCGGGAAAAAATAATAATACAGCACATTTGAATGATTGGAAGTAACCAAAGTTTAACGCTCAGGAAACCTCCAAGCAAAGCAGATCACAAGGTGAGGAACTGCTCAAAAAGGTCACTGGTTAACTTTGGATTCAAGGAGGCCATCAAGGAGCAGATTGACTGGGTGGGCAGAGGGTGAGAAGGCTGTGACCCCCTTTTACTCACTGCCAGTGCTCTGGGTGGTGCGAGCTCTATCTCCTGGGACGAGACTGACAACTCTTCTTCCACATCCATAGCAATCTTTCATACATAAAGATGTGTACACAGAGACATAAATTGCATAAATAACTAAAAGCAAACCTGTCAGGTTTTTTTTTTTACTCACTGCCTCCCAAATTCACACTCAATTTCACCAAATATATATGTATTTATAAAAGGTCATGGTATTTATACGGTTCCCTGCATTCACTTTTTAAAATGTGTAGATAGCATGAAACTAATAATTCTTTGTTCACCTGGTAGATAGCATGAAACTAATAATTCTTTGTTCACCTGGCAAACGAGAGCACCAGGTACCTATTTAAAGTTCTGTTGTTAAAGTTCTATTTAAAGGGTTGCTGCTTGTCCTAGAGTTGCCATAGGAGCGGCAGTTGGTGGAAATTCTACTTTTCTCTCTTACACTTGTCGGGAATGTGGTTAAATATTCTTTAAAATAGCAGTGTCTACTGAGGCCCTGAGGTGACCTTTGTCTCCTTGTATTTTCCCATGAGAAGATACAATAGAAAAAAAGAGGTTAGAATCCTCTCCACAGAGCTGTGATTTACAGGCACAGCTGACATGAGATGGGGACACGCAGGATCCATTCTAGCTATCACATCTTAATACACATTCCAGTCATAACTGAGTGAGCCACCCGTCTTCACTGAGTACCTGCTGGCCTAGTTTTCACTCTACTTGACTAGTCATACCCTTCCCACACTGTGCAATTAAGTGTGTGTTTTATGACAGCCAAGAGTGAGACAACTTCACATGTCTCAAGCTTCTCAACTGCTCATCCTGCCACATGCAACGTGTGGTGCTTCAAATGGTCCATCAATGGATTCCTATGGGCAGAAGGTGTTGCTTGCCCCTAGTGCCATGGACCTCCACGGTCACCAAAGGAGTTATGCCAGCAGTATAAATGTCAGGAGAGCTGTGACCACTACAGGCTAATTACTTGGGTACCTCAGCAGGTTTCACAGTGATGACCTCTGTGCTGGTTAAGCTACTCTCTTAATTACACCACAACAAGCTATTTTAAAGCTTGGTCCTCTGTACCTACAAACCTGTAGTCACACCTTTGACTTCCCTACAAAAAATGCTGTTCACAGAGATTTCACAAGCTCTGAGAGCTTTTTCACAAGAGAGTGAAAAACATACTAGGGACGGGATTCCGTTCAAGATGTAAAAGCCTAAATGGAAGTGTTTGGATAAATATATAAAGACAGACTAAATTATAGTAAATAATCAGTGGAGCTTTGCAGTACAGACACGTAGCCACCTGAACACAAATATATGCTACCATTTTAGATTCCATAGGATACCCTGTGTGGTGAGGATACTTGAATCGTATCTTCTAGCCCTTCAGTATCCATGGGATAATCTAGGGCTTCTAGGATGCACAAATGAAACACAAATGTGTTTCACTTGACATCTCTCTGGTTAACTGAATTGAACTTTTGGTTCTCTAGGGTTCACTGACGGTACTGACCACATCCCGGTCACTTGAAGCAGTTATGAGCACCTACATTTACTTTTCCATATTGAACAGAATCTCAGTCTATGAGATTCTATCCTTTTATTCATAGATATTCTAAGCAAAATTGGGGAGTCCACTTCGTTTAGATCTTATATATAATTACGTACAAACCCAAAAATCCTTTAGACAGAAACATGTTTTCTATTTGGGATGTCTCTTCATTGTAAGTTGACAGCACAAAACGTGGTCTCTGATGATATACATAAAGCTACTCCATAAATGGATTCTTTAGAGAAACAAAAACCACAAGCGTCTCAGTGGAGAGAGATCTATGAAAATTGCACTCAAGAGCTGTCACCTCGCCCAGGCATTCTCTGACTAGATCAGAATTAAAATATCTTTTCATACGGAAATGGAAAACAAACTAACTCTCAATACAGGAGCTCTACAACTCTCATGCAAATGGATTGGCTCTGCACAATGCATGATGATGACTGTAGCAGCAAGTTCATGCTCATTCTGAAGAATGTCACTGAAGCTTTGCAACTACACAGAGCACTGAATTGTTGTCTTTGTTTATGACTTGTCAGCTAAAATTTTAAATCTTGCAGGAATAAGAACACTCAGGCCTTGGTTACAGAAATAAGTAGAATATATTCAATTTCTGGGACATTCAAATTCAATCTGACATTCATAGTAGCAAACTTCCCAAAGTTTCCATTTCTGACCCCTCCATTTCCAAACCTTTCTAATCAGAAATTTTCTTGAGACACACATAATTAAGCAGAGCTGAAATTGATTTTGAAGTCTTTGTTTAGTTTCTGTACTTAGCTCATCTCAGAGACGATGTCATGTTAAAATTCAGCATTTGTATCAACAGACATCTAAGGCTCTCCAATGTTCCTCCCTCAGAAAAAAGTCACTGTCATTTCAGTCAACTGAGTTGTATATACGAAGTTTCACACTTTAGGCAGCTGCAACTGGAACCTAAAACAAGCAGCAGAACAGCTGGCACCTCTCTCCACTTTTCTGCCATTCACCAGACTTACATTTTTATAGACATTTCTAAAGAAGACAAAATACATGGGAAAGGGATTTGGAAAAAGGAAAAAAAGCGTGCCTCCCCCTGCTTCAAAGTTGTGTGTTTTTAAAAAAGAAGAACGCACCAAGCAAACCAAACCCCAAACACCTAAACAACAACAGAACAAGTTTCTGCAAAGATCAGGGTGATAATTTATCTTTTATGAATCACTTCATTTTGATATCTCTACTTCTGGTCGAAAACGCTTTTCTCTTAGTAATTTGTGTCTTCTGCTTACCATCTCTACTTACGGAAATGCATTCCCTCAGCCACATGCTGGGATTCCTGCATCCCCATCTTGCTGTGGTTTACAGAAACTTGTAAATCATAGCTCTGCTCAGTCTGGCCCAACTCCTACACCACTGTGTCACTGGAACAGGCTGCCCAGGGAGGTGGTGGAGTCGTCTTCTCTGGAGACATTCAAACTCCACCTGGACACGTTCCTGTGGGACCTGCTCTGGGTGGACCTGCTCGGGGAGGGGGTTGGACTAGATGATCTCCAGAGGTCTCTTCCAACCCCCTGTCATTCTGTGATTCTGTGATCACAACATACTGTAAAGATTCCAAAGACCGGCCTGGGAATCCACAGTGACTCTTTTATCCAGTCCCTGGACTTCTCATCATTTCTCTGGTGAGATCCTCTCCAAGTTCAGGGCCTTAGAGGTCATCTCTAAGTCTTGCAAAACGATCTTCTTTCTTCCGAGTTTGAATCTGCAAAATTTTCTCACAGAAAAACTCGTATTCTTATTTTTCCCCACTAAATGCTTTTGCTCTTGCCTAAACCCCACTGGTTCAGGAATCTGTTGTATGGCTGTAGCTGCACATCATAGTTACAGGAGATAATGAGGCAGAAGATATTCCAGACACCCATGAATCCAATGAAAGGATGGCAGCCACCATGTGAGAGGCACTGCATTTCACCTCTTAAATTCAGCGAACTCCGAGAAGGAGTTAAACACAGCTTCAGTCTACATTTTTGATCTAACCTGCAACTATAATAACTCTCAAAACAATAGTGTGTCATTCAGAGGGAATGCTGTCATCACTCTAGAGGAGTCCCTGCCACCACTCTAACATCCAACAAGCTTTGTATCCCTGAAACCATAACTTTTACACACACACACACACACACACAAAGCCTTAGGCATGCCTGTATCTTGAAAGGCTCAGGCCATTCATCACAATCAAGATGAAGTGAACTGGTGTCCACCTCAGCATTCCATGTTTTACATCTTCTTCATGGCACGGGGTGAGATCACTTGTTTCCCTTGCTTTTGTAAGGTGACAAAGATTGACTGCTGGGGGAATCTGTTCTGCCTGACCAATAACCAATCACTGTAGCTCACTAATGGTTTAAAGAAAGCACAGGAAAAAACCAAGCAAGTATCAGAGAACTCAGAGTAGGATTTATGTTAAGGATATAAAAAATCTGCAATAAAGACACCATTTCCTTTTGAACTGTGGACAGAAATCTTAACAAATTACCATGGGTATATATCACATGCCTTTGTCAAGGCAAATACACCAATCATTTTCAGGAGTTCTTGGGAAAAGTTCTAGAGTCTCTAGTTTTAAAAGGAAGATCTTACGGGAAACAATTCTCTCTGGGTAAGATAAGGCACAGCCAAGTGCATCTTATAACGTAAAATTATTTAAGGACACTGATGTTACTGAAAGCTATTTACATTTAAAAACGTTGGGTTTATGTGAATAAATAACTAAGGTCAAATGCTTTGTAAAGTAAAAGGAGATTTTTACAGCTAACTTAATCTGGAGATAAGTATCAGCATAACAAATAAAATCTCTGCATAATGGTGCAAAATTAAAATAATAATCAGATTATGAAAGAGAGCTGATGTAACAACATGTAATAAATGTACATAAATAAAAAGAGTGAAGTATGGAAGGTAAACATGGGTTATGATGAAAGAAAATAGGTCATAAAAATGCAACAATATTGTAAAGATATTATACCATTTCAGACTAGAGGCAAAGCAGGGCTATTCTGAAATCAATCTTTCTCACACTAACAGAGGATAGGGAGGTAAATACACTTGTAAAATCACATATCATGAAAGTGTATTTCAATGTATTTTTAACTATCTAACCTAAAAACATACCAATTTAGTAAGATTTAGCTTTAAATCTAAGCTACTATATTTAGACTAGTATAAAATAATCCTTCTAGTATAAGAAACATATAGTAAATGCAAAACATACAAGTACATGCTGTACATACAGATTGCTGAAACAATATACACGTTAAATTTCACTAATCTAAAAATGCATCCATGTATTAATTCTAAAGTCATTTGTAAACAAAGGGGCATGTTTTCTAATTCTGGCCATACTAATTCTTCATACAAACGATATTACATGATCCACTACATCAGATTACAGGCTGACCTGTGCACGTAAGCACATCTAGTGTAACAAGCAGCTGGTTTTACCTGAGAAGAAAGAACTTGGGAATATGTTCTATTGGTTATTTTGAATACAAAGGAATGATTTCTAATTTTGGTATAAAATAACTTGTTGGGTACATAACAAATGCTTTCTTTGCAGCAGTGCAGCTCTGAATGGTCTGGGTTTAACATGCAGAAAACACACTCTTCACAGAGAGAAACTGGCTGGGAGTACCCTGATGTGAGGTCTCCTGGAGCCTGACAATCTCCTAATGCTTTTACAGCAGACCAGAAGTAATTTAATTCGAAACGCATTTCATTAATTGTAAAGCTTTAGTCAATTCTCTGAATAGGTACTAATATGTCATCTGGAAAATTAAAAAAAAAAACAAACCCAAAAAACAAAACAAGGGCATATATAAATTTCAGCCAAATTTCCAAGCAAAAGGAATTATTTTTTTTTAAAGATACAGTAATATGTGCAGCATTATCAGCCTGGGAACATGAGTGCTCCTTAATTTTGTACTCATATGCATAGAAAACTTTGTTCCTCCTCATGCTCTTTTCTTTGCCTCAAGCTTGTCTCAAATATACACCTTTCAAAATATTTACATGAAATCGCCTCGCAGACGTTTAAAAGGCCCAGTCCATTTGTGCTGTGTAACAACCAAGCTACCACAGAGCAAGAACGATTAAGAACATAATGTTCTGAGGACTTAGGGACATCCTGCAAGTTGGAGACAGAAAAATGACTCTATTCTCAGCCTGGAGAAGAGAAGACTTTGGAGAGACCTTATGCGGCATTTCGGTACCTAAAGGGGCTTATAAGAAAGATGGGCACAAGCTTTTTATCGGGGTCTCTTGCAATAAGGCAAGGGGTAATGGTCTTAAGGTAAATGAGGGTAGATTCAGACTAGATAGAAGGAAGAAATATTTTACAATGAGGGTGATGAAACCCTGGCACAAGTCACCCAGAGAGGTGGTAGATGCTCCATCCCCGGAAACATTCAAGGTCAGGTTGGATGGGGCTCTGAGCAACCTGATCTAGTTGAAGATGTCCCTGCTCATTGGTGGGGTGAGGTTGGATGCTCCATCCCCGGAAACATTCAAGGTCAGGTTGGATGGGGCTCTGAGCAACCTGATCTAGTTGAAGATGTCCCTGCTCATCGGGGGGGAGGTGGAGGGGTGGACTAGAAGACTTTAAAGGTCCCTTCTAAACCGTTCTACGATTATACGACTGATTCTGTTATTTTCTGAACCCAGCTTTGTCACTTCAATAATGGAACTGGGTATGCACCACAGCCACCTGTACAAGAAATACTGGCTTCCTGTGTATTTCCTTTGTGAGTCCCAGGCTGATCAGTGAGAAAATCAAAAAGGATTTTTGTAGTTAGTGCTTTGCTTCCAAGTCACTTTCCTTTGATAAAGATAATAAGTTCTTGTATTCTGTTTTTCTACTACTGGATCTCAAAGCTCTTTGCTGGCAAGATCTAATATATTAATCACCCACTGCAGAGATGGGGAGATGGAGACATGCTGAAATGACTTTTATCAAGTCAGCACATCAGAAGCAGGGACTCAAAACAGGAACAAGATGGGAACATATTGATGATTCCACTGAAAAGTGATTGATATGGTCTTTTCTGCCAACCTTAGCAAGGCAGCTGAATTACTGCCTTGTACATTTTAGGATTTTACTTGACAGTCCTCAGATATCATCATTTGTATGTGGATCCATCCATCCATTCCTCTTTTCCCTAAGAAACATGACACATCTAAAAGTGCATTCAGTCACGCCCCTACCCCAGACACCAAACACAACCCTTGAGGCTCAAACCAGATTTTTTTAAAATGAAGTAAATAATAAAAAAAAAATGGCTACACTGTCAGACAACATGAATTTATACTTATTACCTATGCAATACTTGTGAGTAAACTGTATTTTCTAGCTTTACTTTTTTTGTTGTTGTTTTGTTTCTTACATTTCCATAAAGATGTATTTCTAATTGCTCTGGGGGTTGTTAAAATCTCTAGGAAAAAGTTATCAATTGTTGAAATATTAGGTACCTTTTTTTATAAAAACAACCCAAGCAAAACACCCCAAATCCAAACCTTTTTCCTTTGTAGTTTTTATAAAGGCTGTACATTTTTTAAAAATAAAAATAAAATAGCATGAGTGTCATTTTCTCAATTTAGATATTGAATATGCATGGAAAATCAGTGAAAGTAGAAATATATGTGTTATTAGGGAGGGTTTTTTTATACAGAATTATTTAAATGAGTGCAAACAGGAAAAATATGCAGCTAATCCATAAATAGTACTTAAAGACAAGTCTAGCAATAAAGTAATGCACGTTAATCAGGAGCTAGAGAAAAGAACTAAGAACAGAGTGGAATTGTACTGGTCTTATTAATGAATCTGTTGATTACAGTTCAGAGATCATGTGAAATCTTCTGAATTAGTAATGATCTACAACCTGTGCCCACACTAAACAGCTAGAAAACAGAATTGAGCAAACCATGGACTTCATTGTATCTGTCTTTTTAATTTGTTCTCCATATAGACTGCAGCTGAAGAGAGAAGGCAAGTTATAGCACTGAAATATAAAGTAGCCAAGAAATTATTAACCATTCCTAAGGTAGCTCTGATGTGTTACTGATATCACAAAATTAAAGATAAAGAAGATGTGCTCACAGGAGGGATTTTTCCCTGGCAAATACAATGAGTAGGCTACACTCTAGAGGGGTAGATTTGTACCTTCTTTAAGGAAAAGAACTGGTTAACAATAAATTATTTAACACAGCAACAAAGACTCTATAACTTAGGAGCAAATATTGGTATCTAAAACAAAAGGTGGTTGGAGAGAATGGAAGCAGCTAAAACAACAAACGTTTTCCTCGAAATAGTCAAGCGTCTTGACACATTAAGTTTCTCAACTGCTTTAATTTTCAGCTGCTCATATTCTGCAGTTGCAATGGACTCTGCAGCTGTATTTGCATTCCCCAGCTCTTGGCATATGATTTCCAGTGAGCAAAAGATAGAAAGATCCTGTGGGTCTCCAATAATAACTGCCTCATAAATAACTGTTTCGCAACCGAGATGCTATTATTAGAAGGAACCAATGCTATGCATTTCGTATGCTCCTTATCGGATATTTTTTCCTGTGCTTTTTAATAGTATGTATTTTGGCTCCTCAAGAGGAAAGAAAAAAAAAAAGGAAGAAGAAAATAAAGAGAACATAGATAAAGCTTCTAAATATCAAATGTCTAAAGTGCCAAATCACACCCCATCACACACACCTTTTTCTGGAAGGCTAGAAGGAGAGAGGAATGTTAGCGTGGGCTCATACCCAGATACAGCTTTGCAGCCTTTAAGGACAGTTAAAGGTAAGCACAAGTAATAAAGTTTTAAAATACGTTGTCAGGAGTCTCCAGGCTTCCTAACATCTCAGAAATTTGTCAGCTGTCATCAAATTCATCAGCCGGCTGCCGTAACATCTTCAGACCAGCCACAAAGTACGCCATCAGTACCTATTGCTAACATTATTCTGATGGATCCTGGTGCTTCATGGAAGAAAGATTTATAGGGTCTGTTGACACGTACGAAAACACGCTCACCATTATTAATTGGTCCTGACACAAGCAGTACTTTTGCTGTACACAAGTGAACAAAAAGCCTTACTCAGTGTAAAGCTTCCACCAAATTATCCACCGGTGAAAGCTGACAAACTGATTGAAAGTGTCAGAGGAAGAGGAGGGTGATAGATAACAGCACAATTTTCATTGCACAGAGCAGTATTTTTAGCCCTTACAATTTGTACTGAAACTCATTATTCTTCTCCATTACGGGTGAAGGGGAAACTCTGTAAGTGCCCAAGCCTGTGACTTCTCTGATTTTAAATCTAGCTCCAGTGACTGCTCCCCACCGGGGGATGACTACATGATACACGGCCGCTCACCGGCGTTTGTCTCCCCTTCGTGTTCGGGGAAAGCTGTCACCAGTGAAACCCAACATAGAATCACAGAATGGTTAGAGTTGGAAGGGACCTTAAAGATCATGGAGTTCCAACCCCCTGCCCTGGGCAGGGACACCTCCCACCAGACCAGGTTGCTCCAAGCCCCATCCAGCCTGGCCTTGAACCCCTCCAGGGATGGGGCAGCCACAGCTTCTCTGGGCAACCTGTTCCAACATCTCACCACCCTCACAGCAAAGAATTTCTTCCTGGTATCTAATCTAAATCTCCCCTCTTTCAGTTTAAAACCCCTTGTCCTGTCACTGCACTCCCTGACAAAGAGTCCCTCCTCATCTCTCCTGTAGCCCCTTCAGATATTGGAAGGCTGCTGTGAGGTCTCCCTGGAGCCTTCTCTTCTCCAGGCTGAATAACCCCAGCTCTCTCAATCTGTCTGGTGCTCCATCCCTCTGCTCATCTTCATGGCCCTCTACTGGACCTGTTCCAACAGGTCCGTGTCCTTCCTGTGTTGAGGACTCCAGAGCTGGACACAGAGCTCCAGGGGGGGTCTCACCAGAGCAGAGCAGAGGGGTAGAATCACCTCCCTGGCCCTGCTGGCCACACTTCTCTTGATGCAGCCCAGGATGGGGGTGGCTTCCTGGGCTGCCAGCGCACATTGTGGGCTCATGTTGAGCTTCTCATCCACCAGCACCCCCAAGTCCTTCTCCTCAGGGCTGCTCTCCAGCCATTCTCCACCCAACCTCTATTTGTGCCTGGGATTGCCACATCCCAGGTGCAGGACCTCGCACTTGGCCTGGTTGAACTGCATGAGGTTCGCCCAGGCCCACCTCTCAAGCCTGTCCACATCTCTCTGGATGGCATCCCTTCCCTCCAGCATGTCAACCATACCTCTGTGGCCCCCTTGTGAGAATCCAAACAGGCTAAAGGTTTTTTTTTTTGTCACAGCAGGAATGCATTCAACTGCCTGGACACACCTGTGTACAAAATGAACTGACCGTACTCATTATATGCACACAAATGAGAAAACGACACTAACAGCTGATGGGGATGTGTAAAACCATTTAAGAAAACTGTTACACGTAAGATTTTTTAAACTTTTTTTGTTTTAAGTTAACTTAAAGTAGCTAAGCGATAAATTCCATTTGGTAAAATCAAATAATTCACCTTTTTTTTGGTTAGTTGTTATTATTGTCTTTATTATTATAATAATTATTATTACTATTAAACTATTTTATATCTATGTGTTAGGAAAAAAAATCACATCCAGAAATTCAGTCAAGTCTTTTCTCAACCTGACATTTCCTGCTGTACCAGGCAGTGAAGCACATATAGGAATTCTCTGTCTAACAAACATTTTCTAGTTGCAGCAGATGCCTTCAATTTAAAACGAATACATAAAAACTAATAAATTCTAAATATTATTCCAAAGCAATTTAAACTAATTTCTTCTTTATTTACGAGTCAGCGATTTGCAGTATTTGCATCAAACCTTCATCATAGCAAGACTGTGCTGAGACAAAGACAGTTGTAGTTTTGACTTTGCAGCACTTTTCAGGGGATAATTCACTAGAACCACAGAGGACAAGAAGCATCTTACCTAGGATCACACAGGAACCAAGCCCCGTACCTGACTTTCAGTTCAGTGACCTATTTGCTAGACTGTGCATGAAAAAATCCCCTGGCCCCACTTAGATGCAAGAAACATTAGAGGCCACGGGGTACAGTGACAAAGGTCTTCATTCCTGCATGTCTCTCCGTGTCCCTTTAGCAGAATGTGCATTTTGCCTCAAGCTCCTCACTTCCAATACAAAGGGAACTAAGATACCTCTGTCACTTTGCTGCAGAAACAAAAATGGGTGTGAATTGTGCCAATGGAAAAATGAAACATAGCACTCCCCTAGTAATTCTGTATTTTAGGGTTGAGGCAATTCAGAAAAACAAAACCAAATAAACACCCCACCTTTTGTCCTGAAAAATATCTACAGGTGAAGATTAGCAGCACACACAAAACACTAAAAGGGAAATAAAACTACAAGGTCTAAGTCACACTAAACTGCAGCAAATTCATTAGGAAACAATAAATTCCCATTAGAAACAAGAAATTGGAACAGAAACCACCTTCTTTCTCCAGGGTAAGAGAACATTAAGATTCAAAACTGTCACTGAAAACTTGCACTTGGGACTCTTCCAGTTTGCAAGTATGAATCTAAAAACATGTCTTCCACTGGATGATCAAAGACTCTACATGGGAACTTTAGAGGCCTTTTATTTGACATCTATTCAAGGCTAACAGCATGATTTCATCATTTCATAGAAAGACCGGGACTCAAACTTTTGTCTACGGTTCTATACATAAATAGACCGTTTAGACATAAAAAAAACCAAACACAAAACACTGAACAACAGGGCAACAACAAAGGATGGATAGCCTTTTATCTTGCAAAGGCAGAACTGAAGTTCCCTGCATACGGTCAGCTGTACACAAAATGTGGGGATGAAATCCTAAAAGCTATTTAGAACTTCATGGAAATTATATACCATATATAGGAGTTCTCTAACAGCAGTCTGTGGTAAGCTGAGATGTGTAAGGGGAATTTAGTACATCAAATATTACGTTACATTAAATATTTGGCTGAAAGATCAGCTTGGCCTGTTATAATGGATGGACCTAGATATAACATGAGAAGAAATAAAAACTCCGAAATAGCAAAGTTCAAGATTTTTCCAAAATCCACAGCACAGTATTTCTCTTGAGATAGCACATCTGCTCAAAGTATTATCGTGATGAAGAATGTATCATTTTGTCATGTATTTACAAAATTGCCTCTTGAAAATTCTGAGGCGCACAAGAATCCTTGTCTTGCTAGGATACCAGCAGAGCAGATGGAGAAGCACAACACCAAGGCCACTCATATCTACTTCATTTTGTGTTTTCAAGTGTTTTTACCAGCAAAAAAAAAAAGAGAAGCTTTGCAGAAAGTTGAAAAACACCAGGCACACTCAGTTTTGTCCTTGTTCCACATCCTACATTATTATTCTGCTTCTGCCTGAGGCCTCACACAAGTTGTAGTTGCCATTTCATTAAAGTTGCTATAAAAGACAAGAAGAAAGACACAGGACAGGGATACTCCAAAAACAGATGGCAAAATTATCTTGTAAATTCTGTGCCCGGTGTGCATGATTGTTCAGAAGTTCATACGAAAATTATTTGCTCCGTGGAAAGAGGTCAGGATTTGAAAGTCAACTTGATACCTAATCAAGGAAAAGAACAAAATCACTAGTAATAAAGTTTCTGCAGGTCAAGTGTTTCCTTGGGCTACTTGTATGGAAGCTGACTATTCCCAAAATAGACTTTAAATTACATCTTTACAATTTTATTATCTTTAGTATGGTAGCATCCGAGGGCGTAATTGGAATAGAAATCAGTTTGATAAAGGACACTGCAAATAAAAAAACTGAGTTCTGATGACCATATACAAAATAAAATATAATCTAATTCAATTTCATATTCATGTCAATTAAAAAACGTAAGAGAAAAGTTCAGTAAAAATATGCCAGGAAAGTATGTAGGAGCATATAAATAAGTAAACATAAAAGTAAGTTCAATGACTTTTTTAAATATAGTAATTTCAAGAGTGAACTACATATTGAGGGAAAAGAAGGGCTTTTTATTTTCTCCATGTTGTTTATCCTTTTCCCCAAGTACTGATCAAAGATTGCTCAAAGAAATTGTTTTCATCAGTGGCAGACTGGACACCAATATTAAAGGACAGGCTTCTGAACAAGAGCTGTAATGTACAGGGATGTATTCACATATGTGATGGTTTTTAATCATCAGCGTATTTTAATGATAACAAAAGTGTGATGAAAAAAGGAGCATAGTTTAGAAAAAGAAAACTGCACAAAGAAAAGCAGGGAATTCTGAATTACATTTTATGATTCATGTACCTGTAAATGTAGCTAAACGTGAAGAAAGAAAGAGTTACAGAAAACCAAAAAACTAAACAACAGCTAATTTAGGAGATGAAAAGAATGAGATGTGTGAAAACTAGACTGCTGCCTAAGAACTATAGACACTCCCTTAATAAAAAAAAGGAAATGAGACCGGTGACAGGAAAAAAAACCCCAACAAAACCAACAAACAAACCTCAAAACAAAAGTAAGAAAAATAATATTATATGCCTGGAATCAAAAGGAAGTTAGTTGAAAAGATTAATAACACAGTGGTAAAGATAGTCAAAGACAAATTTTCTAGGGCAAGTGGTAATTCAGCACCATTTGTTCTCTGCCTCGGAATTCTCAGGCAGAAACTGGCATCCTTTAAGAAATCTTTCTGCAAGCTCTGGGTTCACTGAGAAAGCAATCAGTATATTGGTTTTGCTATCTCTGTCTCTGCAGGAGTCTCTGTTAAGACATTCTCAATGAACTCTCAATGAGAATGAAAACTTTAAAAATCGTAAAAGATAAATTAATGTTAACATGTAGGTTTTTTCCAATGTTTCCTGTTTACCATGGGTTTTTTTAGGGACTTTCTTGACAGTATTATTCTAAAACTCTTTGCAGTTCTATAATAAGTCCAAAGCCTATTTTAACTATCTTACTAACTTCTTATTTTGCTTATAGAATTAAAACTCTACAGTCAAAAGAAATCAGTGTTTCTCAGTATAAATTTTCTTATTCTATCCAAGCTAAGAAACTCTTACATAAATATACATCTGAAATCATACTAGGACATGGATAAAGTTACTAGATACATTCAAACATGCAGGTTGAACAAGATAACCATGGCAGACCACAAACATAAATATATCTCCCCATAAAATGTAATATTTCACTTAACCACCTTCCAGTAAAGTTGAGAATTTTTTCCTGACCTAACTAAAAATTATTCCATCTACAATTCAAATCTATGCCAATTTGTTAATGATCTACTACAAATGTAACAAATAGAAGGAAAAATATCACGTCCCTTAAAATGCAGATTCCACTCAACAAAAAATCAAAAAAACACGAGGAACGCAGCACTGAAGACTACTGAGGTATTGCAAACATTTTCATGCTTTTGAGAACTACCTTGTCATAAATCATGTAAAGTTAACCTCTGACTTGAAGCATCACAGATAAAGGACAACGCCTTTCTAAAAGGTTTTTCAACATATTAGGCAAAAAGAATGGTTCTTCAAAGGAAGTAAAATTCTCCTCTCTTTCTAAAACGTCTCAGAGTTCAGACTTGATCCCTCATTACACTGTGGCAAGTTTTCTTTCCTGACTTTTTGGGACTCAGAATGACCATTATTAGTTTTAATTAAGACAAATAACATGAAGTCAACCACTCCTGCCAACAAGCTCAGCCTCCATTTTGATGCACATTCTACAACTACTTCTTGATATGCCCATAATCCCAAAATACGGGTGACAATGGTGTATTAAAAACAAAAAAATAAAAGGAAAAAACTTCTTCCTAAGACTTTATTTTAGATAAAGTCAACCCCGTTTACCTTTAAGGAAAAAGGCAGCATGAAAATTGTGCTCTGGCTGTCCTACTGGTATTGCCAGTCAAGCTTGAAACCATCAATATGTTTCTGAGGACCCAGCATTTTCTCCAGCAGACCAGAGGGAGAGCAGGATCTTCTGTCTGCCACCACTCTACACTTAATAGGCTTTTGTGACCTCTCCAAATTAAAACCAGAAAATACAAAACTACAGCAAGCAAATAACTGCATAAAAACCAACCCCAAAACGCCCTTTAATTGCTTCTCAGTTGTCTAAGATTTCAATGAGAGTTGGAGGAGAGAATATTTTTAGCAAACTAGTAGAACTTTTAACAGTACTAAGATCCTGGAGAGGTTTGAATAGCAGCAATGATTTAGTAACAATAGGCTGGATTTCAAAAGGAAATATAAATGTATTCAGAGTATAGAAAATTAATTAGCATGCTGTAAAATGGCTATTTGATAAATTACTAATGATAAAGAACTTCAAAGTTATATTTCTTATAGATCTTCTTGATTTCTCTTATATTGAATGTACATAATTTATTCTTACATTTCATTGGTAATTATTTGATGTCTTTCTTATAGAGCAATACCAGAAAGGATTCACAAATCTTGACAGCTCTGGTACTTTTAAACTGTCAACTTTTCTGAAGAAACTAGAGTTTAGCATTTCATTTTCCACCTTCTCTTTTAAAGTGAAATAGATTTTACATATTGTACCACAGCAGACATAGTTTAAAATAACTGTCTAAAATCCCCTAAAAATAATTAAGGATTTCTGCTCCTATTTGGAAAATGTTCTTTGCTATCACACATAAACATTTTAACAAACACCACTTAGATGGAGATCGAGGAATTGGGTTTACATGGAAACAATATGAAGAGAACATATAATCAATGCTGGGCTTGAAGGATGGATATGCAGGTTGTGGGTGGATGGGCATGCCCCATGAGCATGATCTGAGCTCAAGCACAGCACTGCTTATGTTGTGGGCCACTCTGGCCTCCAAACTGCCGTAGCTACCTCTGCAGGCTGGTGGTGAGACCCACCTCACCTCCTCTGGCAAGGACCAGCCATCCCTGGGAACTCAAATCTTTAGTCTGAAACGCGATCATGCATCACTGCGTGGCACTAAGACCCCACCAAAGACTTTCAATCTCTAGCACGACTGCCAAAAGGCTAATATATCTAAGACTAAATTAGACCTTTTAAATTAAAATTTTTGCTAAAATTTTTATTGCTCACTATTTGACATAACGCTTTTTTACCACTGCTCATAACTCTATGACAATAGAATCGATAAAGCCTGTAACGGGCACCAAACCTCTGTCAACTCAAGAGACAGCAACAACAACTAATCCTTTCCAAGTTCTGAAGATGAGGCATCGCCTCTACAGCCTCTTCTGTTGTCAGGGAGCTCTTCTTGTTATTTTTGATCAAAGGACGACTGACCCATCCCATACCAGCTTTCAAACCAGTAAAACACAGCCTCTGCAGATGTGCACTAGGATGGTGAAGGGTGAAGGGGAATGCCAAAACCTTACTTTTAAGGATTTCCCCATACTTAAGTAAACTTGCACACAAGATGAAGAGTAAGGATTACTGATAGACACTATCACAGAGAAAATGGAATACAAGGCTTAAAAAATGCACCCAGCATAAGCATGTAGATCTTCCTTGGATATTTCTATATCTTAATCTCTAATTATGCCTCAATTCTCTTTAGATTCAGGTGAGAGAAGGGGTGAGTAAAGGCTTCCAACACATGCAGAGACCTGTCTTCCAACTTGTGCCAGCCCACTCTTCCAGAGTGATTTATTCTGGTTTATGAAAGCTTTTTTCTTTTTTATTCATACTGTAACATTGCTACAAGTTTCAGCAAGGGATAGAATTATATCTTTTCCTCTCTTTTCCTTTTTGTGAGAGTCTCGATCAGCATTTTGTCTTCACACTTACTTAATATATGTGTCATTTCAGCCTGTTTTCTCCCTTCTGAAAATACACTATGTATTCAAATATTTTCAAAATCAGATTTCTAATCATCTTATAAGAAAGGCTTTGTGTGTGCGTGTATGAATCTCAGAAAGATAACACAGGAAACCAGAGATGTCAATATGCAGAAATGCACACTAGGTCGGAAGAGACAACCACTTGCTTCTGCATAAGCTTAGTTCTACATGGTCATGCCAGATTTGGGACACTGCCTTGGTTTCAGTGTGTATTACAGTGAAATTTGAAATGACTCAAAGGAAAGTTAGAGACGACAGAGTTAGAATACGGAGATCACAGTACCATGCCCATACCTGTTGCCTAATAAATTCCTCCAGATTCAGTGTTAGTGACTCGGGTGACAGCACATTAAAGCAAGAGCAAGATCAAGCGATACAAGGCAACACAATATCAGACCCAAAACTGCTGTAAATTTTGGTGTCATTTTGATGACACCAAAGAAGATAACTGTTCAGCAAGAGAGAGAGGCAGCCATTCTGCCAGTATGAGTATTTATCTCATTTGCCAGAACAGTACAGCAGGATCCAATCTGGCATAATTGTCTACTTCATCAGGCTGTAGTGATTTCATTGGACTTTTGCAGACATATATAGACACAAACCTCTGGGAGCTCAAACAGTTAGTCTTTGTCTGGAGAGGATCTTCTCCACTCCTGTTCCCAGTACAGGTAGCTGCTGATGACTGAAGAGGATTCAGTGCCAGTCATTTGTTCTGCTCAAGATTTTGTGTCTACCGATAGTTTTTGTTTTGCATCAAGATACGTGTTTCACGCAGCCTGATATGTTCCATTACCTATCCCCCACCCCAAAAATACGTCTGATACAACAGTTAATTGGAAATTTGTGGAAAGCTGTGGCAGAGTGGAGAAGCTACAGCCATTCAGAGGCCAGCAGACTGTAGGAACTCATGATGAGTAAGTCTACATTCTGAACATGGTGCTACTTCTCACATAAGCAGCTTCTCAAGATCATACCGTTAAAAGAGAAAGCCTTTGGTAAGCCTAAGTTGCCAGTCACTATATTTTCAGAATTGCCAAATAACAGAAGCCATTATAGAGAGTTTTAGAAGGATGCTTTGTTGGTTTTTTTTAAAGCTACAGTGTGCATTAGGAAGTCAAAAAAGTAATGGCCAACACATTTATTAATAACCATCACATGCTGAGAGTGATTTCCTCCCCTAAAACAAAGAAACTAATTTTATTGTCACAAGAGGGTACAGAACTGCCTATAAACCAAGCATCAAAAAACCCATAAAAAGTTATGTACCTTGCTTATCCATTTTATTGTCACAAGAGGGTACAGAACTGTCTATAAACCAAGCATCAAAAAATCCATAAAAGTTATGTACCTTGCTTATACCTCTATCTTTACTTTTTACTGTGATTGACTGTTCATCTCTTGTACTAACATATTTTTTTAAAACATTGCTATTGATCAAACTTTGTCTTCCCTTCTCCTCTTCTAATGATATTTGTTCTTTTCTTTCAATTTCTCTCTGATCATCATTTTCTCCTGGCTCTCTCTCATCACACTTATGAAATTTTCCCCCATGTGCTTCTTAGATGTTAAATAGATTGATATTCTAAGGTGTTTATACAGTAAATGGTGCCATTTTACCTGTATTAAATGCTTTATCTGGCCTAGTCCTTAAGCAGTCAAAGGTCCGTGTTTGCATTTGGTTCATTCCATAAAGCTCATCTGAGGTCAGGCACCAAAAATACGTTCAGGAAACCATAAAGCTCATCTGAGGTCAGGCACCAAAATACGTTCAGGAAACTTTGTTCAGAGATAATTGGTAGGACAATCAGAATATACAGGAACTTTTGATTTACTGCTGCTGAAGTAGGACTCTGAAGTGGGCTCTATCTGCCAGATCCCTTCCTGAAGAAAGGGGTCAGTGGCTTTCTCAGTGTACTTGGGAGGACTTTCTGTTTTCCTTTTTAAGAAGGGCAGTGGTACTGCAGCTGCTACCTACTTTTCATATATTTGCTCAGAGTTTATGAAAGCAGTTTCCCATCCTTGTGAACTAAGAGTAACTTCAGAAGCTTGAAGTTCTCACCCAGAACCAGCCAGTAGCCAACATTAGTGAGGAATCAAATCTTACTGGTGTGTGCTAACCTGGGAACACAAAACTGACTGTACCCGAGAGAGCAGAGCAAGAGGAATGGCTGCTTTTCTGCGGCGTGATGAGGAGCAGCCAGGCCCAGCAGCAGTGCTGGGTGCTGCCGAGTCCCTAGCACAGAAAGAAATCTGCTGCAGGCTTTTGATCAACCTGAAAAAGAGCAGTGCTGAGAAGTGGCCCGATCTGAAAGGGCCTACTTTGAAACACTTTTAAGGATGACCAGCCTGATTCATGACTGGAGAACACACTTAAAAAACCCACAACACAGCTGTGATTTAGCACGTTCCCGGTATCTTCCAGTGGCTAGATGCTGTTCAACACCAGCTGTATTTCTCTCTTTTTAAAAGATGCTACAGATGCTACCATTCCCTTCCCCAGCTTCACGAAGTCTCACTTGTGCTCTGGTTTAAACCTTTTTCTTTGGAACTTTCATTTGAGGAAGGTGGGAGGCAGGAAAAGAGGAACAAACATTTTTTCTGGTTTTATCTTTCAGAGCAAGAAGTCGGTTGCCTTAATTGCAATTTGTTATCCTGTATGAAGGCTACTTTTAACTACAACTGTATGTACAACTACAACCTGCATCAATAATGACTCTTGCCTTTCTTTGCACTCTGAGATCTTAGATTTAAACCACACTCTTCCTGGGACATTGTTTTGCTCAAAGTAAAGGATCTCATGCCCTTCCTACCTCTAATGAAGACCTGGCAACAACGAAGAGAGTGACTGAAAATAACAGTCTGATCATGAGAGCAAAGGATCAGGAGTTTAGGCTGAGAAGAGTCTGATCCTAAGAAAGGGCAGCTGATAAACTGCATAATGCCAAACTCCATGAATGATATCCTATTCTTCTGTGGCAAGAACAAAAAAATTCATTTGATTACGCATGTGCACACATACAGTTTACCAAGATTTATAATAGGAACAATGGCTACGGAGAAATTTGATCATAAACAGTGAGATATCCAGCATAAAACACTTGCTAAACATATTCCTACAGTGAATAATGATTTATACGGTGCAGTGAAAGTCACCCTGACAAAATAAAATAAACATGCACTTCCACTTTATTCTGTTTTTAAGATCGGATACCCACTGTGAGCCTCCAGCCTTCCTGCCAGAAGCTGAAACAACTCCCTCGAACCCCAGAGCTACATTTCTCCTTTCAGTTCTAGTGGGTCACGATGGGTTAAGTTTCTGCGCTGATGCTTGTTGCACCAAGCGGACTGAAAGTAATGTAGAAGGGTTTTTCAATATTAACTTAAAAAGCAATAAAGTGGCAAATGAAAGTCAATGTAGGTAAGCGTCAAGTGATGTTAGCCACTAAGGATGTAAAGACAAGGAAAGAAAAAAGCTCTCATTTGGCTCGTGAACTGGTGATACCCATTCTATGAATACTGAGTGGTCTGGTCCCTCATCTCATGGGCTGTCGGTGGAGAACTGGGAAGTAACAAAGAAGGACAATCGTCTTCTTACTAGAGTAGGAAGGACGAGGGAATAATATGAGAAAGGTCTAGAAAGCTATGGGCGACATAAGAAAGGTTAATGAGGCATTCACAATTTTCCAACAGAAAAAAACAGAGGCATTTTATATTATGTCTTGGCTGATCAAGGCAGACTAACAGTAAATGCACTAGTTTCTTATCATTTCCACAATTTTTTTTTGTAAGTTCTCTGAGCGTAACACAGAAATACAGAATATTCAGGGCAGCACACAACCTTACGTCCACTGCCTGGACAGAAACATATCTAACTTTCCAGAAGGAGTCAAACGCAAAAATCCCTCAAACTCCCCTGTTCACCTCACCTCTTCCTGTGCCCAAGCAATAGCATGGCTATTCTCCAATACCTTAAGCTTTGAAGTATATATACTTTTTAAAAATGTTAGGAGGTACTCTGAAAAAGAGAATGGTGTACAGAAATCTGGCCCTCAGATTAACAGAGCTGCTACATGCCTTATATGAAGTAAATTTTAAGTTTGAAAAATTCTCCTAAATACAGTTCAACTTGTATTTCTTTCCTAATACTGTTGGAAATAAAACCTATGTTTAAACCTATACAATTGCTAAAATACAAAACCGCTCAGTTTTCAGAATTTTGAATCTACAAGACATTCTTACCCAGGCATACAAGCAAGTTTACTTAGAGTTGAGAATACTTTTCACATGACATGCCATAAATCATCACATATTAGTTGATGCCCCTTAACATTATAAAAGTACTGAGACTGAGACCTACTAGAGCAGTGACTATTGCTTCATAAAGATTAAAAGAAGAGTAAGAACTAGATTTGCCTGAGTATTACTATTCCTTTCCTAGTATTATTATTCCTTTCCTAATTAATACTGGTATTGTGAAAGGGGAGAAAGAACACTATTGCCTGCAATTGCAATTTCTGCTTTAAGCAACCAACAAACAACAGGGTTCAGAGAATGTGATATTAGAAGGGAAGTTTCTTTGCTTCTCCCCTTGTAAAAAATGAGGTAAAAATGAAGTCAGCATACTTTACAAGCTTTTTGTGTTCTTCTGTTTCTATTAAAAAGTAGATGCTGTCTGCAAATTAGGTCAAGTTTAAAAGTCACTAACAATAAAAAAAAGCCCTCGCAACTTCATGTTCTTTTTTATAGAATTTTTTAGTGTTTGTCAAACAATACAATTTACTTGTCAAGTAAGACTGACACCTTCTTAATTCTTTCTCATTCATACACCATATTTTAGCCAGTGGTCTGAAAAGCTAAATCTCCCTGGAATGTGAACAATTTAAATGCAAAAAAACCCAAACCCACCACCTTGTATCACTGGTCGGTGTAAAATAGGTATTGGTGACGGGCTGACTGACCACTTTCAAGCAACCCTATTGTCTCTATTCAAATTGAACATTACACAAGTAGAACTCCCAAAATATTCTTTAAAAATGTATTGAATTGTTAATGGCTCTATTGAGGTGCATCGCTATGCTTTTTTCAATCAGCATGCATATGAGTGAATTTTTGATGATCTGGATGTTTGCACAAATGACAGTTTATCCTTTATACACCCATATACCAGGACAAACAGAATCTGACTATTTATACAAATATTCCCTGATCAAGTTCTACTATTATATCCACTGACTTCCCGTAAAGTCAATGGATATTAATAAAGAAAAATGCAAACATACTTTCTGCTGGATCTCAAGGTTAGAGGACAGATACCCATATTTCATAGTTCTGAAATTAACTGCTGTGCCTCTTACAACAATCTCAATATGTGGCAGGGCTCTTCCCTTTTTTTTTTTCTTTTAAAGTTATTGACAGTAACATTTCAATCTCAGGCAACAATAGGTGTGTTTGGCATTTTACAGTTACATTTCAAAGCATCATGGCACAGAGAAAAGGACCGTGTTCGCTCGTGTCCTGGTGCTAAAATCTACTACAAAGCAAAAGGCAATTCAGTTGACTCCTGAAGGAGGATCACTTGTTCTTCTGCAGCAGGGGCAAAGTTTCACCAGTATCAGAAATGCACCATACTCTACATCAATAAACTTTTGATCAAACAGTTGCAGCAGAAGACAACGAGATTCATTAAAAAAAAAGAAAAAAAGAAAAAGAGAGAGCGAGAGAGAAGGGATAGAAACAGAGCAAATCGGTGACAAAGGGGAGTCTAAATTAAAGCCCAGGCTACCTTCTCCTTCCTTGTCACTTTACTTGCCCCCAAAACCCACACATCCACTACATTTCACTAGTAAGTTGTTGAGCTGAGGAAGCACTTGCTACTTCTCACTGACTTCAG
>NW_015090767.1:2795929-2833926 GCF_001431845.1 Calidris pugnax | reverse complement strand
TCTTTAGGGGAGGGGGTGCAGTTGTGGAGAGGGTTGTATCTGGGGGGTGTTTGGGGAGAGGGCTCTCTTGGAGGGAGGGGGGTTAGAGGAGCTTCCATAGGACCTTGTCTCTCTCTTGTGTTGCCAATAAAAGTTGTTTCTGCAGAAGCGCTGGGTGCCTGGGGGGGTGTGGGGGGGGAGAGGGGAGAGGGAGGGAGGGCAGGGGGCAGCGGGAATCAGCCCCCCCCAGGTGCCACAGCCCCGAGGAGCCCCAAAGGGGAGCCCAGGAGCCCCAAAGGGCAAGGAGCTGCCCCCAGGGAGCAGCCACCAGCAGCGGGGGGGCAGTGGCCGGGGGCATCTCCCCGTCCCCTTGCCCAGGGGCAGCCAGGACAGAGGGCTCCCTGCGGGACCCACGGACACGGCCCCACGCACAAAGCAGCACCCAGCCCCCACCACACGCACAGCCCTTGCCCACCCACATGGGACACACACACACCACAACACGGCCTGCAAGGCTTTGCTCTGCAACCCGCCCAGCGTCCCCTCCGCCGGGGACAGGGCTCGCCACACACTCCCCCCCAAAGCCTGGGGACAAGCCCACCCGGCCTCGCCTCCCACCGCCATGGGCTCCGCAGCCCGCCTTGGCCTCCCCACTGCACCAAAAGCACCCCAAATCACCCCAGAAGCCCATTCCGAAGGCCACTGTCCAAACGCCTCTTCAACAAGGAGACACTGGTGGCCTCAACCACCCCCCCAGGACGCCAGTGCCAGGGGTTGACCATTCCCAAATGAGAAGTATCTGAGAAAAGTGTGAGTGTACTCTTCAATGGGTAAAAATTGGCTGGAAGGCCGTGCCCAGAGAGTTGTGATTAATGGGGTGAAAGCTTATTGGCAGCTGGTCACCAGTGATGTCCCTCGGGGCTCAGTTTTGGGACCAGTCTTGCTTAATATCTTTATTGATGACCTAGATAAGGGGATTGAGTGCACCCTCAGGTAGTTTGCAGATGACACCAAACTAGGTGGGACTGTTGATCTGCTTGGGGGTCGGAAGGCTCTATAGAGGGATCTGGACAGGCTGGATCAATGGGCCAAGGCCAATGGGATGAGGTTCAACAAGGCCAAGTGCCAGGTCCTGCACTTCGGTCACACCAACCCCCTGCAGCGCTACAGGCTGGGGGCAGAGTGGCTGGAGCTGCCTGGCAGAAGAGGACCTGGGGGTGTTGGTCGACTGTCGGCTGAACATGAGCCAGCAGTGTGCCCAGGTGGCCAAGAAGGCCAACAGCATCCTGGCCTGTATCAGGACCAGCGTGGCCAGCAGGAGTAGGGCAGTGATGGTGCCTCTGTCCTGGGCACTGGTGAGGCCTCACCTCGAGGGCTGGGTTCAGTTCTGGGCCCCTCACTACAGGAAGGACATTGAAGTGCTGGAGCGTGTCCAGAGGAGAGCCACCAAGCTGGTGAGGGGTCTGGAGAACAAGTCCTACGAGGAGAGGCTGAGGGAACTGGGCATGTTGAGTTTGGAGAAGAGGAGGCTGAGGGGAGACCTCATTGCCCTCTACAACTCCCTGAAAGGAGGGTGGAGAGAGGTGGGGGTTGGCCTCTTCTCCCAAGGGAATCATGACAGAAGCAGAGGAAATGGTCTGAAGCTGGGGCAGGGGAGGGTTAGATTAGATCTCAGGAAGAATGACTTTCCTGAGAGGTTAGTCAGGCACTGGAACAGCCTGCCCAGGGAGGTGGTGGAGTCACCATCCCTGGAGGTGCTGAAGAAACGTGTAGAGGTGGCACTTCAGGGCATGCTCTAGTGCCCAAGATTGTTGGGTTGTGTCTGTTTGTCGGTTTTTGTGGGGGTTTGTTTGTTTGTTTGTTTGTGGGGGGTTTTTTTGTGGTTGGACTCAATGGTCTCAGAGGTCCCTTCCAACCAAGAAGATTCTGTGATTAGCAGGGAGCAGGGACATAGCTGTACTTTAGCGGCGACAATAAGACTTTTTCCAAGGGACCCAGCAGAGACTACACAGAGACTTTTGCTGTCAAACACAGCCTGTAAGTGTTAATCTACATAAGCCTTAGAGGATGTAAAAATTCATAGTCCTTACATAATCGTAAAACAGTTCCAGAGAGACTCCGATATTATAAGATCAGGCATTATCAGCTACGCTTGCAAGTCATCTGTCCTTCATTTCTCCAGCCATAATTCTACTTCACATAAAAAGATAACAAAGTCCTATATCAGTGTTAAAGCAACAGCATCTCTAGGTTTACTGTGTCCTGGTTTTGCTTCGTGGCATGAGGGAAGTCTCTTTTCCCCAGTCTACCAAAAAATGCACTGTCCACCTTTTATCCTACATTGGTATTCTGCCCTCCTCAGTCTCTTGCTATAGAAAAAGGGCTATAAATTGATTGTACAACCTTATAAATAATGTTATTCCATAAATATACAAGACGATACAAGTCCACGCATTTAGCCTTGTTCTATACAATAAAAGTTAATCTGACCATGATCATAGAGAAAAGAAAAATTTAAGACACAGTTATATGAAGGAAAAAGCAAAATACATCACAGGAGCCACATTGTCCTGTTTGGATCTCCTACCTTGTCTTTCCCCCTTCCTCTTCAAAGAAGTCTTTGCTCTCCTGCCATTTCCCATGATTGGTGCAACTCAGGAGTATTCCCAACTCAACACCGTGTGCTCCACAGTGGAGTGCTGAGTTGGGAATACTCCTGAGTTGCAAGGAAGCCTCTGCTTCCCTGTCCCCATTCCATCCCTCATTCATCTGCTCTTTGACTTTCAGTCCCTGCATTTTCCTTCACAACAAAGCCACCTCTTGTTTCTTCACTATGTTCCATGATCCAGCTTTCTTATTCTCTTCTCCATCTAGATTTCTGTTTAAACTCAGTTTCCCTCTCCACATTTTCCACTTTTCCTCTGCTGCTCCCTGCTGAGGCCAGTACAGGCTGCATGGACACGCAGCGGGAAGGATCACATAACTTTGCAGTTGGCTTTAGAGTATTTTGTGAGGTAGGTTTTCATAAGTAGCAGTTTCCATGTTAAAACAATGCTTTCTGGAACAGAAGAAGAGCTATTGCTCAAAGCCTTCTTGGGGTTACGGAGGCATCTTCGTGTTTTATGCTAAGATACTGTTAGATTTCAACTTTCCCACATAGTTCTACTTTATCTGTAAATATTTTTTTTCCATGAATAAAGACAAACAAAAGACACCCTTGTTTAAAAAAAGCAAAAGAGTTGTTAAGAATCCAAGTGTTCATGAAGTATTAAGATACAACAAATACAGAACAAAGCTGTGTTGCATACCAACACAGAGGTTCTTAAGAAACTCTCAATTAAAAAAAAAGAGCAAAGAAAGGAGAATTTGTTCTTCAAATGTAACTCTCTATAGCAGGCATTCAATGCTTACAAAAGTCACATATTTTGAAAGCCTAAATCAGCATGTCTATGTTGAGCGAAAGGACTGGTTTTTACTTTAATTGTTACTTCAATGTAACACTGATTTAAGCAAAACTCAAGATAACCTGTACCTTTCTGACAGAGAACAAGCTTTACTGGTGCCTCAAGAAATATGGCAGAGCGATGAGCAAACTGGTTCGGGTTTATTACACTTTTCCCCAGCACACACAAAGCCAATATGACAAACTACTGATACCTTTTCCTCAAGCCAAGAGATTTAGTGATCACGTTTTGCTACAGTGGGGGCCTGGAAACTGTTGGCATTCTGAGCACTTTAGCATTTATACCTGCTTGGGAGGGGGCTGTGAAAGAGGTTCATAATACCACTGATATCTTGCTTTCAATTGCCCATGCCTTCAGCTAATTAGAATCCCTGCATTTAAGCATTTTTCAGCTTGAGAGTACGGAAATGTTTGTCTTCTCTCCATCAATCACTAGATTACAAGGATTCTTCCCACCCATCCTATGAAAGATGAAAAATTGTTGTCACCCAGAACATGCAATTAATTGACCCTGTTGTCAGGTAAGCAATCACAAAAAAAATTCAAAGAGTAAAGCAGTTGAAAAGCTTACAAAGAATGAGCAAAGAGCTGGCACTATAGTCTAGTGACAAGTAGAAACACATTATGAATAAACCCAAAGGGCAAACTGGAAGTCAGTAGCTTTTCAATACAAAATACACATGAAAATCCTGGAAAACTGGGAACACAGGACTCAGCCTTCGATGGGGACACTTGTATCGGTCATATTTCTAACATTCTTAAGTACGAATGTAGGCATACACTTAAGATTTCTGTCTAAATATTGTGGCCTAAGGAACTGCACATTATTTTAGGTGATGTTAAAAGCAAAACACACAGCAGAAGAAGCCTCCACTCTAACTGAGAACCATAGAGTCATCTATGTTGGAAGGGACCTTCAAGATCATCTAGCCCAACCATCAACTCAACACTGACAAAAAAAATCACTAAGCCATGTCCCCCAGCACCGTGCCAACTCGTCTTTTGAACACCTCCAGGGATGGTGCCTCAACCCCTTCCCTGGGCAGCCCATTCCAAGGCTTAATAACCCTTTCTGTGTAAAAATGTTTCCTAATCTCCAATCTGAACCTCCCATGGTGCAAACTGAGGCCGTTTCCTCTTGTCCCATCACCTGTTCCTTGGGAGAAGAGACCTACACCCTCCTTTCAGGGAGGTGGAGAGAGCGAGAAGGTCTCCCCTCAGCCTCCTCTTCTCCAGGCTGAACACCCCCAGCTCCCTCAGCCTCTCCTCACAAGACTTGTGCTCCAGACCCCTCACCAGCTCCGTTGCTCTTCTCTGGACCCGCTCCAGCCCCTCAATGTCTGGTTTGTGGTGAGGGGCCCAAAACTGGACCCAGCCCTTGAGATGGGGCTTCACCAGTGTCAAAATACTTGAAGTAAAATGAAGAAATTCATAATCCCCCACCTTTTAAGTTAGGGATGATTTTGGTAGAAATCCCCAACCCTTGAAGAACAGATTTATATTTGACTGAATATGCCCTTTCCATCTATAGCTTTCTAACCAGCCTGAGGGAGTTCAAAATACTCCTAATGACTATGTAACGAGGTCTACTCACCTCAACTGTCAAGTACAATTTCAGAACAAATCATCAAACCAATGCAGCTACTGCAACATTCCAACCTGACACTGATAATTATATCTTGTTGCTTATTTAAAAAAAAAACTTAATTGGCATATTTAATTTGTGACTGTATTGGACTAAACTTGCATTAAAAATCTCCACGTGGTACAATTGCTTCGTTAGCCTACACTTAGTTAACTTCATGTATTCCTTTTTCACTTGACAAACCTATTCTGTAGGATTTTCTGCAGAGAAAGATGATGTGAGCTTTTTTGTCGTTAACTGCATTTCAACAACTGTAAAGATTTGGGAAAATTATTGCATACTTGCTGTCATGAGGAAGCCAAAATGTTAAGCTCCGTTTCTCTAGCAAGACTAAATTTTTAGAAAAGGAAGTTAAAAATAAATCCCAGGTTTCACGACACATTTTTCGTTTTCTTTATCGTAGTGTTGGTTAAGAAACAAGTTTCCTGGAACGCTTGCTCCAAGTTCTTGCAAAACATACGTCTAGGCTGGAAACCTACTCCAGGGGCTGTGAGGGAACAGAAACCAACATGTCAGACAAAGAAGCCATACGCCCTTCCCTGTGAAAATCCTCATGTCAGAAATTGTGCCTAGAAATAGAATTCAACTGATTTGACAGTATCTTTGCACTACATATGGGGAAAAAAAAAAAAAAAAAAAAAGGTAGGGGAGGGATGGAGAAGGATAATATAACCAAATTTGCAGAGCAGTGCTGCAAGGATCTTCAAGGAAGTGACTAAGTATCAGAAATAAAGATTAACAGTTTGAAAGACTTCTTAATTAATGTTACTGTAAAAGCGCCAGATATGTTGGCAATTCAAGGTAAAATAAATCAACTGTTGAATTGCACTAACACGGATGAGCCAAAACTGTTTTTTTCTTGTTTTTCTGTTTAACGTTGGTTTATGACAACCAATCAAGGATACTGTCAGAATGAGGATGGAACTCCAAATTCTGTCATAGGAAACGTGACAACAGCTTTATTGTTTCATTTCAGAAGTTCCCATTCTCCAGAAGTATTTAAAATGAATGATTGTAGAAAGGCAAGAACAGATCAAACATACAGGTGTCTCTGCTAGTCTTCTCCTGTTCTTCAGATCAAATGTAGCTTTAATGGCTTTCACACTAATAACTTGAATATTCTTCTCTGATCGTTCCCGATTATCTCTTCAAAAAGAGATAGCAAGACCAAAACTGCACGCGGTGTGTAAGACACAGACACTTCTGTGCTGTGTCTTTGATGTTATAGAATCCTCCGTGTATTTTCTAAACAATCCCTAACACTTGATTTGGAATTATTTTATGGTTACTCAGCACTGAGCTAACACTTTCATACAAATATCAGGCATGAACCCCGAGCACTGCTCCTCAGTCTGTCACTCTAAACTGACTCCGGATTTTTTAATCTTCCTTCTTAGCCTGTGCACCACTTTAGACATATCCTGAATTTCATTATGCCATTTTATATAATACAGTCCCACAGTGCCATAAGGCTCTTTCTTCTACAGTTCTTCAGTTGACCAACTCGATTTCTTCAGTGAACTGCTGTTCATTGCACTGATTATTCCATTTTTAGGGCATTCAAGAACTTACCAGTTTGTAGAACTTCACTACTCATCTCCCATTGCAACAAACATGTAATGGTTTACTATTTCTTACCCTTTAGCTGCTCAATTTCCATAAAAGTCTGTTTTATGGGACTCTAATTTTGGAAATTAGAGAAGCTTCCATCAATCCCTTATCCACATAACAGTTAATTCTTCCAAGCCTTCCAATAGGTTTTAGGGTACAATTTCTCTTAAAGAAAACCCAGACATGCTGACGGTTCTTAACTAGGTCATATTTAGCTGCATATTCACTAATTCTGTTCTTCAATATTATTTCTACTACCTTATCTGATAAAGTAAGACATCAGTCTCATGACTTGTAGTTTCCTGGAGCTCTTCTCATACCTCTTCTGGCATCACACTAATGTCTTAGAACTGACTTGGCATTGAAGATGCACAAAATGCCTAATGTTCATTTTCTAAGTATATTCAACTGCCATTGACAAACTCTGTTTTCCTAAACCATCTCTTGAAGACTCACACTCAAAAGAAGGGATCCAGCCTAAACACCTCCTCAGTTTTTTGTAAGTGAAGACAGAATAAAGAGCGTAAAGATGTAAAGACTGATTTCAGTTTCTCTGTAATGTCCCTGGCTTCGCCATTACTCCTTTTTTACCTTTATCCATCAACTTTATGGACTTGCTCACTGACATCCCGCCCTTGAAATACAGAAGAAAAATGTGTCATTAGATTAGACATATTTTGCTAGTTGTTCTTCAAAGCCTTTTTGACCTGCCTTATGTTTTTATGGTTAGCCTGCCATAGTTTTAGAATTTATCATCTTTAATTTTCTTCATTTGGACAATATTTAGCTATACCAGTTTCCTCTAGCACTTTCAGTGGATGTTTCTAAGTACTCTGCAATGATAGACATCCTCTATCACTGCTGCTATCGATTTGTAGAGAAGAGCACTAAACGCTCAGAGAGGAACACACCTATCTTTCTAGTCTTGTGATAAGAACAGCCAGAAGAACAGACTACTGGTTTCCATCCCCGCTTCCAGAGCGGTTTCCACAAATTATCAACAGATTTTAAATGCAAATGTGAATAAGCTGAAAAACAGGGCCAGGAAAGGTGTAGCTGATTATGATTAGGTTCTTATTCTCCTCCCTTTCCTGGCATATTCTGGCAACTGCTGGAGAGGGTACAGCAGAGGCTACAAAGATGAGGAGGGGCCTGGAGCATCTCTCTTACGAGCAGAGACTGAGGGACTTGGGGCTTTTTAGTCTGGAGAAGAGAAGGCTGAGGGGTGATCTGATCAATGCTTATAAATAATAAAAGGGAGGGTGTCAGGAGGATGGGGCCAGTCTTTTTCCAGTGGTGCCCAGGGACAGGACAAGAGGAAATGGGCACAAACTTGAATATGAGAAGTTCCACCTAAACATGAGGAGGAACTTCTATACTGCGAGGGTGGCAGAGCCCTGGAAGAGGCTGCCCAGGGGGGTGGTGGAGTCTCCTTCTCTGGAGACATTCAAACCCCACCTGGACACGTTCCTGTGGGACCTGCTCTGGGTGGACCTGCTCTGGCAGGGGGTTGGACTAGATGATCTCCAGAGGTCCCTTCCAACCCCATGTCACTCTGTGATTCCAACATGTTGTACTGAGGCCTTCCAACCCCATGTCATTCTGTGATTCCAACATGTTGGACTGAGTAGGAAATGCAAAATGCTTGTATTCTTTTTAGATGCAAATTTGTATCTCGACAGTCTGTGATACTTGATACCTGCCAAATATAAAGCGATGGGAGATTAAACCAACACCGTCAGGCATCACAGTTGGTATGCTTTATAAACAAAAAAACACCAGGCAGACTAGCTAATTTGGAGACTGGGCTTTGATCACATTGAGAAGAAGTGAGCTATACGTAACATGACAAATAATTTATGAATCTTGGCAGTAAAAAGCAGTCACTCATTAACTCCCTTGCTTTGCAAATACTTGGAAGTGTGTGTTTGCTTTAATTTCATACTCAACTGCCTTGCTTAGAATATTCAATAAATACACCTTATATTAACCTCACTGCTTCTTAAATCTTTTTTTTTTTTCTGTGTCAGAAAACAGAAAGTACACAAAATTGAAAACCATCCTGATGATAACTTTAACTCTCAGGAACTGTTATTATCTTTGCAAAAGCCCTGGCTAGCTTTGCACTTTCCAAGTCAGACACTGTACACACTTATTTCCAAATATTTTCGTATTCAGTAAGAATTCAGGAACTAAGGCAAGAGGTTTTCTTTTCGATTAAATGGAACATTCAAATACATTTCTAAGACAGTATTTTTAAACCATGCACTTGTGCTTAGGTTATTGCCAGGGACTTCAGCAGTTTTGAAAATACACTGCTACTGTTTGCTCTTTTTCTGTTAAATTCAAGTGTTGGAACATGAAGGAAGAGACATAAGTTCAGCCGTGAGGGCTGGTATCTTGCCTATGAACAAAAAAGTTACTGGTGATTTTCATCAGGATATTCTTCCTTTTCTTAAACAAACTCAAAGAGAAAACATTTCAGAATTAATTATACTTTGGTTATGTAGCCTATTTTTCTAACTGGCTTCATAATCAGCACATAATTACATTTTCAGGGACAATTTCTCTTCTTCTGTTTCCTACATTGACAGGAAAGAGCCTAACTTTCTGGCATTGCGGTTAGTATCTCAGAAGAGTGGATTTAAAGTTGGGGACATGAAAAATGAGAGTACCGAGTAAAGAAACCAAGATACCACAGAAAAACTAGACCATCCTAATTTGAGAAATAACTTCAAATGAATCTAAAGAGAACTGCATCACCAATATCTGCAAGTATCTTGTATTGATTTGAGCAGGAAAAGCTGAATTCCCTAGTTTTATATCAAGAAAGATGATGACATTGTCAATAGATGTTGCTAGCTGACAGTTAAATCCCTATTCAGTGGAAAGCAAAGACAAGTCTTGGACCAGTCAGAGAAAAGACATGTGTGAGTTTGATAACAATCCATCTACAGAAATCTATCTCAAAAAATAATGCCTAACCTCATCCATATTTCACAAACAACTCCATCCCACCCCCAGGTTACAATATTCGTTTTAAATCAGAATCATAGAATTGTCTGGGTTGGAGTGGACCTTTCAGATCATCAAGTCCGGTCATCAACCTAACACTGACAAAACCCATCACTACAGCATGTCTCTAAGCACCACATCTTCCCGTCTTTTAAATACCTCCAGGGGTGGTGACTCAACCACTTCCCTGGGCAGCCTGTTCCATTATTTGATAACACTTTCAGAATAAAAATTTTTCCTGATATCCAATCTGAACCTCTCTGGAGCAACTTGAAGCCATTTCCTCTTGCCCCATCGCCTGTTCCTTGGGAGAAGAGACCGACCCCCCCTGGCTACACCCTCCTTTCAGGGAGTCGTAGAGAGTGAGGAGGTCTCCCTTTTAACTACCATAACATAAGAAATCTAATTTAAAGTCTGGCAAAGAACAAAGCTGAAGATGTTAATAACATTTTCTTAATGGACCTACACCTGTACACATACATTTTTTGCGTCTCCTTAGTCTTTGAAATGGAAATCTTAGGAGACCAAAAGTTAACATGCAAAAAACCCTAATTACTACCCAGATCAATCATTTCCCTCGTGTTAGTCACAGCAAATTTCAGACCACATGATAGTGTGACATACAGATTTATTGCAGTGATCAGAAGTTTTATTCAGTTATAGACTCAGGTTGGGTATTTGGAGTGTGATTGAAATGATTTTTCCACGCATCATGAAAAAAAATTTTACTCTTAAATAAAATAAAATCCATTGTGATTATACTAATCAGATAGAAATGATACAAACCTTCCTATCCTTCTTCAGAAAGTTACAATGGTACTTAAATCTATCAGTGGGTTTTTTTTTCCCTTTGGTTTTATTTTTAAATTTAGAGGTGTGCTTTAGCTGCCAACCTAGAGTCTGTTAAGCTGATTTTAAGAAAGAGAAAGCAATAGAGACAGGGAAAGTCACAGACTATTCAAAAGCAGTTTATTCTGGAAAGTCACTCACTGTAACGTCTTGGTTTTCCCCACCTCATTTCAAAATTTTAATTTCTCAGTCTAGGAAATTCTGACCAGGATGTGGAAAAAAAATAAAATTCATATTATAAATATGAAGTTAATATGTTTTCCTAAATGGAAAATGTTATTTCAAAGTTTAGTTAGTAATATAATTTATCTATTTTTTAACTTTGAACAATACAGTTACGGATCTGAATGCAAAGGAATCAAGAACTGAACAGTAGTAGGGTGCATTAGGATATTTTTTCCTTGAAATACTGCACTGTTGTTCCCTTGAGCCTGACAGGACTTTCAATTATGAAATCATATCTCACCTCATCATCTGTCATCTCTTGGAAAAGAAAAGCATGTTGACCTTTGAAATAAATAAAATCACTTCCCACTGCTTAGAAGGATGAATTATTTATTTTCTTCATTTCCATGGATGCAATGCACTCGTGTAGAGCAGTTGCTTACATCTCATAGGCCAACGCTGTATTATGCCCAGCAAATTACATTTCAGGAGATTACACTATGCATTAATACTTCAATACTCGAAGAATTGTTATTACTCTCCTTGCCACTCTTGTCATTTTTTTTTCCTAACACAAGTCTGAATGAAACAGTTACTAAGAATAACCTAATCAGGTTTGTATCAAGCTTGCTTAAAAAAGGTATTTTAAGTGTTTCGTAAGTGAAAGCTGCATATAGCAACCTGCACTGCTACAAAACTGAAGTCATTTTTAAAGTAGGGCATTATCTAAAAGCAAATATTTGGAAAGAAAGTATTTAGAAATTTGATAATGATCCTGTTGATTATGAGTGGATACTTCACAATCTCATCAAGTTAAGGCTTTATGAGTATAAAGTTATTTTACTGCACTAAGTGTGTATTGGAATGTTTTAATTTGAAATTAGTAAAGAGCAATGATTAACCATCCATTGAAAATGTAGTGGATTAAGCTTTAATAGCTCTGAAATATAGAGAACAATGTTTATAATGCTGAAGCTCGGTGAAATGGGTGTTTTAACAGCTTTTTCAAATTAAGACCAAGAACATCTGTATCATTTGTATGACCCACACTTGCTTACCCTCCAAATGGTGCATGATACTTTCAGCAATTACTATAGCAAAAATTTAGTAATTACTTTTAAATAGCAAAAAAGATGCCTGAGTAAAAATCATTTAAAATATCCTCATAACACTATAGCCCACTGAAGCTTCAAAAGGCCTTTTTTGTTTTTTGATTTAAAAAAATAGTTTTGATTAAAGCAACTTTCAGCTACCTTAAGTTTTGAAAAAAAACACATGTATATAAGACTGGAAGATGATATACATAAAAAAGTGATCTACATTTTAAGCAGATGAACTTATAGAGCCTAAAAAGATGTTAAAATTAGTATACTAAGACACAAGTATCTAGCTGAAGCTTAGAGTCTGCAAAACACATTGCAGTAAAATCAAGCTCATGACAGGAAGCATTACAGACACTAGTACATTCCTGTAGGATTATATACAGCATTTACTTTCTATAAAATGCATAAAAACTTGTGTGTGTATATATAAGTATATATAATTTTTTAATCAGCATTATCATAACACTGAGGAAGAAAAAAGAGATCCTCTGCCTTTCATATGAGAGTTCTGCTAATGAACTGGAACTCATATATTAGTGTCAGCTTTATGAGCTCATCTAAATATTGTTTATATCTGGTGTTATTCACACGGTCCAGAGCAAAACAGGTTCAGAAAACCAAAGCAAAAGACCTTAATATAAAATTAAATAATACCCCAAATTAATTAGTAAAACATCAGTCTCTGGCAAAAGCAGCAATAAACTTCTTATGCCTATTGCAAGGAAGACTTCCAGAAAAGAAATGTCACTCTCAGAATACTATTTATCTACCAGATGGAAACTTGCAAGTTTAAAAGCATATTGTAAATAATCACAACAATTAAAATAAGTCCTGACTTTTGCACTTCCACCGCAGAAAAATGTTTTAATAATCTATTAAAGGAAAGCAACAATTTTGCACACACTTGTATTGTTTGCCTTCAACTCTAGGTCAGTAGATATTTTAGTGAAGTCAACTTATTACCAAGGAACATAATTTTAAAAAGTAAGAGACTTGACTGCAAGATTACTTATAGTTTGGAAGCAGCAGATCACAGTATAGATGCATTTTTCAATTCTTTCTGTGACTTTACTGTCTCTTATTAATGCTGATGGAATAGTTTCAAGCTAGCAGTGACTTTAATTTAGAAATGGATATTATAATCCCTTTTTTTTTCAGATAGCTGCAAATATTTGATTTTTATTTCTATTAGAAAAATCAATCTTCATGTAAAAGGTTCTAGCTATCTTAGTTCATCTTTACTCCAGCTTTGATATAGAAAGGAGCCTCTAGCTATGTTAACTTAGGAAAACATGCAAAGCAAAAGAACAGTCATTGCACTAAAGGGACAGCTTCATCTGCAACTAACTGTTGCATGTTTCCAGCACCCATTTTATACAGTTATATACATATAGATGTGACACAAATAAGCCACTGATTCAAGAACCTAAAAAAGAAAGATCTCCAAAACCCTACCAGCAATTATAAAAACTGCAAGGACAAAAACAAACCTGTTTTCAGAATCTGGGAAGCTGGAGACAGTAGTATTTTGCAAGACTTCGAGATTCATAAATGTGTTAGGATGCCAGAAAGCACAAATTCTATCTCTCTCAAACGACGGAAAGCAGGAGCATTCCAGATCATGAAAATTCAGTAATTCAAATCAGTCCCAAGATTTCCAAACAATTTATTTGTTCAAGTGCTTCTCTGTGGTACCGTGTCAGATGTGTTAGTGTGCATGTGAAGAGAAGGGGAGACAGAATGGGCATGGTGTTAAACTAGAAGGGAGTTCACATCCATTTCTGCCCTGTGGACATCTCCTGTCATCCCAGCAGTAATCTGGGGATGTAGGCTGGAGAACGCAGACAAACATAACCCCAAAGATGATACAACAGACATAGAAGACAGTGTGTTTCATTCTGAAACAAAATTCAATGCATACAGTTCCTATGCCAGTAGTGCCAGTTTATGGGAGAATAACTGGAACAAACAGTCTAACTCATTATCTGACACACACTGCGCCTGTAGGAGCAGCTAAAGTAAAATACACTGAATCAGGTAACACACTGAACTTCTTTTAATGTTAAGCTTCAGATGCTTTTACCAGGGAACCTAAGTTTGAGAGCTGATCTTGATCGTTTCCTATTCAACCTCCTGATTTTAAGAAGTTCATACACAAAACCACAGAAACCACTTTAAGAAGAGACACTCAACACCGCCTTTTCCAATTCTGCTTTCTATTAAGCTAGAGTCTCTACACAGCATTTTTCTCTTACTGGACAGTAACATAAGTTAAATTCTTGAGCTGTTTTCCCATTTCAGGGTCTCATCTTTTCTTGATTTCAACAAAGGTATTCAAATATATTTTTTCTCCAGTTCCAAATGAATTTTGTTAAAATTACAGTTTGTGACAATGCTGGTTATTTATCCTTTGCCACCAAGATAGGGAAAGAGGAAGGAGAAAGATGTGAAAAACCCAAAGACAGACCACACGTGCTTTCAAATCCACATATTCCACAAAAAGTGTGATGGAAAATACAGGATTTTGTTCTCCCAGAACAATTAATCTCTCCTTTGCCACCAAGATAGGGAAAGAGGAAGAAGAAAGATGTGAAAAACCACACGTGCTTTCAAGTCCTCATATTCTACAAAAAGTGTGATGGAAAACACGGGATTTTGTTCTCCCAGAAGATGACTGTTAGTGAGATTAATAATCTACAAGTGTTGCAAATTGATCATATGTACGGAGGCAACCAAAATATAACTAAAGCAAAGGAAGATTCAAGTCATATAGAATGCATTAATTCATACCTGTGTGTTTATCTAAAGATAATGTGGACACGGAAAGTGTTAGAACCTGTAAACTGAAAAGCTGTGTTAAGGAGAGGAAGAGGAAGAAGAAAGGATGGGAAAAATAATATTTTCATTACATCACTTTGAAAAACTTCCACTTTACATTGAAAGGAAGTTAAATGCTGCATATACTTATGTAAGTACATCAGCAAGTAGTATTTTAAATATTTTAAGAACACTGGGAAGCAAATTTACATATTGAACATAGGTGAATACAGGAATCTCAAACAGAAGCGTATTCCACCAAAAACACAGAGCTCCAAATAGTGACTCTGCTGCATCGTATGAGCTTGCTACATCTACACTTTCCTTTGTCCAAGGAAGGCCCGTGGCCAAAGTTCTAATTTCCCTTTTCTCTTTCTTGAAGATGTATTTTTCAAGTAAATTCAGTATCAGCAAGAGGTGACAACTTTTTATACTTCAGTGATCCGTTTATTCTCAGTACAGGTACAACTCTCACTGTATGCTGTGCTTGATTCACCTGGGGTTTTTTTGTTCCTGAGCAAGAAGTTGGCAATTTTAATACATATCACATGCTGTTAATGTGAACAACTTCTTGAGCTAAATCACAATGGATTTAATGCCACAGACATTAAAACAGACAAAAATGTGAAGGATGAATTTTTAACCAAGCCATTCTTATTTATGTGACCTACTGAGGTTCATCACCTGGACCATTCACCACAGAGGAGCGTAAATTATGAGGTTTTGCCAAGTCCTTGTCATGACATATTATTTTACACAATTCCTGAATCTACTGTCTTTAGGTGAAGAGAAGATAAATAACAGAGTTTAATAGTTGTTCACTTGATCTTGAGAGAGCCTATTCATTGCCAAAAAAAAAAAAAAAAAAAAAAAAAAAAAAAAAAAAAAAAATATCCAGTGAGGCTACAGTGAAAAAAATCTTATATAACTGCAGAATTTTGGATGAGTCAATATTACAAAACTTGGCTCTACTTTTCAGTCTTCAACAGGAAACTATCTTTCAACGTGATGGGTCTCCAGTAGTCTTAAATAAAAGCTATAAGGACGAATACTTCACTATTTTAGAGGTGGTCAGGATTATAACTCAGCACCATAGTATGGCTGACAGGCACTCTATTTCCTTTGTGCATTTGAGGTTAAGGAAAAAGAAGGAATAAAAAAGGCAAATGACTACCAGAAGAATAAATTACTCACATAGTTTATGTAGAAGAATTAACTTCAGAAATAGGCAAAATAATATATCCACTTCAAATTATGATGTGGGGAAAAAAATGAAATCCCTTCTCCCCCACCCACACCTTTTTAATGTAAAATAATGAAAAAATAAATGTAGTAAACACAGTCCACTTCTGATTCTAAAAATGAAGTTCTTACTTTCTATTTCAAAACTCATGATTTTGAATTGTGAATTCCAAAATACTAAAATACGTTTAGTAAAACTAGGTGTCTTAGAGCCTAAAAGAACCTCTGTTAAAACCACGCTCTCAGAACTGAGGTCGGCATGCGAAGCCTGTTCACCAGCTGTGGTGTGGACACAGCCAGAAGCTGCAGTGAGGGTGGTGAGCCCAGCACTGATTCCTCCCAGCATCACGAGATCGCGTCCTGCCACAGGTGGGCTAATCAGGTACAACTGTGGGAATGCCTAACATACAGAAGAGATGCGTAGTTTCAGGGACTGACTGTTTTTCAGATTTGGAAGTCATGAGTTTCTACAAAGTTCTGAAATATCCTCTACCTACATGAAAAGGGCTTGCAGAAGCAACAAACTCCAGAAGAACCGAAACACCTGGTTCCAAGGTTAACTTTCAGAGGAACTACTAATGCATTACATTATATGAAATTTGAAACATGACCTTCAGAATCAAAACCATGTAGCAAATTGTCCAATATCATACAGATTTTTTTTCTCTCTTCAATAGAAAAAAGAATAATAATTGTTGACTGGATAGTTCTTACCCCTCTAACCCTTCTAACCAAATGCTGAGGAACATGCAGGAGGAACAAGAGGCACAGTCAGGCTGAGGCTAATTCTTGCAAGACTGTTTAAGATAAATATCTAATTTTCTATGTTGGAATGTAAAGAAAACTCTGAGGTTTCTTCACTGAGCTCTTAGTGGTTTATTAATATTTTTTTATTTATCTAAATTCAGAAAAGATTACTAAGTCAACGATTACACTTATATATTCATTCAAACATGGGAGTACACAAATTTAGTGTTCTTAGGTTTTTTAACACAGCAATTCATTTGTTCACCTAACCAATCTTGAGAAGTCTGCACAGGATGAACTGGATAATTACTTCACCCAGACCTCACTATTTCTGCATTGCAGGCATTTGCCCTTAAGAACATCTTACTTTTAGAACTTACAACTTTCAGTGCTTCTTTTTATTTGTAAGATCAAAACGCACATGGTACAGCACCTTTAGCAATCAAGAGAGCCTACAGCTCTCCAAAGAAACTCAAGTCAAAAGGGAGCCAAACTGATAAACTAAAAGGGCTTCTATTTAGCCACAATCCATTCTTGACAGTATGTGATTTCAAAGTGTATCTAAAGTATCTGATAATTCCTCTTTCCCCAGAGCTCTCTGTTTGGTGTCTATGTTCCTTGCACACTTCTAGACAGTTTGAAAGCTTTAGAGTAGCCTAAAAGAAAACTGAAATATTCATGGGAAAAATGATCTCCCTACACCCTTAGCCAACCCCCCTGCCAAATTCAGAATTTATTTCTTTTTGATACAAGTCCATGGCAGAAATCTCATGGGATAAGTATTATCAAGGATTCCACATCCAAGTTCTTCCCCTGATGAGAGTTCATGTCCCTCCTTGACACAGCTGGAGTTACTGGGGACCCCGTCTCTCTGGCCAGTGTTTAGATTCAAGACATGCTGGTGAGAATTCTCCCTCCTCCCTGCAGGACACTAATCCTCAGACCCCTTGTGGAGAGATGATGCAGTCTAGCCTGCATTTCACCTGCACTACAAGGCTCAGCGTAACTGGAAGTAGATTTCATCCTCCGGGCTTTGCTGAAACTTTCTTCTCACTGCCACAGAGAGAGAACTTTGAAAGAATCAGGAGATGAAAAGTCCTGCAGCAAAAGAACACTTCTGAAGGGAAGGGAAGGGAAAGGAAGAGAAGGGAAGGGTAAAATAAAGCCTTCCCAGTCTCAAGTCCTAACGCTGTATTTTTAGAAATGACTGTTACCAGTTGTCTCTACATGTGAATAGAACTTAAGATTTATCATGTGCCCAGAAAAAATATCTATATTTTCTTCCCTACCACCAGTATTTCAGTCTGTCTCTTGTTTCAGATTCGATTTCCCTTAGAGTACTTTTGTATCAGTGTAAAAGTAATTAAATTGCTCTCACCAACAAGAACTATTACTTTTACCAATATTTAGAAAGATAAATATATTCAAACTCATTCATTAAAAGTCTTCATTAAGTAAAATGCCATCCTTTCCAGAAATAGATGTGATATATGCACAATATTGGATATCTCATACTTCATAATCCTAACTTGAAGTATAATGATCTTTCCAGTATCCCCATCTATGTAAATATTAAGTGGCTGCATGCATAAAAAATTATGGTTACCAAGGAAACGATCTCTAAAGAGATTAGAGAAAAGCAAGTATGCAAGTGATCATATCTGTACACAAAAAGAAGAAACAAGGAAATAGGGAAATTTGTTATACTGTTCCATGTCCTGCAATTTTTAAGATATGATAATTTTAACCAGATCCACAGAAGACAATTTAGATAATCCCTTACGTTTTCCTTTAAGATATTATTCTATCCCAGTTGTTTCACTGAAATGAGTACTGTTATATATCTTACATAATATAAATTAAATACGCTGTTAAATGTGCTGTTGCACTGCATGCTTTTAACACTCCCTTTTGCTTAATAGTTCTAAAAGACCATTAAGAATGTAGCACGAATATCGATATTCTTTTAGGAACATCCAGTAGTCTCCAACAATCAAGGGAAAATGTTGTATTCTAGGATCTTTGCCAGTATTTGGCGAGTTCTCCAAATTTGGATAAAACCATCAACATTTGAATATTCAGGCTGAAAACCAGGAAATCGGGAGAAACTGAGAATACTTAGTCCAAAAAGCACACAGAAATTCTCAAGCATTCAAGGACACACTTCTACACGTGGCAGAAGCACTAAATTGGAAAAGAACTGCTGTTTTCTAAGGAACAATATCCTGATTCTTTCATTTCCGCTTCTATCGTGAAAGACAGGATAGACTTTTAACTCATGTTTCTAAAGTGAGTATCTCCAGTACATTTTATGTCCTCCAAACTTTCCTGACTTATTTATTGTGATACTAAACAAATTCTGAACACTGAATGGTTCTAAACACAGTTATTCTCAATTTATTTTTTTAAAGTTACTAGTACAAAACCTGCTTGTGACACACACAATGACGGAATTGCCACATGATTAGATGTTTTTGATACTTCACAAAGCAGTTTCTTTGGTATTTGGTATATATGACAGTTTGCTACAATGCAAATAAAAACGTAAATAAGGATTGCACCTGCCCAGCTTTGAAGAAAAAAAGTGCCTCTACATAAAATTATGCCAAGAGAGGCTAAAGCACCTTTTTTTCCCCACAGCATAGAAAACAGCGCCCAAAATCTGTAGGTTAACACCTTTAGTTGGGAAGCAGCTATTTCCAGCCGTTAAGAAGGTATATTCTTGACCCGTTCAGATATACCTCTTTAGCTATCCTTTTTGGCCTCTTGTAGTAAGAGGTGTTCATCCTCAACTGCTTAGTTATACACACACTGGCAGTGCTAGGAAGGTATTTAAGGTACCTCCGACTTCTGAAGCAGAGCTGAGACAATAAATACTTGAGAGAACTTGCTCCAGCTCCACACTGTGTACTCACTAATAGGAAAAAAATGTGTTGCATCTTTCTTTTCAAGAAGTAAAAAGAATAACTACGCGTGACAAACTGCTGGCCAGGCCAAGTCAAGCCACAGGGTAGCTTACTGTTAATCATGCACAATTATCTCAAGAGTATTGAGTAATCAGTTCACTCTTTACGACAAAGTGACCCATGTGACATCAAAGGAAAAAATAGGATTGGCTTATGAAGTCATTTTGTGTTTCCCATAACTGCACACCAAGATTTACTGGCTCCTTGGAACAAGACAAACCCCCTGGTCAAAGGTCTGAGGTGCATCACCCACACTGGCTCACACCTCTGCAAAATTAGAGGTATTGAAAGCGGAAGAGTGAAAACTACATGACACACAGCAGGAGGACTACTGCTTCACTCATGAGAAGGTGTTGCCTCTTGTTTCCACCAGGGTAGATGCGGGGATTTTTTAGGAATGATACAGAGGCAGAACGTGAAGGGAATCTGGGATGACTACAGGCACTCTAGTTTTCTTCCGGATCAATAACCTGTTGTATCATTTCAGACCTTGTTCCCAAACACGTCATCCTGAATGCTCTCACATTTTTGATCAGGTTTCCTGCTTGATTCTTATCCCGTTACCTCAATGCACACCCACTTTTGCTTATTCTGTCCTGACCCTTCTACCTCACATATTTCTTTCCTTTCTACCCTTCCCATCCTACAACTTCCTTCACTTGCAAACACCTATCAGCATTTAAGATTTTTTTTCTTCTTCTTTTACTTTCTAAAGCACACTACTCTCTTTACATCTGTACAGATATGACTGATTTGAAAACAAACCCGAGACCTACAGATAATGTTTGGCCAACAGTTCTTCTATCTACCTGTAATGTCCACGCAAGCAGAGACCACAATCAAAGCAAGAGTTTCTGAGATGCACCAAATCAAGAAAGAATTATTTTCCCTTAAATATGTATTGTCTTTTCTTAGCAGGATGGAGTCTGAGAATTCACATTATTTAAACATAAATACAGGTCAAGTTTGCTCAGGAAAATCATACCTCATCCACCCTTAATGTTCTTTCCTCCAGTCTTAGACAGGTGGTAGCTGTCATACTTTGCATTCATTATGCAACAGAACTTAAATGCAGATGCTTTTATTTCAACAATGTTTATCAACTACAGGACTCTGCACTAGAATCCACTGGTGCATCTCTCCTGTTGTAGTCCTCTCTTTGGTCCCGATCTCAGTGCCTGTTCTCAGAAGTTATCACTGCTGGTGAGCAGTCACTTGCCTGAGGGAATCACACAGGAACCTCTCTACTTCCTGCACTAAGCTGAAGGAACAGTTAAAATGGCAGTGTTTGCAGTTCCTGAACCTAAATCTGATAAACGCAGATAACAGAAAATACAAAGCGAAAAAATCAAGGTAAAATATCTCTGCAATAAAAATGAGGTGACCTAGTTTAACAGCCTGGCTCAATTGATCTTTGTTTCATTTGAATAAGATTGCCTAATGAAATTAATGAAAACGTGAAGGTTTTCTACTTAGTCAGGAGCATTAAATTGCTAAAGTAATAGACTTTCTTTAACCTCACTTTCTATGAAATGTCCCATCACCTGATCAACACCACTTCTATGCTCTTCAGACACGGTGCAAATACTTTTAATATTATGTATGTTACAATACTAAGAGGTTTACTGGACATTACATACATACATTAGGTGGACTTACAGTCTGTGATCTGTCATTCATTTACTTGCTTAAACTTCTTCTATATTTTGATGCTATTTCACACCTCATCAATCCCATTTTCTCATAAACGAGCTGTAGATGTGTTAATATTGCAGACTTCTCACATATTAGATTGTGATAATTTTTGCAGATGAGTAAAATTTATTCCTTCTATTCCTCCTGAAATTTCTCTTTCAGATGTCACTGCAATAAGAGGACACCTGAGATACCATTTTTCCTGCATTATCACCACTACATCACAAGAAATTCATATCTGAAACTGATTTAAAGTTAGCCACATACTGACCTTCTCAAATGTTCTAATCAATCTGCACTGTTATGGCACACTAGATGACAGCTTTGAAAGTATGCTATTAACAAATGTTGATAGATTTTTCAATATATCTAGACAATGTTTAAAAAGAAAAGAAACATTGTTTACTACACTGATATAGCATTATAGTGAGATGAAAATTAAGGATTATTGACCTGAGAGCTAAATATTTGATGAAGTGAAATTAAAAGCCAGTATTTTCAAAATGGACAAAATATTTTTCAAAGTAACGGAACTAAGAACTGTTCATATTAGTAGTAAGGAACATATCTGTCTGTATCAGGAATACAGAATGTGTATGGACATCTCTTAGTGTGTTTGTGAGTGTATTTTACAAACTTCATAGAGAAAAGGGTATGTGTATACACAATATATATAATTTACAGATGTAGATTTTAACATGTCAATATATTCAGCTACTCATTTTCATTCCAATACAGAAACTTAGGAATTAACACATTATGCATAATTTTTAAGAAAGGTTAATTTTCATTTGTTTACATTTTTCTTGTTATGACACTCACACACATAGAATCCCCACAGACTTTCCTATATATCTTCCTTGCCTAGAAGTCTGAGTACAAAGCCATCACAGTAAAAAATGCACTTCAAAAAGTTACAGGCTAGCAAAATGCTTTTTGCTTGCAGGGCAGCAATTTGCACCTAAATAAAAGCAAAAGCAGGCCAGGCTTGCATTAACACTTCCATGTGTTCTTTATCAGATTGCTGAGGAGAAGGACTGCTTGTGAAGGAGGTCTGGAAAGTTACCAAGTTCAAGCTTCTAGCAGTTACAGATACAGTGCAAATACTGGATCAGGGTTCAGTGCATTCCCTTTGCATCAAATTCCACGCTAACCTACATATTTTAACCATGATAAAAGCATTTCCTTCCTTGATATAGAAGATCTAACAAGATGCGTTTAAAATCAGCATACGATTACAGTTATTGAGAACAGGGGAAGTAAAATGGGCTAAATAATAATGATACGTCTGGAGAACCGATAAAAGACAAAGTTTAAGGGAATCACGAGAGCAATGGCAGATCTAGTGAATGTAAGAGACACAAATCAATATGATAAAACAAAATTAGAAGACAAAGGTGTCATTTCAACATTTTTCAGAAGCCTCAGCATACACTGTCTATAATTAAATAGAACTTGATGAAGGAGAAAGATGGAAAAGCATTACATTATTATGGAAAACAGTGTGTAAAAACAATGAATGCTCTGAATTTTCCTTTCTCCTACGAGGCTTTAATTAATACCATCTGAATGGGAGCAAGTGAGAAATCAAAGTTTGAAATTTGGCAGAGCAAGATAATATAATATATTATAATAAGTAATACTGCATATGTAATAATTTGCATATATTTTATAGGCATATATTACTATATTATTACTATATTATAATTAGTAATACTGCATATGAGGAGCTTTTCAGTATGTGCTAATTTGACCATTATTTTTCATATTTTCATATCCCACTTCATACAGGTTAGGCAGCCTTAAAGGAAATAAAGATACATGCTGAACACAAAGAGTTTAAGCAGTGGCAGTAGGTGGTGCAACGAAAATCCACTTCAATAAAGTATTTGTTTCATGTGTGCTACTCTCCATAAATAATAGAAGTGAAGACAGTCAGCTGCTGTGCAGCAGCCCTGCTTCTCTGAACTGTGCTGTTAACACTGATGTCTGGTTCTACTGATGTCTTTATGGGCTTCACCATCCACACATGTAACACCAACTCAATATTCAGTTCCTTTGACAAAAAAAAAAACCAAAACCAAAACCAAACAAAAAGAAAAAGCTGCATACTACTATATTTGGAGGAAAGGAGAAGAGTTTACGTCCTATCCCAGAATCCCAGAATAGATGTGTAAAGCAGGTGGCGCCATTTCTCTTCATTTCCTACAGAGTGATACAGTTTACACAGATTAACTGAGGATATCTACAGGTAAAATGAATCCCACCCTTGGTGATGAGCTAGATGCTTGCAAGGAAATAAACACTACGAATCTTTTTAAACTATGTCTGTGAGGCCCACATGTCTCCTGACAATTACAGGGCGCCACAGAACGACAGAACAACCCAGGTTGGAAGGGACCTCCAGAGACCACCTAATCCAGCATCACCTGCTCACAGCAGGGTGAGCTACAGCAGGTTGCTCAGGACATTGTCCAGTTCTGAATAACTCCAAGATGGAAACTCCACAATCTCTCTGGGCAACCTGTGGTTGACTGCCCTAACTGTGTAAAAAGAAAAGAAAGGGAAAAAAAAATAAATTCCTGCATTTCAATTTGTGTCAATGGCTGCTCGCCCTGTCAGTGGGCACTACTGGAAAGTCCCTGGCTCCATAGTTATAAGGTCCCTCTGCTAAGGTAAGGTCACCTCCTGAGCCTTCTGTTCTTAAGGCTAAGAAATCCCAGCTCCCTCAGACTCTCCTCGTAAGTGAGATGCTACAATTGCCTCATCATCCTCATGGCCTTTTCCTGGACTCACTCAAGCAGGTCCGTGTCTCCTGTACTGCAGCCAGAAATAGACACAGGACTCTAGATGTGATCTCACCAGTGCTTTACAAAGGGGAAGAACCAGCTCCCTTGACCTGGTCTCACAACCAGGACACTGTTTGGCTGAACACAGTCCTTCAAGCCTGGCAGTTTCTGGCGAATCGTCCTTGCTCCAGAACTTCTCAGTGGTCTCAGGGATTCCCAAAGGCCGGTCTTCCCTGTAAAGAATGAGCCAACGAAGGCAACGAGTACCTTGGCCTTTTCTGTGTCCCTTGTCACTGGGTTCCCTGCGTCCTTAAGCAGGGTCTGCATTTTCCCTCACCCTACTTTTGCTGCTGGATAGCCTGGACAGGAGCCATTGCTACGGAAGTGGCCTGTAAATGTGCAGACCCAATTTCCCCAAATAACCCTGTATTTTTAAAAATGGGGTTACTTTTCAAGCTAGTAGTAGAATACATTCAAGCTCCAAATGTAGACCAGAAGCACCAAGTGAACAAATCTTTAAATGTCTTCACAGATCTTTGGATACATGTGGAAGAAACTACCTCCGAGTAAAATTTCTTTGACTGTCTTCATGTTGAAGAGGTTTCAGAGCTCAGATGGAAGCTCTTCTGCTATTGCAATTGTGATTCGGAGAATATTCACATCAACACGGCTGTGGTTATATTATGAATAGCAAATTAAGTTTGCATCCAGAACTCTGTGGAGTGCTAACAGACATTTCTATGTGATAAGAACTTAGATCATTCCCTCTGGTCTTGTAAAAGCTTTCCTATAAACATTTGTTTTTCTCAGAACAAATTTATTTACAAAATATTTTTTGCCACAATCAATGGTTGAAACGCACACCTGGAGACTGGACCAAAGAATATACCTTTCTGCCAAATAGATGCCATCCCTCAGAGGCATCTTGCCTTTTCAAGAGGCCTCTGCTACTTTAAACTCTCTTAGAACTTTTTCTACTCTGTGGGGTCACTGTCAGATGAGAAAACAATACTAAAACATATGAAAAATATGTAGCACCCATCTTCCCAGAGTGCAAGTTATCGACGGTGGATCAACAGTCTTTTTTTCCAAAATTTTACTAATATGGGTTATTAATAAATACACTAGGTCAAGTAAGCACAGAAGTGTCCTGCAGGTTCAACAGCTTGACACATTTCTTCTACTATGGATACACAGTGTATTAAGGATCTTACTCACCCAAGAGCATTCGTTTCTCATTTGGCTTTATAATAGTCATATTTCTTCCATTTAAGAAAGCACAGATTTGTTTATGCATCAACACAACGGAAAATATTACATTTTGGTATGCATTATTATTCCTCATCTATTCTTTCCACTACAAGAAAAAAAAAAAAAGGATCCAGCCATGGAAAACAAGATATTGAAAGATACCACCTTTTAGGTCTCTGTCTGTGTACCACAAAACGTATATATGTTGAATTATTTGGAACATATGGATACTGGAATCATGGCAGAAATACCTGTTTCCTTTAATTCCCAAGTCGTGTTCCACTCAAGAAGTGAGATTGAAAGCCATTTTCTCTTTAAGAGGAAGGGCTAGGAGATAAATGATGCTTTTACAGGAAAGGTAAAAGGAAAATGTGTGCCACCTGTATTCCTCTTGGTATATTTTGACCTCCCAATTTCAAAGAGGAAGCAGATGGTGGTCAACTAAACCGTGGCACGCAATACTATGGTCTTGCTGACTTTTAGGTGTCTTGAAATTGTATAAGCCAGTAAGTAGAATTACTATGGACCCCAAACAGTTCACTTTATGCCAAACAAGTCACAGGCATTAAAAGAAACACTTAGAAAGTGTACAGCACAACCTGTGCAAATATACTTCACACTGAGGATATAAAAAAAAAAAAAAAAAGAGAGAGAGATTAACAGAATCACAGAATCTTCATGGTTGGAAGGGACCTTTGAGATCATAGAGTCCAACCATACACACACACAAAAAAAACCCCCAACCAACCAACCATCTCGGGCACTAGAGCATGCCCTGAAGTGTCACATCTACACGTTTCTTAAACACCTCCAGGGATGGTGACTCCACCACCTCCCTGGGCAGGCTCCTCCAGTGCCTGACCACCCTCTCAGGAAAGTCATTTTTCCTCAGATCTAATCTAACCCTCCCCTGCCCCAACTTCAGACCATTTCCTCTGCTCCTGTCATGATTCCCTTGGGAGAAGAGGCCAACCCCCACCTCTCTCCACCCTCCTTTCAGGGAGTTGTAGAGGGCAATGAGGTCTCCCTTCAGCCTCCTCTTTTCCAAACTCAACATGCCCAGTTCCCTCAGCCTCTCCTCAGATGACTTATTCTCTAAACAGACTCTCTCTCCACAAAAGACTTGTTAAAACCTGAAACACATTCTTCTTTGCTAGTTCAGAGGGAACCTTTCTAAGCCAGTAGTTATCCACTAGATGTGGGGCTTGAGATTTATTTCCATGTTGATTCATATCTTGATCTGCTGAGAACCCACAGTGGTATGCTCAGACCATCTGACCTCACGAGTGCAGGCAGAGTATCAGGAGGCACTTCTGGCAGAAAGAATTTGATCTGTGTACACACACGTACCCATACTAACAATTAAATCTACATGGACAAATATTGACAGGAAAACAACTGCTATTCCATACAACCCCCTTTTTTTAAATTGTCTTTTGGCTCTGTCTTTATACATACCTTTCATAGTCTAGAATCCTTTTTAAACTTTCCGTGCAATTTCAATTGATTAATAAAACCATTTCTCCTACATACACTCCCAAGCAAAGAATGAAAAGCAATAAAAATAAAAAAACCTTTTCTTGGCTTGATGGGTATTCATTTTGTAGAAAGCATTTTTATAAAAGTTCATTATAAAACTGTAGTCCAAACCAATTTATGTTCCCTAATACTTAATTCGACAATTTATAAGGTTGTGTGTGTTAATTCCCTGACTGTATTTCTGAAAGAGCTATAATGTTCTTACAAAAGTACTGTTTTCAAAATATGTAGCCATCATCTGTCTCATTTTGGAATGAGAAGTGGCAAGTTAGTTATATTATATATGACTGTCTCAAGACATAAAAATGCATTTTTCTCTATACTTTACATTCAAAAATGTCAATAATCATACTCATATACTTATACACTGTAACCATAGAGATACCTCCTGACTTTATATATAAGTATGATAAAAGCTACACCCGAAATCCTGAAAACTTTGCGGTAGTGAAGTGCAAGCGATCGGTTGCTGATTGCCTGCCAGCATCACAGCAGCCTTCAACCTGCTGCTGCATTGATCTAGTAGCCTACGTGGCAGAACATGAAGAATAACCATCTGTGTCAGGTACAGCAGCAGGTGCTGGATCCATCGAACAGGCTGCTGCCTGATTACAATAAATCTCTTTCAAGCACCTGGCAACCTTGACAGGCACTTTTATCTTCGTATAAAAACACCCCAACACCTCAAAAAGTTGTCTGAATAGAAATGAGAAACTCAACGGATAACATCAGCTGCTAAAGGCCAGAAACTGAATCCACTGCAGGTACACTGTGAAGTCTAGGTGAGACACTGTTTAGATTCATGAGGGGTTCCTTATCATGCACAGCAGTTGTGGCTTCTCATCATACGTTTCAGTATAACACTGCTAACATTTTACAAGTTTCTGTTCGCACAGATGAGGCTTGTGCAGATAAAACCAAGTAAGATAATTCATCACTAGAAGATTCCAGTAACGACAGCTTTTCAGGATATTTGTCTGGAAGCCTATACCTGAAGCTTTTGTAGGCAGAAGATATAAATCAAGAACAGTTGACCAGATTGTTTTTGAAAATATCTTGAGAGTCTTACCTGCCTTTATTAGTAGATGCGTTTTGAACTCAGAACTACTATTCACTATGTAGGTTAAAAGTAATTCTTGAAAACTACTCAGCTGAACATTTAAGAAAGTACTCTGACTTAATGTTATGGTTTGAGAAAACACGTAACAATCTATTGTTGTTTAGACAATTATACCGTTACCCGATGACCCCTCCCCACCCGGAAAGGGGAATCGGGGAACACAAAGAAACACAAGGGTTGAAATATAAACAGATTTTATAGACCAAGACTAAATAATTAACAACAATACTAAAGAACCAGTATGAATCCCAATACTGATATAAGATACACAGGAATTATACTCAGCCCATGCTCTCAGCAGAAGCCGTGCGCTCCCCACAGGGACAGCAAATGGCGGACACTGCCAGCGCAATGGCTTCAGGAGGAAGGGAAGGCCTCAGGGCTCCGGCACCAGGGCAAGGAGTTGTCTGACCCGCCGCCATCAAGGGAGAGAGAGCTACGCAGCAAACTTTTCTAATTTATACTGAATGTGACGTTCCTGGTATGAAATAATCCTGTTGGCCAGCCTGGGTCAAATGTCCAGGCCTTGCTCCTCCTTGTCCCTGCGCCTGGCAAGGCTCGAAAACACTGAGACCTTGAATCCCACAGAGCCTGAATCCCACCAGAGCTACTGGTAAAGTAGATATTTTCACAAATTCAAACACTAGGGTCTTCTAAAAGTGCAATTTTCCCCAGCATTAGAAGAAAAGTTAGTCCCGTGTCACTCAACCCAGGACATTTAATGAATGGTAGATCTCCATAACTGGATGGGATCGTGCCATTTTGACTCCAGCAACTGTTGAATTTCCTCTGTTGTCAACTGCTCAATAGTAGTTAATTGTTTTGTCAGGTCTATGTTTATCTCTTTAAAGGACATAAGCGATGAAAATTTTGATTACAAAGAGATGATCTTTGAAGGAAAAATAGTCAGACAGTATGAACTAAAACATGGAAAATTAGTACCTGATGCTTGCGAAGGAGAAGGCAGAACAGCCAGTTCTACCAGTCAGAGATGTGATTATGTTATGAAGAAAATAAATACCCAGAAGTAATAGCAGCAGCTCCCATTAGTGTGTACCACCTGGTAAATATCACTGAGTTAATCCAAAATATCTCATAAAAGGGGGACTGTTTGCTATGCAGAACCTGGCCTGAGAATTCATCAGTTTTATTCCAGTCACAGAATATGCTGCACATACTTGGCTTAACTCACTTAAAGAATCAGCAGACTGTGATTTGATGTTTGTGAGTCTCTAGCTGATGGATGAAGCAGTAATAGCCAGATATTCACAGGGAAGAGATGTTTGCATTTGAGTTTCATGACTAACTAACAAGCTGAGGAAAGATATCTGGTTTTAAACATGTACCTTTGTAAGGGAATGAGAAATTATTGAAGGACTTCATCGTTTCCGCAGCTCTTCTCATGCTGAAAAGACACCTGACAATTCTCCAGGACCCCTTGAGGCAACCCAGAGAGAACCAAAGCTGCACTTGTAGAATCAGTTGTAAACTGTAATCCATGGGAGAGCAATGATTGACTATTTAATTCTACTTCAGCCCCTGGTATGTTACTAATTACTGAACTCATGTCTGTGGCAGATAAAGCAACAGTCTGGTGCTGCTCTAATGATGCAACTTGTGTAGGGAAAACAGAAAGTGTCATTAAGGAACTAGTGATAAATGAGACTGTATCATAATTATGCCGGGGAAAAGGTACTGACTTTAAATCTATGAAAATATCAGCAGCCACATATGGTACAGGTGTGATATTAGACTTTATTTTACTGAGACCTGAACAGCAGAATCAAGAAAGTGTGAAGGAAGAACATCTGTTGAGGTTGCTATCCTGAATACTTTTGAAGACCCTCCAGTGGCAATTAGTCCTCCTAGTTCATAGCACAGTTCAGCCAACTTAGTCAAAGTTGGGGTCAAAAGTATCACACAGCTGAAAAGATGTCTTTTTCAGTCCTTTAAGGATAAAAATGTAGAAAAGGAAAACAAACAAACAAAACCAACAAAAAAAACACATAAGAAAAAAGAAAAAATCAACAACTTTGGCCCTGGACTGAGTTTGCAGCAAGTTACGTGGCCACCAAAAACTCGTTCAGTCTTACCAAAGTATCATACAGCAGACAAATACAACTCTGTAAATCGTATTCTTAATGAAAGTGTAGACACAGTTTTAGTCACCTCAGGAGCTGAGTAAATGCGAGCCTTCCCACTACTCATATTCTCTATGAGGGCCAGCAACAGAACAAGTGGCACTGCTCAGAACAGAAGTATTACATTTTCTGAATCCAGCTGCTACTGTGAATCAATATAAAATGAATGAATTCTAAATCTTATCCATTGAGAACATAAGACAACTAGCTGACATGATATTTTGGAAGATACACAGATATAACTGCATTTACTAACTGCATTTCACTCAGTGTTATTACTTACATCAAGAAAGGATATTACCTATTAAGAATGCAACAAAAACTTAAGTATATCCCCAAAAGACTAGTTTGCACAGAAATAAAATCTTCAGTAAAACTCCGCTCCCCAAATTAAAAAACAAGACTCCTGGCTTATTTCTTGCACAAGTAATTACTGTGAAAAAGTGCATAAACAAAAAACTCTGAAACTAAGTGTAGAGAATGCCTTATACACGCACTGTCTATATAATACTTAGCTTTAGTAAAATGAACAGGCCCCATCGAAGGTACAATCTTTAAAATAAAATATTGCACTTCTGCTAGCGTTGACTTTTCTTCAAATCTTTTAAAGATAACAGCATAGGCAATTTTTTAGCTTCCCAAATACATCACTATAAACAGTTAGAATGCCAGAGATGTCGAGAGACTCATTTTAGATCTTTGTAGTGAAAAAGCATCTAGATGCACAGGAAAGGAAGCACTCAGAAAAGTTGTGAAATAGGAAAGGAAAACCATAGTCCCTGTGGAGTAAGGCAAATTATCTTTCTGCTGCTGACTAGCCAAGGAAGAAGGGAAGATTGGCACTGGGGTCAGGGAGAGCTGAACACAGCATGAAGCATACAAAATTGTACACTCCAGCAAAGTAAACTGAAAACCAAGATGAGAGAAAGTAGAGTTTTCCTTTCTGGATGTGTAAGATGGGAAAAATCATTTTGAGAGAAAATAGTCATTTTCCAGTCACATTTAAGCACAATGAAGGAAGGATGATGGATTAAATAAAAAGAATAGAAGATACCAGAGGAAGCAGAAAACATCATTCTTACAAAGAAAATGAATACATTTTGAACATTCTTACTATTTAAAAAGCACAAGCAAGGAAAGAAGTTTGATATATGCATTACTTCAGAAGCTTTTTCTACTTACCTTGGGACGCCTCTTGTGTATGAAAACCAGGAGAAGCATGTTTAGACCAAAGTTCCATAGACACAGCCAGGGCTGATGGAAGGTCATTGTCTGAAGTCTCAGCAGGAAACTCTTCAGTCACTTCAGTGACAGTTTTCTTGCTTTGGGGGATAGTAGGTAAACAGGTGATATTGTTTATTCCATCAACACAAAGAAACCCAGTGGAGCAGGACTGTATAAGGCAATCATTGTAATTAAGCTCACAGCTTCGTCCCTGAAAGAGAATTTTTTAAAAGCCATTTTTGAAGGCAATTTGCATTTCATAGTCATGTTGGTTCAAATTATTGCTTTCCTTTATTCTAAAATGTTGTTTGCTTATATTAAGCTGTTCACACTTTTGAAAGTAAATCTAATCATGTGGAAAATATTGCTTAACTAATTTAATAGTATAGTTGTATAGATGTATAGTTTAAATTTTAACTCAATGATATTTTGACTCTGACTTAGTATTACAAATTATCAACAAAAATAATTTCCCCACAGATTTGTAATTGCAAAGTGTCAAAGACAATATTGTCACCATTAATAAAAAGTGGCTAAAATAATCACCTTCAGTTAGCATGCAGTCCTACAGAAAACAGAGGGCTTAGCTATCTAAAAACCTACAGTTTGTCCTCACTGTCAAGTTACTTTTTGTACACCATAGCTCAGTACTTGTTGACTTCTGTTAACCAAATCTTCACATGGCACCATGTTAATACATTAAGTTCACAGATAGCTCTTAGAAAAGAAAAAAAGTAGTGGCAGTCTCAATTGGACCTGGAACTCACTTTTTATCAAGACTAACAATTCATGAGAAGCCTGAAATGTCCTTCCTAGTAATAAATTAAAAATTTTCATATTCAGTGGTCTGTAAAAAAGGCAAGAAAAAACGCATTCCTTTTACAGCAATAATTATGTGAATTAAACGCATTATTGAAGTGTGAAATAAATATATGCTGCAGCCAGGTCTGGGTTCATTTTATTTTCACTTCTGTTGTAATGATCTAATGGGCTATGTGAAGAGACACAGCTAACTTAGCTAACCTAGGAGGGCCTTACACAGCTAGAGAGCCATTTAAAATACATATGCTGTCATCCCTGAAAGACACGCGTCTCTGACAACATACCACCTGGCACACAACCACACACTAGCTTTGGTAATAATCTACAGATTTTTTGAATGGGCTTGTTCATGATTTTTTCATCACCGCTTCCAGGCTGTGGAATATAACCACAGTTTCAGCTCCTTTTCTGCCTCTTCCCATCTGCTGTTTTAAACAACCGCGGACAGAGATAGCCTTGAGGCCAACCATACTGTCAGGCCTTGGAAACCCCAAACCACTGGTGCTTAGATGTAAAGAATATTCTGCTACCACCTTTTGTTGACTAGAACGTCTTAAGCATGCCAGCCCTATGTTCAAAATACTGATAGCCAGAAGGAGGTGTTTCCCTCTTTTTGAAGGAAAGGAGTAAGCCTGATCTCCTCCTTGAGGCTTCTGATTTGCCAGCTCAGTTTCCTGCCTTCTCTTAATAGATGTCATAAGAAGCCTGGAAAATAATGCAAAACTGTAAAGAGCACTTCTAGAAGCTAGCTGCTGCAGTGCATAAATCTCAATTTTCAGCCTTACCACTAACTACCGTAAAATTGTTTTTGTTTTCTTTTTTTGACACAAAGACAGAAAACAGAAATAGCAGAGAAATTAAGATTTTACTGCTTATGTGTTAGCGAACTATTTATTCTGTAGGCTGAAAATTCCAAACAGCCAGCCCAGAAAGGATCTAAAGGTGAAAAAGAAGCAGTGGGGTTTGTATTTGAATCTGACTAAATCTTTAAAACAGGTGTCTTCCAGGTCATTCATTGATAAGAAGGTGGTATAAATATCTCAGGGATGAATTAGAATTGTTTGTGGAAGGGTTCGTTGGCTCATGTCAAAACCAAAGAAGACCTGGTCTAACAAGTTCACCGTATCTACATCTGTATGTCTACTTCTAGCTATAAACATCATTTAGTGAGTTTCAGTGTCTGGCAATGCTATCTGTTTCTTCATTTAATGGCACAGACATAAAATTTGGGATTTGGTTTAAGACTGAGATATCCAAATTTAGGTGAGGTATAGTAACTGCAGGCATACTAGGAGCCTTAACTGCCCTTAAAGTCAGTACAGATTCTGATGGTCTTCGCTGCTTAAACGCGGCTCTAGTAACACTTTGGAATTGCTGGGTATCCTGTCAGAGTCCCAGCTGACTAACACTCACCCTACTGGTGTTCCAAAGCACAAAGGAATAGCAAGCCACTTAATGTGTTGGATTTCCATATGTTGATTAAAAAAAAATATTAAAAAACCATTTCCTCCTTGCTCTCTTCTAATTCTGCATATAACACAAATGATCAGTTTGAATAGTATTTCTGTCTAACAGTCTTTCTTAATCCTATAAAACTTAGGTTTCATTCTGACTTTCACAGCGACAAATTAGTGCATTTTTATTACTGCTACACGTAATGGTGAAGAGCATTTGATTATGATTTTATGACTCATAGAAACAAAGCAGATGTAGATAACCTCCACTGTGCATGAAGGGTACATTAAATAGTCAGAGATAAATTGATAGCCTTGAAAGTGTCTGCAAATACTTTGACAGTTTCTGTGCAGGCAGATGCTGCAGATTTGTATTTAAAAGTACGTATATGTCTACAGATGTTTTCATCTAAAAAGTAAACATTTATTCCATATACCATTGGCGATGCTTTTCTTCTCAAAATTTATGAGAGCTTCATAATCCATACTTTATGATCCATACTTCAGATAGCATTATATACATAGACTCCAGAAGATTTACTTAACACACACTGTAGCTGGAGTCCCTTGAATACTAATTCTCGTGGAGTTCCACTGTTCCCACCCCACACTTATGATTAGGAACCAGAACCTCTCAGGGGCCTGAAAAATACACATCTTGAGAAGCTTAGACCCAAACTCCTTATCTTTCATATTGAAGATAGGTATGTTAAAGTATTTTTCCAGGTTTTCTTTTCATGTTTTCTTTCTTCCCAAAACACAGTGGAATCTGAGGGACTGAAGATGGAGCAGTGAGTAATGGGAATAAAAGCGCAGACAATACACCTTAAATTCCAGCTACTTCAGAGGCTTGTTACTTTTTCTTCTGTAAGGGCTTGTTCTACAATTCTTGTTCTTACAGTTAATGCCCAAGCTATCTAGTAATAGAAAAGCTGCCCCATGGGCCAAATATCTGTCTAGCTCCATCATCAGTGAGCTATTAATGAACACTTGGGGAAGAATACAGGGAGAAAAGAAGCAGAGTTTGCATCCGATAATTCAACAAATATACCATTCCAACTTCTGGCAACCAGTAATTCAAAGACTCCCTAAGCCAGGGTAACATTCAGAAGAGTAATTTAAATACGATGAACCTATCCTCCTTTTAACACATTTTTGGAGTTATTTGTCCTTTTGGTCTCTACAGAATCATGCAACACTAACTTGTTCCAATGAATTTTGCACTAAGCAAAAAAAAAAAAAAGTCTTTATATAGGTTTTAAGCTTCCTCTGATAGTTATGTGGCATTTAGAAGATATTTTTTGGTAAAATATAAATACTAAAAAATAGCATCATTGATCTTCTCCATTACAGTTGTTCATGTAAGATAAGTATAAAGACTTCATGAACAAAATGAGATAATTTTATCATGAGGGTTTCACTGTTTTCCATATAAAAAGACTGTGTCCCTCAAGTGATATATCCTTCATCATCTCCTGACCTTGTTTTGAATTTTGACCTTGTTTCAAAAGCCTGCTTTTGAAGAAAAAAAGAAAGGAGTTGCTATGAACTGTGGGGAAGTATCAACTGTGCCCATTGTACCCTGTAAAAATTACCCTACACAAAAATTGTATTCATTCTTATAGGCTCATCTCTTCCTTCTTAGGAAAGTCTATCAGTAAATTAGTCAGATTATACGCATTATCAATATCCATTTTCAACATACCAAGCCCTTATGATAAAACAGAGATTTTACAAAATGTGGGCAAGCAGTCACTGCAACTGTGAGAAATTCCTGGTGACTGAAGAAAGCATCTGTCATTCCTGCCGTCAAAAAAGCCAAGAAGGAAGATGAAGGGAACTACAGGCCAGTTGGCCTCATCTCAGTTCCTGGGAAGCCGATGAAGCAATGGCACCAGGAAACCATTTTGAGGCACAGGAAGGACAAGGGGGTGATTCGGAATAGTTGGTGTGGAGCTATGACAGGGAAATGGTGCTTTACCAACCTGACAGCCCTCTATGATGGGATGGTCTGGAACTTGATGATCTTTAAGGCCCATTCCAACCCAAAACAATCTATGATTTTATGAAACCACTCTATGACTGGCTTGGTGGATGAGGGGATAACACTGGATATTGTCTATCTTGACTTCAGTGAGGCTTTCAACACATAATGTTCTCCCAGACAAGCTGGCGATGTATGGACTAGAAGAATGGACAGTGAGATGGGAAGAAAACTGGCCAGGCTCAGAGGGCTGTGTTCAGCAGCATGATGTCCTGTTGGAGGCCAGTCATTAATGAGGTACCCCAAGAGTTCCTACTACATCCAATACTACTTCAGCTCTTCAGTAATGGATGACAACACAGAGCGGGCTTCCCAATACAAGACGGATATGCGCCTATGGGAGAGAGACCAGCAAAATGCCAAAAAAGATTATTAAAGGCCGGGGTGTCTCTCATATGGGAGAGGCTGAAAGGGCTGGTCACCTCCTTATTTTCCATGTGCCTTAGCAGACATTCCAGGAAGATCTGCTCCATGATCTTGCCAGGCACAGAGGGGAGACCGACCGGCCTCTAGTTCCCTGGGTCTCCTTTTTTCCCTTTTCTGAATGTGGAGGTTATGTTCCCCTGTTTCCAGTCAGAGGGAACTTTGCCAGATTGCCATAACTTCTCCAATAGGATGGAAAGCGGCGTAGCAATTTCATCCGCCAGCTTCCTCAGGACCTGGGGATGGATTTCGTCAGGTCCCATGGACTTATGCACCTTCAGGTTCCTTAAGAGGTCTCAAATCTGATCTCTTACTGTTGGTAGTTCCTCATTCTCAGAGCCCCTGTTTTTATCTGCCCTGACTTGGGCAGTGCAGGTAGAGCCCTTGCCGGCGAAGACTCAGGCAAAAAAGAGGTTCAAAAGCTCAGGCTCATCCATATCCTGGGTGGCCAGGTCTGCCGTTTCCTTCTGGAGAGGGCCCACAACTACCCTAGTCCTGCCTTTATCCCTGACATATCCAGACAAGTTTTTCTTCTTGTTTTGGATGTCCCTGGCTAGATTTACTTCTGCCTGGGCTTTCAATTGCCTGACCTGCTTCCTGGTCACTCGGACAGTTTCTCTATATTCTGCCCATTCTACCCATCCCTGCTTCCAGCCTCTACAGGCCTCCTTTTTGGTTCTGAGCTTGTCCAGCAGTTCCTTGTTAATCCACACAGGTCTGCTGGCTATTTTGCCAACATTCACCCCCAAAATCCACAGGACCAGCTCTTCCCAACTTTTTGGGGGGGGGGGGCCAGGGAGCCCCAACATTCCATCCCTGGTGACCAAAGAGTCCTTAGCAGCAGAGAGACTGAAGGGACCGACGATGGCGCTGCCACCACAGCGGCTCCCATCCAAAGGACCCCGGGCCCCCGCAGCACCCCAGATCCTTCAGACTCTTGTGGTCCCGCAAACCTTCTACCCCCAAGGCAGGGACCGACCCCGACCCACAGCCCGGGGACGCTCTCGGGGCCAAGGGCGCAGGAGGTGACCGTGGCCATCGCTCCTGTCTCTCTTCCAGGCTCAGCCACCCTGGTTCGACTCCCTGGGCAGGAGCAGCCCTTCCACCCAGCATGGGCACCCACTGTGGGGACAGCCCCATGGGCCCCCCAGGCCCCACCACCAGGTATGGTCTCCCTGTTCCCATCTGCCACCTCCAGCCCCCAAGGACCCTGCTCACCTTCACTATCCCACCTCCCCTCTCCCTGGTCACCTTCACCATCCCACCTCCCCTGTTCCCCCCCAGCAGGTTTGGCACCGGTGGGGGTGGGAGAGTTCAGCCAACACGGGTAAAGGGAATGAGGTCCTTTCCAGCCCTGTCACCAGCTTGGTTGCCCGCCTCTGGAGGCATTCAAGGACCTTCCTGTCCTTCTCCAACAGTGGAGTTACTCCCTCCCAGTACAGAATCCGGCACCTTTACTGGTTCAACTTCATGCCCCTGCTGATTGCCCAGTGCTCCAACCTCTCTAGAGCCTTCTGCAAGGCCTCCTGTCCCTCAAGGGTGTCAACAACACCTCCCAGTTTGGCAGCATCGGCTCATTAATGGGGAATTCACTCCCAAAATCCAGGGTACCAACTCTTTCCAAATTTTATTCTCATTCCACTGACAACTTTAAGCTCAACCATTTCATGAGGACTGTGGGCAAGACCATCTCCAGCAGGAGATGGGGGGGGCCCAGGGAGCCCCAACATTCCATCCCTGGTGACCAAAGAGTCCTTAGCAGCAGACAGACCCAGGGGACCGACGATGGCGCTGCCACCACAGCGGCTCCCACCCAAAGGACCCCGGGCCCCCGCAGCACCCCAGATCCTTCAGACTCTTGTGGTCCCGCAAACCTTCTACCCCCAAGGCAGG